>NC_140450.1:30545802-30863302 GCF_963576455.1 Neolamprologus multifasciatus
TAAACCTGTTGACAAACAGGTCATGTTTTCTGAAATAACACAAAAGGACACCTTTTTCAAACAATGTAAATGCAGGTATGGGATATGTCATTCCAAAAAACTTGCTGGGAAAAAGGAAAACATACAAATACTTGACAGTCTGATCTGATTAGTTCAGTCAAGAAGCCCAGATGTACTTATCTGGATGAACACTACATAGTGCCGTTGTCTTTGAGTGGAAAACAGGGGCAGGTAGCAGGAGCCAGTGTGACAAGCAGGCCAATGTGACATCTGACCCACTGGCCCAACAAGCTGACAGATTGAAATCGTTTTGGGAAAACCGCAGAGCCGACCGTGAAGTTCCAAACAGTCACTTAATCTGTGCATAAACTCCTCAGATTTCAGATCAAGTATTATCAACATGACAGGACAAACTGGAGGGAAAAGAAATCAGACTGCTGCGACTGAATCCAGGGCACCAAAGTAGGGCTGAGCAGAGAGACGTGTTACTGTAAAGCCTCTTTACTCTGGACATCACTTCCGGTAAATATGTGACATTCGCTTTTCCAAAGGTGGCAGGAGGAAGAGGAGTAGAGTCACTGCTGCTGATGCTGTTTGGGGCTTTCTGTGTGGGACCCAATTCAGGTGCATCAGGGGTCTTGGGTGACACAAGCTGGCATCAAACTATCTGTATCCTTGTGCCATTCTGTAGAGCACATTCCCATGGTAACAACACAGAGGGTTTCAATTTGCATGTCACTCTGGTTGTCATAGCAACCGCAGAGAAGTGGGATTGGCGGAGCTGCGACTTGGGGTCTCAGTACTTGTGGTATTTTCCGCATTCTCTTTCTCAGAGCGCCGTTCCTTGCATGGAAGGAGGAACCCTCCGTCTTAAACAGTTGCATAACAAATCCCACGTGACAATACGTGAGTGCGACAGCAGATCTTATAGGTGCTCCAGCAACTGCTCCATATGGTGTCAGCAAACGGATGGACAGATGAGCAGCACTGGCTGGAGTTTATAAATGTAAGGTTTGAACTAACCTGACAGGTAAATTTAAGTAAGTGATGAGGAAAAGAATTGCACTGACTCCTCCTGTACAGCCTCAAATGAATCAAACACAACGTTCAGAGTTTACTTAAGGAAACTCTGAACGTTGAGGGAAGTAGAATTGACCCCAAACATAAAGCGTGACGCTTTTTTTTGGCAGAGTCAGGGCACCCTCTGCTTTCTCCCAGCCTGTGTGGTAATGTAATTACAGAAAGGTCCCTTTTCCTGCTTGTTCGCTCTGATCAGATTAAGCCCGATGAGATTGGCTGCCCTGACACTCCAGACCCACGGAAACAAGCACACACCTCTTGAATCAATGACAGCCTATTTTCTCTGAGTGCACTGAAATAACATATAGCATTAATAGTCAGATCTGGACTCATTCAAAACACATACACACAAATATAGTGCCCAGACGGAAGAAAGCCATGAAGGAGGGGACTATTTTTATGATCTTCTTTGCTCAAATACCAGCGTTACCTGCTGCTGTTATTAATTAAGTAGAGTATGGATTGAAGTGGTTTTGGTTCCTGACTTAATGCATATAGCAAGGCTATTAGCTTGGATTATAGCTAATCCCTTCAGGACCGTATCTTACCCCATGACTTACATCACTTCCTATGAAGTGCCCTGGCTTGTCAAGGTCATCTTACTGGAGCCAAATGAAAAGAGCTTGTTAAGAGCTGATCCCTGTGTTGTTAAAAGAGCATAACACTGTTTTCTTGTATTTGCCTGTAGCTTTTACTTCCTCTGAAAAGCTGGCCATTTTACATAAACAGACTTTTTAATGGGCAAATGTATAAATAAAAGCATAAATCATGAAATATTTAGCATTTTTTTTAAAAATAACTGTCTAAAAAAGCTGAGATCAATTCACAAATTGACCTTAATGTGATTCACCAGAGAAATAAAAGCTAAAATAAACCTGCAAATATAATTAATGCTAATGATTTCTCTATTACTTTTTTTGTTGCTTCTACATTTTGTAAATCCATATATTTATGCTTTATTGGCAAACAGGTCTGATTTTGATCTCTGTGATTAAATTAGAGACAAGGCTGGATTTTCCGTGGCGTTGTGTCTGGTCCACTTGTTTGTGCAGTGATGTATAACACTTTTCCAAGAAAAGGTGCAAGGCTATGTAAAATGTAAACAAGAATGGCCAGTTATCAAATGTAGAAACTCAGACATTTTGATAACACAACGCATTTAGTGCATTGACGACTAGGAAAATATTATATCTTGGATTTTTATTTGTTTGTTTTTTGTTTGTTTGTTTGTTCGGGAGGGGGGGGGGGGTATTTGGTGAGATCTCAATGTGTGGGTGGAGGCTTTGGGAATACTATGACCTGACTATCTGCTGATGGTACTGGAAATTTAAGCTCTATGATAAGTCACAAGGACAGTTTGCAGCTTACTGATAGTCAAGAGACATACTGTGCTTCCTTATAAGGAGTATGTACTGAACCTGTGTGTGTTATTAGACCTTTAGAACTGGATGAGCAGCCCTGCTGTAACATGTAACTTTCTCTTTGACATTAAGTGACCAGAATACTGCACAGTATATTTTACACTGTTCGTCTTTATCGTTTGTTATTTCTGAGGAAAAACTCTGTCTCATCATAACAAATAGTGCAATAAGTGAAGTAACAGCTCACAAATGCAATTTAAAGCACTACAAAAAACCAAAAACACGCAGGCCCATTTAGGCCTATTAAGGAACTGTCTTGCTTGTCACCAGCACAGTGATCAAATCCCACCATCAATTCCAGTAGAAGAGTCCATTAGTTACTGTGCTCGATGTCACAGGTGCATGTTTGCAAAGACACCATAAGTGCTGTTTATTATACACAGGGTTTAGAGAGACATCTGCCATCCACACATTAACCATTGTGCACATCATCCAATCACATGGCTCCACAATGAAAACTAAACAAAAATAATAGTTTGTGAGCTGTTCCCGCCCACCTGCACGCTAGACTTTTGCATTTGTTTCCAAAATCCAACTTTTCAGTTTTCCAACTGTACCTTAGTAAAACAAGTGATGCAACACAGTGAAATGTGTCACTGTCCCAACTATTTTCAAACATTATGTCAGAATAAAATGAAAAATTTTGAAATATAATCTAATTTCTCATGTCATTCTCGAGGCATGTCTTCAATTAAAAATAAATGATGATTGCACAGCATCCCAACTTTTTTTTTTTTTTTTTTTTAGAAATCAGCAACATGATTGAAAACAATTAGTAGACGTGCTTCATTGTGATTTTTAGGAGGCATGGCTTACGCAACAGTGACAAGCTAGTTATCACTTAGCCAACTTATTTAACGGTTAATAGGACAACATATAGATCTACTTTTATTATGAATCTGTTTCACTAGAAAATTTAACCATTACAAGAAACAGGTCAGATGAAAATGAAAGGCCTTCTGTGGCTTTACTACTGCACAGTTTCCTCGGGGTAGCCTTACATTCCCTCCATTCATCCAGACATGTAAACAGCTAATATTACTTAGTCACAGGCCATTGCTTAGTAATGAGCCCAGACAGAAAGAGAAAGAAAAAGAAGAAAGATGCAAAGAAGAAAGAATAAAGTGAGATGGTGGGAGCACTGTGGCTGACCTCATTATTTTTACTAACCAGTAGGTCTTCCTCTGTCTGCCCAGCACCCTCAATCATGAGATCTGGATCGATGCAGTCAATTTGTTCTCATGAATTTCCCTGAGACCACAAAATCTGCTGTCCTCCTCAAAACATAACACAGACCACTTCTGGGAATATCTTCATAGTTTCCCATGCCAGGATTTCAGTGAAATAAATCCAGTTTAATTATTCTAAGTGTCTACTTTTGCTGCAATCCACAGTAACTGACTTGCCCAGCACCGCCCTTTGATTGCAATGCAATCGTGGTGTTGGAGCAAAACAGCTCAGGAGGCCGATTTAACCTGATGAAGATGAGGGGGAAACTGTGGGTTAAAAATCAACTGCACTGGGCCTTTCCCAAGTGCCTGGGAGCAGAACATATCTTCTCCCAGGAGGGGAAACAAGCACAATCCTGAGCGTCATCAGAGGCAGTAGTGACGGCATTATCGAAGCACCTGTACAGGCCTGTCAGTCGTTCTGTACAGGGGCCTTGGGGCACATTAAATTGTAGCTTCAGCACCCACTGTAAAGCTACATGACACCAGTCAGTACAATGATGCCTCTGTTTACAGCCTTCAAGTTGTTACACTAGCCTGACAGGTGCCGTATGTTTCTCTCACGTGCGAGACGAGCAGGATCAGGGGCGTTTCAAGAGTAAAAAAAAAAATCATAAAATTCTGTCTGAAATAAATATAAAACCATACCACTTGACAGATTTCCAGCCTCCATAAACATGAACTCTAACACATAGCTGGCCTGTAAGAAGTGATGGCAGCGACACTGATTCAACAGCGAGGTACTGGATCTTAGGAAATGCAGCGTATGAAACGAATGATGCTTCACAGGTCCGTTGTTTAAAGGTCACTTTTAAAGTTTTAAAGGAGACAGAAAGTGGACCAAGCCACTGTTAGGCATATGAGGGGGAGTCGATTTTTTCAACATGTAGAATATATAGTTGTTCATCGGCTATAATTAGCACAAAAGGACTTCAGGGCATATTGTTGCATTGCTAAATATCATACTAGATAATGCATTAAGGTAGACGACACAAAGAAAGGGGGATCTGGCCTCCACCGTCCCCCCATGATCTCCACCCACGGTTACACTGATATGACAATTCAATTCTGGGAGGGGGCAATTAAATTTCATGTGCAAAGGAACAGGGCACACCACAAGCCACCAAATCTAGCTACAAACACAAGCAGCATTCTGGTCTGTGAAAGCACAGCATTCCTATGACATCAGTTATTAAATACGATGACCTTTAACCACCAAGCAGAACATAAATAATATTAAACCGTTGTTTATTAAGTGGCAGTGCAATTATCACAGAGGTGAACAGTGTGAATAAAAGGACACTCTAATAGAGCAATTAAGTGTGCACTCGGTCTGAATAGAGGCTGCTTGTTTTGATGTTGATTGAACAGATTGAGGTGTTGTACTGAGCTCCTTAGGAAGGCTTAATCAGCTCTGGCTACAAACATTAGCATTCTCACTTCTGTCAGTCTCCACCTGCTGTCAGACTCAGTTTACCCTAATGTGTTTCCAGTATATCCAACAAGGATAGAGCCTGAAGCTTTCATGGTGACCCCGATCGCTGCTATATTATACATCTGAGTGCTCATCTACTGTAATGTGTCTGTCTGGAGATCTGCTATGAGACCTTTTCTACTGTGCCAGTCATAATAACTGCACTCAAATTACCTGTCAATATGCAGAGTGCTATTGCATAAGTGTGCAGTCCAATCGTTCTAAATTATTCCGCTTAAGACCTGGAAGCTACACTTTTATATTGATGAGTTAGCATAATTCAGGTGAAGTCAGAGAGAGATGGGCTGAATAAAGATAGATCCACCATGAGGGGTGATGAATCCTCACTTGGCTGAGCACCTTATGTCATATCAGCCAGGCAAACTGAGTTGTGGCCTCACTGGCCCTGAAGCCAGGCCAGGGAGAAACACTTGCCACATACTGGCATTTCTGTGAGTCGTGTTTCTCGGTGGGGTGGAAGGGCATTTACAGCGGCTTTAAGACCATGTGATTTGATGAGTCAAAGCCCAGACTAATTAAATCTTCCTTGAGGTTGGCCCAGGGAGCCTGAAGCAACACATTTGAAGCACAAACATGCACACAAGCACACAGGCTGAAGCATTCCTCACCCTACTGAGTTGCTCCAGCAGTCTGTGGTTCTGTTCTGAGAGCTCGCTGATGGCCTTGGTCTTGTCCCTGTCAGCTTCTTTCAGCTGGACTTGCTGTCGCTCCAGCTTGCCCTGCAGCTGCTGGACATCCGTCTCCAGCTCGGCCACCCGGCCCTCCCATTCCCCCTCCCGGCTTTCCAGACGCCGTCGCAGCTCATGCTTCTCTTGCTCCAGGTGCTGCATTATGTTGAGAAGAAGAAGAGGTCATCATGTTTAACTTTAAACACAAGTACCAAAAAAGAGTATTGGGGGTTTGACAATGACAAATACTGGTGGTTCTATGGACTGAGAAAGTAGATCTGTCTTGGGCAAGCACATTAGAGTATTGGTGGTTAAAAAACAAACAAAAAAAAGTTGAGACTGGAAACACCAGTTGAATCCACTGAACAGATATGACCCTAGCTATTGGAGTGACAGTTCGGATAATAAGATGCTTCTTTTTTCTGCAGTTAGCAGTGGACAGATGTGCATTGCACCACCAGCAGCTGCCGGCTGTTATGGTCCTAGGATCAAGCAATCACAAAAAAGAGGTATCACATAGACTCAAAACAAAACAACATCAAGCACTGCCAAAAAAAAATGAAACAACATCAATGATAAGGAGATGTTAGGGCTCAGCTTCTCTGAGGATAAATGTGGATCAAAGGGATGAACAGATGTACAGCAGATACACTAGGCCAGGATTAGTCCCGGTGTTTTTTCATGTGATTTGTTTTTTCTCTGCCCATGTGCCTGGTTGTTCGAAACATTTGGAAAACAACAAGAACAAAAGATCAGCTGTTAAGCCTTCATTGTAAACATGATGAGTTTATAGTGAATGCTGTGCTGGTCACTTTAGCCATAGACTGGACTGAGCAGCATGCCTATCTACACTGTATCCTATAACTAGGCTTGGAGCACATTGTGTACAATGACAGAACTTGCAAGTCTGCAGGCAGCATTTGTTGCTGAGTTTGTTTCCAAACAAGGCCTAAAGTTGACACAAACCAAAACCATACTTGAATTAAAACTTGTCAGGCGTACTTTCTTTAGATTACCTCCAATTTCTCGTTGAGATCTTTGTGCATTTTCTCATATTGCTTGGTCAAGTCTTGGTTTCTCTCCAGCAACGCTTTGCCGAGTTTAGCAGCTAAAACCAAGTCTTTTTCCTTTTGGCGAAAGAGCGACAGCAAGTCTGCGTTATGCCCCACCGCAGGCGTGTCTGGGTCTGACAGCTGCTCCTCACCTCCCCGCTCCCCGGTAAGCATGGCCAGTTCCTCCTCCAAGGCCATCCCGAGGCCTCCGGAACCGGCGTGCCGCAGCGGATGACCCTGAAAGCCGCCGGGCTCCTGAGCGGTGGGGCTACCCCGGGACTCCATGCAGTCGCTGTCCAGCTCCAGTGGTGCTGAAACCACGGCAGACGTCTGCAGGTCTAGGCAGAACGCGGACATCGCCGCCCGGCGGAGGAGAGGCCAACAGATTACAGCCGACTGATTTCACACCGGATGAACCCACCCTGCTCCGACTGTGTTGGGCTGACCGGGCCGGCTTCTAATCAACAATTCATCCATTATCGTCGCTCTTCGGATCCCGTGGTGTTTAAAAAGTGCTGCCTTCCCAATTTCCTCACGTCCCCCTCTCCTCGTTAACCTACCAGCCGCAACGGTGGCTCTGATTGAATCCCAGCAAACACCGCCTCCTCTGCAGCTCACTGACTGCTTGTTTATGATTGCTCACAACAAAATATTTTTATCCCGGTATGAACCGCCTCAGTGAATTCTTCGCAGCCGTCGGTCGGTCAGGGTCCATCCCGTCTCGGGGTCCTGGATCCCCCATAATGATCGGCCTCCACACCGGAGGAACTTAGCAGCCAAACATGATAAGCGCGATCACGATGCCTCTCAACCTCCTTCCTTTCCTAATGCGCGTTCCCGCCACGGCCGTGACGCCAGCTGAAACCTGTTACAAACGAGCAGCCGATTGGCTGAAAATGATAGCGCCATATTTTGGTGCTTCACACACACATCTGTGACATCCAGTAAATGAACACGTGAAGGGATAAAATGAAAACACTGTGCTGCCTTCAGCAGTGCAGGAGCCTAAAACCTACACACATAAGCGGGCACTTAAAAACAACAACAACAAAAAAAATACAACTTTTTTTTTAACATTGATTAATTTAAACTTAAGCTTTCACGATTTTTAAAAAAAAGAATCTTTCAACTTGATCGCTTGGTCCAAATAAATAGGCTGGTAAACATGGATTTATGTAAATGAACAAAAGGTAAATAAAAACAAAGAAAAGGTTAAAAAAAAACTACAACCACGACAGGGCCCTAAAAAACCTAGAGTTTAAATAAACATCAGTTATTTATTATAGGCCCTAGTGTTAATATATAGCTCTTTTTCCTAATAACATAAAAGTAAGGTTTTGCATTTATGTGTATTACGTGTGATATTACCTTGTGTATAATACCTTGTACGTTACCGTTTGTACTACTCTGGTCACTCTGTTGTATTACTCTGTATCACTGTGGGCACTTTTTTACTCTACCTGCACAGCTCTGTCAGTACATTGCGGTGCTAATATGGCACAAGACACTTTAACTTTCCACTCGCACAATGTGGATTTTCAGACTTTTAATTTTAAAAGTCCAGATTGTTTTATTTAATTTACTTAATGTATATAATTCACTACTTACTATATATAATGTCGAGGAGCGTTTCAGGACACGTTTAATTTCACTGCGCGTTGTACTTGTATAACTATGAACGTGACAAATAAAGAATCTTGACTATTACCTACATAAACCGATCTTACCACAGTTTGTGGGTATGTTTGGACTACAGGTGTAGCTGGATTACAGTGTCAGAGGATATTCAGGGGTATTTCTGGCAAAACTAGCCTGCAACACGAAGTTATCACGATATTTGATGACGCGCACATTTACAGTCTAGGTTCAAAATGTAATACCAAAGCAAAGTGACCAGTAAGGTTATCATATTACGTTTTGTTATGAATTCGTTTATTTGAAAAAATGTAATTATTTACACCATAAGATACATATGATACATTTTGGGGAATGAGTAACTTTATAACTTGTTTTTCGTTCTTTGAAAAATACACGCAGCCTCTCAGATGTTTCTAGATAAGCTAATTAGCATAATGAGCTAACAGCTGTCTGTGAAATGAAACGTCTGTACACCGTGTATCAAGATATAGCTAATTTAATTGTTTCAAATTTACACAAATTTAGCATTAGGCTATATTAATTAGTAGTTATAAATAGGTGCTGCGACCTCCGTCCACCCAGCAGTTTGATGTCTTCCAAAAGCGCCCACTAAATATAAACTAACACAAATTATAAGGAAGAAAATGGAGAAATGCATGATGGGAAACTGCTTATTAACTGCTTTAAGAGTTAAATTCAGGGTGAGTTGATAAATAAAGGATTAAGCCACAGGGATTAGGTTTAGGGTCATGTGTTTACAAGTTAAAGGTTTTTAATGGACTCGCTAAGTCCTTCACAGATACTGTAATATGTGTGTATGTAGTAATGAGGGGGATGGGGTTAAAGATGGGGTAGGGTCCTACAAACAAAGGCTCTACTGGGAGCACAAAAGAAGTGGGTCACGGCCTGCTGGCCCACCATGGCCTAACTTTGTGGATGGGGGTGCCATCATAGCTCAGTGGATAAACTCTGATTTGATAAACCTAAGCTTAATGAATTTATCCGTATTAATATTATATTATATTGTTTGCAAATATAAGGGAAAATGATAACATTTGTCCTATAGATAAATAGTTGTACAGTTCAGTTTTTTTTTTAATATAGTGCTAAATCACAACAACAGTTGCCTAAAGTCTCTTTATATTGTAAGGTAAACACTGTACAATAATAGAGAGAAAATACCAACAATTACACCACCACCTATGAGCAAGCACTTTGGCGACAGTGAGAAGGAAAAACGTACTTTTAATAGGAAGAAACGTCTGGCAGAACCAGGCTCAGGGAGTGGCATCTGCCATGGGGAAAGAGAGACAGGACAAAAGACACACTGTGGAAGAAAGCCTAACTAAAGTAGGTGTAAGCTGAAGGCTCGATCTCCCATTCTACTTTTAAATATACTAGGAACCAACCATCAGAGAGCTAAGTACTCTTTTGGGGTGATATGGTACTATAAGGTCTTTAAGAGAAAATGGGACTTGGTTATTCAAGACCTTGTATGTGGGGAGAAGGATTTTAAATTATTCTTTGTTAGCATAAGTTTATTAATTTTCCTTTTATTTTTTGATAATCATTTTTAAGGTTTAAGTAAATGCAAACCCCCTGGCCAAAAACAAGGTTTGAAACCTTTTCCAGTTTTTTAATAGAGGGTAAAAATTTCTTCAGAGGATACCAACGTTTTTATTTGCAAGAAAAATCATGAAAAATACATCTTTTTTCTTTTTCTTCTACTTCTTTTTTTTTGACTAATAAGGGATTAATCAACTGCTTAAAGCCTATTATTAGGGCTGATGATCAAAGAGACACAAATCAGACCAACCCCGGTGGTTCTTTATTATAGACTGTGGCTCCCTCTGTGGAAAAGATGATGATATTACATTCACCTTCCCCAAGTGATGAATAAGAGATGATCATCCTACTTTCCCTACTTGCAGCTCACTTGCTGCAGATCTGAAAAGTATTTTAGGATTGTGATGTGTTATAAATATTTATGCTATAAAACTGTATCTGAGCTCTTTCTGAATCATTGCCAATCCCTTTGTGTACAAAATGTTTTGAAACAAGTGAAGATTATTATAGAGATTCATGACCAAAATATGTAAATTGTTGACATATTCTGTGAAGCTTCAGTATTTAGAAGCAGTCGGAACGACCAGCAAAAGAAGACGAAGAGCTTTCTGCCTGTGCTGGATTGTGAGTGACAATTCTCCATCCCCTTTTCACGTCAGTTGCCTAATTAACTGATTGAGTAATCAATTTTAAAATCCTCTAAAGAGCAAAATTAGCTCCCTTAATAGTGACAGTTTGGAGTGAATATGAGCAGAGTCTTTTAGTACTTTGTGTTCCGTGCTTATGTAACACCAACCCTTAGTCATACAGTCCTGACTTTGCCTTTTTTTTCAACTGATGCAAGGTTTGGCTTCCTGTTATGTAACAGAACCAGGCTCTTCAAACCTCTAGATTACTGTATTTATTTCTCCGTGATAGCCCTCACCCTAAACCAACATAGCAGAACATACAGAATGCAGAAATGATGCAATATAAAATATTTTGCCAGTGGGTGGCAGTGTTTTTGCACTGCTCCTTCTGGTCAATGACTTGGAAAGCTTGTAACACCTGCAGAAGAGGTACTGCTGTTTTCCCCTGTTGATAGTTTCTGTCATTTGTATGCTCAATAATATTTCCTAATGTTTACAGGAACAAAATAACCCCTAAATTCAAGAATCTTGCTCGCTTTAAAACGATTTGACACCAATCATCAGTCAATACAATATGGATGGTGGTCCATCCATATTACTTAATGCATGAGCAGTGGTGTACATTACAGTGAAATACAAGTGAAAACAGCCTTGGAAAAGACCTGTTATTTTCCATCTTCACTTCAGAATTAAGCTGTGGTCTTAGACACATACAATACCTTGTTGCTAGGTAACATCAGCATGATGCCTGTGCTCAGCCCAGTACTCAAGATCACTTTGAAAATGCACCCTTATTTCACACTAATGCCAGTAAATCATGCTAACTAAAATATTCCATGAACAGTTTTGTCAGTAAATTGACTTCAATGTGACTTTAATGTTAATTGTAATCAGACTAACTTGTAATGACAGGTCAATTTTTACCATTCTATTCAATGTAGATCCACACTTGTATGTATATATATATATATATATATATATATATATATATATATATATATATATATATATATATATATATATATATATAAGCTATAAAGGTTGGGAAAAGTACCAAGTGGAAACTTTACATACCTTTAATAACATGCTGGATTGTGCAGTGGCGTAAGCTAGAAGTAGCTCTATTTATAAATCATCACACATTTTTTTCCTTCAGATATTTAAGGATCAACAAAACAAACATTCTGTAATACTCTACTCCACACATTTTGGTTTTCAGGTTTCCATAGCAGGTGTGTGTGCGCTGTTTCTGAGTGTCATCCCAAAGTCTGTATGCTGAACTCCCTAATTAAGGGCTCTTCCTGCATGTGTGCTTTTGCAGACACAGGCTGTTTCACAGTAACTGAAACAATGTAAAAGTGTTGTTAATGCACCAGATTCAAGGAGCAAAGAGGCAAAACTGGTCCGTTACCTACAGCAAGGAGGATGTGCAGAGTTGGAGATGAGAAAGTGGAGGTGTGAGCTGATTCAAGGCCAACATATGGGGGTATGCAGGCCTTAAGAAAGAAAAAAGATAGCTTTTGTTACACAACTAAGTCAGTGATTTCATAACCTTTTTTTAAGTATGAAAGACACGGAGATCTAATTAAGTCAGTACTGCCCATGTTCTCTGTCTGCCACTGATTACTGTCACACGCACTAAATGTACAGTACTGTATTTTCACCTTGATAGCACTTTGTCCCTTCTGTTGCACTGATGTAGTACTGCTTGCCAGGTTAGGTTCTGCCATCTGTTACAGAGTGTGTAATCTGTCACTGTGTGCGTGTAGTTTGCAAGTCAGTGCCACGGTGACGTGTCACTTAGATTGCCAGACACCAGGGACCTTGTTAAGTTGTGACATGACATGTACCATTATTCTGTTAGCCCTGGTTTCAGTACTTTAAGTGTACTTTGTTACAGAGCTATTAGACACCATTATGGTTTACTGCTTCTATTGGGCCTTACTGGGTTTCAGCTAAAAGAGGGAAAATATATGTGAAACTGCAACATGTGGCTGACTCAGCTGTTCACAGCTCCTGCCTTTATGTGGGAAAAGTCTTTCAGTCCATGCAAATGGGCTGATTAATTACTTTGCTGATTTAAAGTAATTTAAAAAATATTACTATTGTAGGTTACAAACCATATTTGACCGACAACCTTGGAGTACTTGAGTCTTTTTCCGTCAACTTGAAAATGAAAACAGATATTTGCTGTAATAGCACTCTTGTCCTGTCAGTTATTAGACTGCAGTTCTGCTCCTCAGTTAGAAGCTGTTTAATAATAGTCACTGCATTTAGAAACTAATGAGGTGCCCAGTTTAAGAAGTCTTAAGCACAATAAATGATGTACAGTACGTGGATCAGGCTGCTGACATTAGTGTGATTAGTTCTGGCTGCTACAGAATAGAGAGGAAGACAGAATTTGGGGAACGGTAAGGGTGAACAGATGAGAAATAAGTGAGAGAGATAGCTTCCTCTCATACTATGGTATGTGATCTGGTCTGCTGCATTACTCTACAATGCATTTTCTATGTAGTCCTCCACTCCCTCCCTCTCTCCACTCTCTGTAAGCAGTAATCTCCGGTCGCTCTCACTGCCTCGCAGCTTTCTGCCCTGCCACAGCGCATCTCTCTCTCTCTCTCTCTCTCTCATTCTATCTCTCTCTCTCACTCTCTCTCCTTTCGGCTCTACTTTCTCCCCAGTGAGGATGACAACCCCAAATTTGATGAACCAGCGAAGCTCTCATTCCGGCTGGTGGCTTCTGAGGGAGACCCCACATGAATGGGCTTACTGGACGAGGAGGTGCCGCGTCTAAGGAGCTTCTAAGGAAACCTGTCAGCTGTAGCAGTCGCTGAGTGAGTGTTATACTATTTTACTTCGGGTTTCTGTCAAGGATAAAGAATGAGTGAGGGTGATGACTGGATCGGGGAAAGAATGAAACCAGGATTTTATTGCTTTTCAGGTGTGACAGTGCATTATTTCCCCTTTAAGCATGCTGGAACCATTAGTTGACTGATTGATTGTCTGACACTACAGCTGAGGATTTATAGACTTATGAGATAACTAAGGCAGCGTTGAGCTTACGCAGCAGCTGTATCCCGTCTGTCAGGGCTGAGCACTGTTCTTGGTCACGACACTGAAATGCTGTGCCTTTGTTTGCCCATCTCTCTTCATCGCTGTGCTTACTGTAGCATACACTCATACAGATGGCTATCACTCCCTAGGGTTGTGTTCAAACTCACCATTGTTTGTATATGGTCAGATTACGATCACATCAGGCTTTTCCAAACATCTATCTATACTAAGAGTGGGGAAGTTTTGAAACAAAGTTGACATGACTATTTATCATGTAAGGATTTTTCAGATGATCTTAGCTCACTTTAACAATCCACTTGGCTGTAATAGTTATATATAAAAAAGGTCTGAAATAACAAAGTCTGATAAAGTCAGAAAAAGTGTAACAAGATGAAGGCTGTGGTTGGTGGAAGGCATCTCTATGGTAACAGCAGGTTGTGCCAAGGTTAGAAGAGAGGTGAAGGAAGCTTGCGGCTTCTTTCTGGCGCACATTTAGGTGGATTGCAAATTACGTTACTGACGGGACTTAAGAAGATCAGCAAAACCGAATATTAATGAGGAAATTGTGAAAGAAAACAGAGGAAATTTACATACAATAAACTGTGTAAAAGTATTAAACACAACTCAAACCAGAGGGGGGGGGGATTTCTAAACTTCATCTATAGTATTCTGACTATATTTAATTTAAAACAGTTCATCTGGAGGGTTGGTTTGTTGGAGTTTCATCTCTAGTTTCCTGTTTGCGGAGGCAGGCCAGTCTGATGGTAGAAGACACAGAGAAACTCTCGGCAGTAAAGATCTTCCAATGCTAATGCGAGCAGCGACGAGAGAGAGTTCGGCTGCACCACATCCTCAAGTGTCATTTCCCCAAAAGGCTCCTTTAGAAGCCCACACTGATCCTCTTTGTCATTTGGATTTGAAGTATAACGATGAGCTAGATTTGTGAAGTGGTTTTCCAAATGCTCAGCATAAATTGTAACATTCATTCAATTTGATCGCCGAAAATGGCTGTCTCTGGAGCTCCAGAGCATTCAGTAGCTAGTCCGTAGCACTGATGGAGCTAGTTAAAAGTAAAAGTGTTTTTGGTGCCACGTCGTGAATGTAGGACAGTTATCACCATCAATGAAGGTTTTAGGAAGGCTAACCAGTCAGTTAGTGATTAAAGTCTAACTGTGGTCTGCACATTTTAACATGGCAGCAGATCTGTCTGCAACTGGCTGCTTGGTAACTGGAAGCATTGAAGTGCAGCTCTGAATACCATTTTAACTGTTTCAGGGTGGTTTCCTATAAAGCTTATGTAACAAATGATATTTCTGGCCAGTGTTTATTTTGAATGTGCTAGTTCTTCATGCTGCAAGTATAAAAACCTCTAGTGTCACTTGAATTGCCTTAAAACCTCTATCTTATGGAAAATAGTATCTTATATCAATTTCTGATATTCCCATGCACTAGGCCTATGATGGACCTTCAAATTAATATTACTGTAGTCAAGCACTAAATAACATGGATAAGGCTATATTAGTAGCAGCCTTCAAAACTAAAATGCTAGCAGGAAACTGTGGAGCTAGAGAGCCTTGCACTGGGGTATTGTTAATTTGTCGTTGTCATGACAATCAGCAGTATACATGGAAAAGATGGCCTGAAAGATCAACTTAGAGGGAAGTGGTTGAAAGAAAGGCACTGAGCTTGTTCTTAGGGAGAATCTGTGCCACTACAAAGTTGCAACAGGTCTGTGATTCACCGCTGCCCATACAGTGGCCGTGGCCCTTGGTCACCTAGACTGAATGTGGAGCAACACCATGACTGGGATGCAACCTCTCTCCACTCTCCTCCTCTTCAACAACTCTGACTCACAGCCCAGCACGCATTATTCAGCCCACGAAAAAGAGCTCTTCGAATGAAGCCAGTGTTCTTCTCGGAGCTCTCATTTGTCTCATTTAAAGCTTTTCTGGAGTTGTTTTGATTGCACAAGCACGCCAAACTATGTTCAGGGTTTGAACACTGTTAAGTTTGAGCAACACAAATCTAGAGATGTTCAGTAGATACAGATTGGTTAGCTCAGAGGTCAAACTGTCTTTCCTGTTGTTGCAATGAGGTTTTAAAAGTATAGTTATTAGTAATTGCTTTGTGGGAGCTAATTATTGCTGAGGAGGAGCCCAGCTGCACAGTCTGTTAGCTCAGCTGATTATGGGCAGTCAGCTAGCACTCGAATTTTAGAGAAAGACAGCCAGATCTGAATCCCATCTGGTGCCTCATGCTCGGATGGCACCCCTAACCACCAACTTTACCACTGGCTGGCTGCTGATGAAGTTCTCCACATTGTTAAGAAGTGTCAGCACATATAGATTCATTAGTGGCTTTGAGCCTCTTAGACCCACGAGCAGACATGAACCAAAGACACATAAATCTTCTGTGCCTCTCTGAGTCAAAACAATTTCACAGGAGTGAAAATCTTTTGGGGATCACAGTTGCAAAATTGTTTTTCTAACCGCACCGTCACCGTTGAATACAAATGGGACTTTTTGACATCTCATATAAACTATACAGAGGGAACACGCGCCTCTGACGTGATGTGCTTACAGGCTGAAAAATCATCAGGTGCATGAGGAAGCTAACCTCATGCATCATCACCCGTTACAAGCCACCTGCTCCTGCATCATGTTGTGCCAGTGAAACTTGAACTCTAGGCTGATGCAGCTTGGGCACATGCTGCGTGGCCTGTTGTGATACCGGACAGAACACTCAAAAAAAAAAACCTTGAAGCATGATGATTACAGAATGTCAGATTTCCGGGGGAAGTATTAGTAAGCACCAGCAGCGTCTTTAGAAGTTCACAGTGTGTGTTGTTCATCTGCATAGTGTGCACAGCTTAGTTTCCACTTAGAAATCCATGCAATCTTCTGGTAAACATCCTGATTATGGAAAAAATAGCAAAATTTCACTAACAGAGGATTGTCGAGAAATGGAAGTGTTTCTGCTATGTTCATTTCTTTACAGACATTACCAGCCATCTAAACCCTAAGCTTAAACATTTTCTGTACATATTCTGACTTCATTATTTGAAATTTTGCTATCTTTAATATGACCATCCCCCACTGCAACAGCATTTATATGGCAGAGAATCAGAGGAACCAAACTAGATTCCCTTAAAACGAAATAATAAAGCATTTAAATAGTAAATTAAATCTCTTATGAACACAGTGCAGCGGCAGTAGAGCACATACAGTAGTTGAGCTTGAGCTGAGCTTGTTACTGTACCGAGGAGTGGGAGGTGAGCCTGTGCTTTTAATAGACATCCTGCCTCTGCCACTCATTCTTGTGCATGCTACTTGATCACAAAAGCTGCCAAATATATCCAGTGGTGGTAAAAGAGGCTGTTGTTGTGAACACAAGCGGGCTATTTTTAGTCTCTGCCAGGAGAGAATATACGATCACGTATTTGATCAGCACAGTGGTTTGCTTACTAAATATCTAAGCTGTGAACAGCATCCTTTATCTTCTAGTCATCTGTGGTATCATGTTAATGGAGTAAGTGTTAATGTATAAAGTGTCGCTGCTCTGGAATGACTGTGTGCTATGTGAATTTCGCAAGTCTTCAGTGCCTGTTTGATAAATGCTATTTTTGGTATGAAAGTGAGCATTTGAGTTGGGATTTAAATATACCACTTATTTACTTTTTAAATATGTAGACACATAGACACATGAATTCTGTTATGTATGGTCACAGGAAATATCCCAACTGACTTATGGAATAAGTCATCTATACAGTATGATTATGAAAGGTAAGTGTTTTACATAAGAGCACTGAGTCAGCCCTTCATATTTCAAGAGAGGGTTAGCAGAAACTGTTTATTGTAATGTGTCTCTAACTGCTCTCCGTTCACTCTCACCTACAGATTAATGACTGCATCTATCAACTCTCCTGATAAGACCATCTCCTTTGGCACAGCCTCATTACTTTAAAAGCACCAAAACAAAGGCCAGGATTGCCAGACACATGTCACAGGTATAACTTTTCACATGGTAAGAGTTTGTTTCTAGAGTCAGCCATCTGTTTGCCAGTTTGCCTTGCCTGGTGTGTTTTTCTGTATGTTTGGAATTTCTGGCTATTTACCCTTGTGGCTACACTATGTGCTTTACCTTTAACGGCTATGGTAAGAATAAAAATCTCTGAAGTTCAGCAACTGCTGTGAAAAATATACTAATTAATCCTGACTGATGTGATGTAAGTGATGCTTAGCAAAGAAGCTGCATAATCTTTCGCGTAAAGTAGTCATGATAAAGGTGATGAAACATTTAAAAATATTAAATTCAGTTTTATTTATATTGCATCAAATCACAACATCCATCCCATCAAGACACTTTATACTGGGAGGTAAAGACCTTACAATAATAGAGACAAACCCCAACAATCAGATGCCCTTGTGTGAGCATCCACTTGGTAACTGTGGGGAGGCAAAACTGAGAAGGTGCTCAGACATTTACAAGTGAAATAAGGATCATTATAAATTGTGAATCATGCTAAGCTACATTAGTCCAAGAATAAAAATATGGAGTTGAAAAATGGTCCCTTTTAATTTTTGTTTTGCTGCACAAGCTCATCAACAAATGTTACCATTTTATTTCATAGCTTACACAAGTTAATTCTCACAAACAGATATATTATTTTGTTGAATGTGCTCTACTGATTGGTGGTGAGATTCAGTTTTGTATTGACTGTTTGTTTTTGTATGCAACTCTATCAAAATACTCAGTTAGGCATCTGGTTCAGTACATCAAACCAAGCAGCTTGTGACACAAAGAATCCATCAGTGAAGGAACAGTAATATCTCAGCTACTTCAACACCTCCATCTCGTTGTTAAGCACATATTTAAACCTGTCAGAAGGAAACTTTGCTGACTTATAA
The DNA here is from genome assembly GCF_963576455.1 of Neolamprologus multifasciatus. Taxonomy (NCBI): domain Eukaryota; kingdom Metazoa; phylum Chordata; class Actinopteri; order Cichliformes; family Cichlidae; genus Neolamprologus; species Neolamprologus multifasciatus. The sequence goes on from NC_140450.1 coordinate 30,564,542, forward strand.
GATCTGGCTAATGTAATCTGTATGACTCAAAACATACCTCTTATAACACCTCCACAAGCCCCAACCAGATGAAGATATAATGAGCAGTGTACTTCAGTGTCACATCTAAATGTGTGCAGATTTACACCAATCCACCTTTATTCATGTCACTGTATTTCTCTGAGCTGTCTGCTGAAAGACTTGTGAGTGACACATCATTTTGGATTCCTGTACCACACTGACCCTTTGGTTTTACTGGCTGCAACACCCATGCCGTGGTGCTGTGTTTTCGTGAGCATGTGTCTGCATTATGACTGTGTTAGTGCTGCCATAGACTAAGCGCTGTCACAGTATCTGTGACTGTGCTGCCTGTCCTGCTGTTTCTCTGCTTTCCAACCCTCCTCTTGGCCTGTAATGCTATAATGGCAAATGTAATTGTAACATCAATCACTACCAATGACATGTGGCACGAAACAAGTCTACTGCACTTTTACACAGACACACACAGACAGATAAGCATATTACATGCATGTTGTGACAATTGCACAAATGTACTGTTTTTCCTTTCAGGTTGAGCAAGAGATCTCGCTCATTCAGAGGAAGATGTCTGACCTTGAGTCAGTGCTCCAGCAAAAGGACATAGAGTTGAAGGCCTCAGAGACTCAGAGGACAATCCTAGAACAGGATCTGGCCACTTATATCACCGAATGCAGTGTGAGTATCTCCAGGGATTATAAGACAGAGACATAGCACTGGAAAGAACTGAAAGCACTGAAAACATTTGCTAAAAGCAAAACTGAAACTGAACTACCAGGTAAAAAGTTTTAGTACGCCTTATTTTGGGGCAAAATCAATTTTTATTAGATTTAACAGGAGATTTTATATTAACGTTTTTTATGATGTGTGACTGGAATTAATCAAGCACCAGAAGTGTCTCATGATGGTTGGGAAGTGGTAAGAACTGCTTCTACAAGAACTTTGTATTACTGCAATCGCTAACATATAGGCTGCTTCCTCATATGCATGTGTGTGTATGCCATATATACTATGACTCTTGCTGTCAATTCACTAAAATGCAATGGTAGATGAACAAGATATTGGAAATACTACTTAGCTGATGATAGTACAGCATCCAAAAAGTGAAACAACACCTATTTAACGCTAACTATTTATTTCAGGATTTTGATATCACGTTGATTTATTTTCAGCTGCGTATTCCCAACAAAGTGTCAGCTGACTGAACACAAGTTTGTCTTGATTTCAGAGTCTAAAGCGCAGTTTGGAACAGGCTCGTATGGAAGTGACACAGGAGGACGATAAAGCACTGCAGCTTCTTCATGACATCCGGGAGCAAAGCAACAAACTTCAGGAGATCAAAGAGCAGGTAGGACGACATTTCGGGTGTCACATAGGTCAGCTGGCTGAGAGTACGCCTGATGCTGTGGGCTCAGAATTGAATAATTAATGGAAATTAGTCTCTACTGTTGCAATCATTTTTTGATTTCATTAAGTTTTGTTCTTTTGAGTGAAAAGACTTTTCTTTAGTGACTGTTTTCCCCTTCGTTTTCCAATGAGTATTCATGCAGTACTTTGCAGTGAAGGGAAGTACTGTATTACATAAATAATGAATTATGTTTTTCAGAAAGAACATTTTAAGAGGATTTCATAATGGCAGTCAGATGGAGCAGGTCAAGCCACCAAGGCTGAGTGTGTGGGTTGTGAGTGTTAATTAGACAGGCACATGATGCTGAAACCCCACAGCTAGGGATGGGAATTGATAAGAATTTAGTGATTCCGATTGCACTATCTTTATCACGTATCTATTGTCATTGGGTTCTCATTAGCTCTGTTTTGAGAGTCAGCACCATCACTAAGCAGCAACGAAGAAATTACATTCATGCAATTGCAAGCTGTGGGTCAAATGTTTGTGCATGTTTGCTGAGCTATTTCCCCTCTTTGTTGTGATCAGTGAGGAGTCGTTACTCAAAAAGTCATCATTTAACATAATACACACTTTTATTTTTCATGTAATGCAGTACGTTTCTAAATTACTCCCAGGAGAAAGTAATTTGTTGTACTACCTGTTACATTACTTTCATGTTACTCTGTAAAAAGCTGAAACACACTGTCTCATAATCACTATTTTACAATATAAACAACCCCACACACCAACACAAATCCCTAACGAGGACACACGTCTCTAAGATCTTTCTCTTAACAGAATACAAAGCTGACCGCACAAAGCAAAGATGAAAACCAGCACAAAAAAGCGATCGCTGCAGTGATTCTGCTTTAGAAACATGAACAGGTAGAAAGGGAGGCTGCAGCCTGACTGCTCATCTGCTTGTTACCTGTTGAAGTTCAGGATCTGTCTGCATTCACTCAGCTTTCACCCTGGGTTCTTGGCTAGCTTAGCGTTAGCATGCTGTCTTGGCAGATGCTTGCAAAGAAAGTTGTGTTAGCAGCATAATGCGGTTGTTTCCGTCCTGGATGCAGTTTTAAGCTTCATCATTTATCTCTTTTGTGCAATAAAAATAAATGCGCATATCCAAGCTCTAGACTGCATCGCTATTTTCCTCTTCTGAAATCAGCTGATTGTAGCACAAGTGCAAGAAGGGATAACTGGGATCGACAGGCAGGGAGACTAACAGTTCCAATGAATTGGACTACTGGGAACTGGTTCCAAATTCCCATGCCTACCCACAACAGGCTGTAGGGGTGCAATCAGTATAGCATTACCTACATCATGTGTAGAAATGCCTCATGTTGGAGTACCCTCTTAATGTAAATGATTGTGTTTTTTTTAATCCTTGAAAATCCATTTTTTATACATGTATATATTCAAGTTACGGTATATGGATGGAGTGCATGTACAGCGCTTTATAGGAAAAAGGTTTGTTTACCACAAGACTGAGAAAGAACTCATCAAAGGTTTAGTTTACTCCTCTGTTTGTAAGACCTTGCTTTATTAGGCTAAGTTGATCGTGCAGTTTTTAAGATGTTAAAACACAGTGAGTCTGTAAAGTGCTTCGACTCAGTGAGTCTCTTTGGAATCAAAAATACGTCTGATATCAAATGAGACAGGAGTGTACACACAGCTCTTAATTAATGAAATCAAAAGTGATGAGTGTGGCATGTGTTTGTGCGAGCATGTATAGTTCTGCAGGGGTGACGGCACAACATGAAAGAATGTTGCCAGCTGTGAGAATCAAGCTGATACAAGATTGACAATTTAGGACAAGAGATAAGGAGCATGAAAAATCATCTTCCTGGCATTATGCACCATTTTTTTTCTTAAAAAGCAACCTGTTTTCCTCAGCCTACACTAGTGCCGGTTACCAAGCACTGAATACAGGGAATATAACTGGTTGCCATGGTGACGAGAGCCATATACCTACAAGTGAGGAGAGCGCTGATGCAGTGGGCAGGCTGTCGTGATGAGGTGTTGGGGCCTTAGCTCATACTGTTTGGAAAACAGAAATTTTGACCATCACTTTATATTCTCCTTAAACAAACAGTGATCCGTGTGATGGAAGAGATTGCAAAATACCACTCAGATTAATAAATTGTCCAGAAAAAAAGTGATGGAAGTATTTTCTGGAGGGGAAGAAAATGGGAAAAAAGCTTGAAATGGAGGGTGATATCCTGTCACAAAGCTGTAAAGTCACTTTGAGAAGTGAGGATAGTTATCACATTGTCTTTTTGGAAAGTTACAGAGATGTTGGACACAGAGCAGAATCAGTTTTCAGCTTGCTTTTCACGTAAAGCATACTGTGGCCGCGGGGATCCCTCAGCAGGAGTCTGAGTTGTTTCTTTTTCTCAACATTTCAGTACTATTATTCATTTTAGCGTGTTACTGTGCACAGCTCAGACTGATAACCTGAGAGTACAGTCAGTCTCACTGAGTTAAGTTAACAGCAGTGAGATTAGGGTTGTGGTTGATTGTGCTGGGGTACTAAAATATCAAACATTATTAGGTGTTTTCTTTTCAGTTTTCTTCTTATATGGAAGCCCTTCATGGATAAATTCACTACACTGTCAAATTTGTGAGGGTTTTCTGCTGCTCGTGTGTATTATACGGCTCTGTGTTCCCACTGGTGCCTCCCAGCAGGGTATTTACACCAGCTAAATCCTGCATTTCATCTTGAATAGCATCTGTCTCCCACGCTCTGTCACATGACTGCAGTGTTTATCACTTTTGTGCAAAAAATCATGCAGTGTTGGATCAACAAAGAGAGATTGGGGATAGATTCATTTACAAAGAGAAGAACTCTGTGCCAAAGCCAGGAAGACCTGCAAACATATAGAAAGAGACAGTTTCACTGAAGATACGAGAGTAAATAAGGCCCACAGAAAAGCACACGGCTCCTTTTTTCTGCTGTATCAACAAAAAAAGGTTAGAAGTCATGAAATTTAAGAAAGTACCAAGAAAGAGTGCATGTACTGTGTCTGCATATATACATAATAGAATACTGCATACAAAAAATGTTAGACTTTAAAAAACCCTGGCCAACAATGGTTTGAATTTAGTTTTGCTAATAGGTCCCTCTGTGGAACAGTCCCAAACTAAGCCATGAGATGAGCGAAGATTTTGGCCAGGACTGAGTCCTGTTGACTTTCATTGTTATCAGTTGCAAACTCATGCGAGTTTCAAGAGCCTAACATTTTTCTTACTGAGTGGGAATAACTAAAACAACATTTAAGACAAATTCAATTAAAAAAATTTAGTATAGCACAAAATCACAACAATGGTTGCCTGCTTTATATTGTAATATATTATAATAATAGAGAGAAAACTAATAAAGTAATGAAGAGAAAAACCACCAATCACACAATCGCCTACAGCATAAGCAAGAACTCGGCGACAGTGGGAAGGAGAAACTTCCTTTTAACAGGAAGAAATCTGAGGCAGGACCAGGCTCAGGGAGAGGCGGGGCCATCTGCTGCGACCGGTTGGAGGTGAGGAAAGAGGTGCGTCAAGGAGAAGTGCTCAGTGCATCATGGGAAATCCCCAACAGCCTATTGCTATTGCAGCACAACTAAGGGAGGATTAAGGGTCACCTGATCCAGCTCTTACTGCAAAACTAAAAAAAGGAAGAAAAAAGATTTAAACCTAACCTTACAAGTAAAGACAGTTTCTGTCTCCTGAATCCAACCTGGAAGCTGGTTCAATAGGAGAGGAACATGAAAGCTGAACACTCTGCTTTTAAATATCCTAGGAACCACAAATAACCCTGCACTCTGAGACTGAAATGCTCCATTAGGCTGATATGGTACAATGCAGTCCAAGTAAGCGCACCACCCAAATAAAACTAAAGACGCAAGATTTGAAACATCAGAACACAATTCAGAATCAGAATTTTTACCTCTGTGAATATTGGTGATGACGAGGGCAATTAAAATCCCCCACAGCTGTTCTTTTAGCTTAGGATCTGGTGACTGCAAAAGCCAAAGGTTATTTCATATGCATTTTTATATGCATACATATATATATAGTTAGGTAACTGCTTTTAACTGCATGCCACATGTATTATTATATTATTATAATTTAATTTTACGTCTTGTACATTTTTTAAAATTATTTTATTTATGATTAACAACAAAACTAAACTGGCACATAGCAATAACATTAGATTCACAATTTTATCTTTTGCTTTTAATTCATTTTCAAGGTGAAAATTGCAAACTACCTTAGAAACAATACATTTATGGATCCTTATATATTTGTCTTGTGAAGTGAGCAAGTAGGAACAATTTAATGTCATTAATTTGCTTCTTTTTCTTGTTTTTTTCTTTGAGTTTATCAATTCTTAAAAAACATCAGCATAGAAAAGAAAACAGATTTATTTATTTATTTACTTTTTTTTTGCTTGTTTGCTTTTTTCTTTACAAGTAAACACAGATTTGACGATCTCAGTCAGGGGTTGGAGGGTGTTAACAGTGGCTGCCTTCATTGCATCAGCTCATCTAAGTTTTGAATGTCATGTCTTGTCTCAGAGTTTTTTTTTTCTGTGCAGGTGTTTGAGCCACAATTATGTTCCATCTCAAGAAAAGACCGCCGCTGTGATTCAGCAATTCACAAGCTGTATTTGTTTAGCACACTGAAAGCTTTCTTTTTCATTTCTTTAGGCCAAATCATCATTCTGCTAAAGAATGACTGGAATTGGAGAAACATTTCTAACCCATAATCATGATTATTGTCACTATCAAATGGGAGATGTACCTATGGAGCCAATGAATTGTCACTATAATGGAAACTGCCTTGCTTTAATGGAGCCAAAGTGGTCATGGTGGAGGCAAATGTTTACTTTAACATGGTGCCAAACCAGCTCAGTGATGTTTTTCTTCCTGGCCCACAGCAGTACATTCTGACAATGTGGGGACTCTTCGGATCACCATGTCTGATGCTGTGTGCTTCCACATAGACCACTTTTAATCTGTGTCGGCTGAGCACCAATGCTCCCTGGATGCACAATGATGCTAGTTTTTATTAGACTGACAAACAGGCTGATGTACCCTGTAAGCAGATGAGGTGGTTAAAATTAGATTTGTTATGCAGTGACTAATTACTGTTTAACAGACATCTGCAAATGACTGTGGCCGATCATTGTTTCTACATTCTTTTCTCCTTTTTAACGGTCTTTTCATAAATGTTTATTTTCCTCTACTATGTGATGAGTTTTGAACGCGTGCCTGAGACTGCTATAAATAATGCAGTGATCTCTAACGAGGACATCTTCTTCAGGTTCTAGTCAAACAATGTTAAGGTTGTTTGAGAAAGCGTGCAGTATTTGGTCTAACCAAATATGCTACACTGGAATGAGGACAATCTTAATGGCTACTAAAAATATAGTTACGTTACCTGGATTAAGTGCTTATGATTAAGATATTAAATCCTTGCAATATTGTGCACAAGTATTAATTCAACCCTCATTTGTTCATTGTTTTGCTTCTAAGGAAACAGAGCTTCTTGCGAGTGTTTGTCTTTGTTGTCTACAGTATGTTCAACATGTTTTAGTAAGCTTTCATAAACCTTTAAGAAACCTTATTTCAAGGTTGAATCCTGTCACTGTGCATCTGGAAAGCCCTATTTGTCACCATGTATAAAACCATTTGTAAAAGTCCAATCGGACAATGCTCCCAGCTTTCTGACTGTAGTTTGATGAAGTCCAAATTTTGAAAAACATCACCATGCTTCCCTTGTGATGATTTAGATTCAAGTCTGAATTATGTGAGAGTACCTAATTTGGGTAGATGTGGTGTTGGGTCAGCATTTTGTGGGACTACTTGGACCCTTTAATTTCTGTTTGTGTTCAGCTTCACTTATCCAGTCATCTAAGGCAACGGTCCCCAACCCCCGGGCCTCGAACCGGTACCGGTCCGTGAGTCGTTTGGTACCGGGCCGCGAGAGTTGAGGCTCAGGTGTGAAATGTATAGTTTTCAGGGTTTTTATCAGTTTTCAGCGTTATTTTGTTATCGTTTTTATCGTTTACTCGGTTTTCCTTGGTCTTTTCACGTGTGTTATGAATAAATTTTCTTTTTTTCGGTACTGGTACTAGTTTTATTTTGTTGTATTTATCCACGACACCTTAAAGGCCGGTCCGTGAAAATATTGTCGGGCATAAACTGGTCCGTGGCGCAAAAAAGGTTGGGGACCGCTGATCTAAGGTTTCTCTTACCTGTGTGTAGGAATATCATGCCCAGCTGGAGGAGATGCGAGTTTCCATTAGACAGCTGGAAGAGGACCTGTCCGCTGCCCGTCGCCGTAGCGACCTTTATGAGGCAGAACTGAAAGACTCCCGCCAGGCCAGCGAAGAACTGAAGAGGAAAGCTGCAGAGTACCAGCACAGGATTCAGAAGGTCTGCACTGGAACTAAAGCTTTTAATGACTCAAAGGTTTTAGGAAGGCATCGGCGACACAAACTGTATGAACAGTTGTGGTCAGACGTTTGCATCATGGGCATGAATGTCATGGTATTGGGGGTTTTGATGACTTCTTTGAAATGTTCTTTCTTCACATTGTTGAGCAGTGATTGTATGGCATATATCTGTAATGGCTAAAACACAAGAATTGAGTGCCTAAGTTTGTGGACTACATTTAAAGGCAGGTTAGTTACAGGAAACCAAACAATTGTGCAACTTTCTAAGGGGCATTAAACCAAATATTAGTGTGGGTGTGTGCATATATTTGAGCCTCATTTTGACCCTTAGTGGATTTGATGAATGCTATGTAAACTACTGAGCATACCTGTAATCTGGCTATTGGCAATTATAGCGCTCACAGTGACAGAGCAACCACATGATCATGATTTGCAACTTTTCTAGTAAAGTAGTGATCATTTCTCTTCCTAATCTTCATCTTCACAGGCCAAAGATCAAGGGAAAGCAGAAGGAGATGAGACGATCACCAAGTTGGAGAAGGTAGCTCGTGAAGTTAATTTATTCGTGATAAAAACTGTGTGATTGGTGAGGGCGAAAATTTATTCTAGGTAAAGACACTGAAGAGTTTAAATGACTTTAATGTGGGATAATATTTCCATATTTAAATGATTTTTTTCCCCCTTTTTAGACAAATACTGAACAGCAGGTCAAGATCCAAGAGCTACAGGAAAAACTCACCAAGGTAAAATATTTTTGTTTAAAAGACCAATTAATAATTTATTTGAACTTGTATCCCAAATGGAAGAGATGCAGCAGTATTTTGCACTTTGAGAGGACTTTATAAACTTTTCATTACCCTTCCCAACCTCCTCCTTTCTCTCTCTGTCTCTTGAATAAACTTTGGTCTCCTGTCATATGTAGGCTATTGCCAGGGAACGATTAAACTGGAGTTACTGATTAATAATCAACAGTCAAACAGTTTTGGCTACAATTGGCCTAAATCTGACACAATGTGAACTAAATGTGAAATAATTAACATGTAGCATGTCATTTTCTTAAGGATTTGGTATGAGCAATGTAAAGTAGTTTATTTAAAAGTAAGAAAGAGAGCAAAAGTTTGGTTATTCCTTCTAAATGTTTTCTATCTTTTCCTTGTAATTACTAGGCATTAAAAGCAAATGCTGAGGCTACTGACCTCCTTCAGACTACAAAAATGGCCAAAGAGCGCACGGAGCGGGATCTAGAGAGGCTCCAGAATAAGGAAGACTCCAGTGACAGCCTACGCAGACGTCTCCGTGAGACTGAGGTACACACACACAAACACTGCTGTCACAGACGCTGTACACATGCACAAAGACTTTCATACATTTCATACGTTTTCAGTCATTCGTAGATTTGCACCGTCAAAATTTCTGTGTTAAAAGTCTTAGAAATAATAAATAATCTGATAGAAGCACAAACCTGTTCTGTAATGAATCGTTGCTTGTCAGAGAGCTTTTGTTTTGGGATTTGATTATTTCCTGGTTGTCGGGATCTCCCCCCGGTGTCCAGTTCTTGTGAGTGACACCAGATTAAACTAGACAAAAATGCTCAACAAACATTTATTTTCTTTAGTTTAAGGTCTTCAGTCTGTATCCATTATGTAGCGACTGTATGGTTTTGGACACAAGGACATTTTTTGTGATTGTTCCTGTGAAGCTAACCAGGCTGCCTATTATATTTTACTACATGATCATCGAGTGGCTGTTTCTGTATACAGTTTTATTCCAGGCTACATTCAGGCGACTATCTTAACATCTTTTTTTAAAGCAGCACATTCCTTTTTTAAGCCTTTTGTCCTGTTTTGACATAAAAAATTTAAGGATCTAAATCTGGATTATTTTGACAAAATGATTAGTCCTTTAACACAATTTAAATTCTAATTCAGATTTTATGAAGCAAATAAAAAATAAAACACTCCAGTGTGCAGACAATCAGGCACCAGCAGCATCATCTAAGTTTTAGTATCTTTCTGAGAGTACTAATCTGAATCTGAATGCACTGCTACGTCACACAACTGTCATGATAAATTAATGACATAAATTAAATGACATAAATATGCAGTCATATAGAAGCTCTGTTTCTAGGGTCTTTTTGTTATGACCATATCTTAGTACTTCTGTAAACAGCATAACTTAGAATCAGAGAAAAGAGAATATGCAACAAGGTCAAATTTATACAGCTCCAAAGATCTCCTACACCTCCCAACATGAAAGGAAATGAGCTCTGTGGAACTTTAGTTGGGAGTAACTTGAAATAATGAGATATAAACACAGCAGAGATGCATCCCTAACAAGCCAACTGGGTGTGACCATTACAGTATGTCGCCAGTTCTTCCTTGAAGTGGAAATTTAAAGTTAATTGCTGTTCGTATAATTGTGTGTTATGTCTAGATAGCAAAACAAACACTGTTTTAGAGCATTAATTCTTTTGACTTGTGGATGAATTTGAAAAAAATCATCGCTACTTTTTGTGCATAACTTTTGCTTGTTTTGTGTTATCCAGGATGGCAGGAAGACTCTTGAGAACCAGGTGAAGAGGCTCGAGATTGTTGAGCGCCGGGAGGCCAAACTGAAGGATGAAATCCAGAGCAAGGGCCAGCAGGTTCAGCAGATGGCAGATAAGATTCTGGTAACCCACCTTTCATCTTTCGAGCAGAGCAAAATGAAGAAGGAGGTGTGAAATAAACAGAACTCATTGTCATCATTGCAAAAGAAGTGCAAATTTACATCTAATATTTTTACATATGCAGTGCTCAGACACTCCAGATTTTTTATTTTAATTGCCTTACAGCTGTGATACAACCAGCGCTTTGAATCCGTTTACATCACCAGACTGTGTGTGATCAGATCTCGCTCTAACTTTTCCAATAGTTTTGTTGCACCTGTTATGAGAAATTACTCCTTTATTTCCATTATTTTCTGCATTATCAGCGTCTGAACTGTGTGCCTGAGATGAAAGTATTAAGCATATCCACTCGGAGCTGACAAAACCATTTCAAACAGACAGTTTAGAGGACTGTGAATCATGAGCTTTTGCCTCACAGCGATTATAGGGAAATTAATATGAGCAAGCACAAAATACATGCAGTCATCTGAAAAAAAAAAAGTTTTTACAAGACTCTTTGGTGTCCCGTGGAAAACTAAGAACACCTCGTACTATTCATATGAATTAACAGGGTGAGTGCATTTGCTGATAACCGACCGCATCATTCACATTAAGTGATGATCAGGAAGTGTGAGCACCTCCATAAAAGCAGTTTTTTGCCATGTTGCTGATCTGGATGATTCATGTGTTTATTGTCACAATGCCATAACAGTCCCCTGAGTGTGAATATTACGCAAATTCATATATTGTGCACTGCAGATTCACCTGAAATCAGACCGTGCAGTGCTCAGGAACAAAACCAAAAGCTGACAGCACAATTTGAAAAAAGACTGATCACATAGGGAGCTGGAGAAACCACAAGACATCTGAAACAATGTACTTTGGGCAGATGAGACCAAAGATGACGTTTGGCCATGATGCTCGACACCACGTTTGGCAAAAACCAAACACGGCATATCAGCACAAACACCTTATACCAGCTGTCGAGCACGGCGGTGAGCAGTGATGATTTGGGCTTGCTTTGCACTTACAGTGCACACAGAGTTCTTGCAGACCAAGAACTCTGTGTGCCAAATTATTCTAGATTTGAATGTGAGTGTCATGAAACCTGTGTGGCAGGCAGGAGATGAGGACTCAAAGTGCAGGACTCAGACTCAGGGGATGAACTCAAAATCACAGCTTTATTTGCTGGTCACAGAAAAACGAGCATACAAAGTAAACTAAGCTAAACTGGGAGAAATCAGAACTGACGAGACAAGGGAGCAAAGTAGGATACACTCACATGAGACACAGACCTTCAAAGTAAAACAGGAAGACGCAAACTAGACTAGGGGAGACAGAGCAACTAAGAAACACAGACAATACCAACAACAAAGAGACACAGAGGGCAGCTACTAAATACTCAGAGAACTAAACAAATTTCAAGAAAACCAAACTAAGACACTAAAGAATAAGCTGGGACAACAAAGAGAACTAAGAACATAATACAAAAAACTCAGAGGCACAAGAAACTCAAAACACTGGGTCACTGACCCAGGACCGTGACAGTGAGCCCATTTCTCTGAAGCTAGGTAAATGGTAACTGGACTGGCTTTTCTACTCTACCTGAGTGCTCAAAGTGCTTTAACTCATTCACACAAGCACTTAAATAGTTTCTGTCTTTCTAACTAACATTCACATGCCAGTGGATGCGTTGGAGACCAACTTGAGGTTAGTATCTTCCCAAGGATATTTGAGATGCAGACGGGAGCAGCCATTGATCAATACACCAACCTTCCCATTAGTAGACGACCTGCTCCACCTCCTGAGCTACAGCCACCCGTCGACCAAAACTTGTTCATGTAACAGGACAATGATGCCAAACACATCAGCAAATTTCTAAGAGAGAGGCTGAAAAAAACAGTCAAGGTTTAGTAATGATCTAGTCATGATCAATCTGATTGAAATGTTATACCTCAAGAGAGCTGTGCATTAATGGATGCCTGCAAACCTCGACAAACTGGAGCAACGCCTTAAGGAAGAGTGGGCCACAATTCAACCATAACGATCTGAAAGACATACAGAAAGTGATTATTTCAAGTAATTGCTGCTAAGGGTAGATCTATAAGGCACTAAATTATGGGCATGTTGTGTTGTGAAAACGTTCTGGTTCCCGTGTCTGCTTGTGACAATCAATAATAAAAGAAGTCCCTTTTAAAACTCTGAGAGAGTCACAAAGTTTCTCCGTTTACTTTTGATTAAAAAGAAGTCATAGAAATTGACCTTTTGCAGCAGTGTGTGTGAGGTCCACCTGTGCATTTCCTGCTGCGTCTCAGCCAAAACCTGTGCTATTAATAAAGCCCAAAAAAGAGAGGCGCTGACGCTGGACTCATTGATATAAATGACTTTGTGTTACTTGAGCTCCTCTACATCCATAGTAACAAAGACAAGGAAATTTTACACTGTAATCATTGCATTTTAATACTAATCTTTCTCCTTTATTGTATGAAGGATTAAAAAACAGCTGTGTGTTGGTGATTGAATCTCTCGCTGACTACCAAACACCACAATCAACCAGAGCAGAGCTAAATAAACAGTTGTTATAATTACATCTCAAAACTCTCAAAACCTGCTGGTGAGCAGCAGGAGCCATCACTGATTGTGATTAGGTGTTAGTGATTTTGAAGTCCTTTGCACTGCCTCTAACAAATGTGTGAGTTTTGTGATGAAATGCTTTATGCATTACCTTTATGCCAGAAATGATGGCTACTTTAGCGTTTGCGAGCATGGCTGCTGATGTCAACATGAAGCAAGTGACCTATTTGTATTTCGTGTAGGAGCTGGAGGAGAATTTGCGAGAGACTCAAGCCACAGCCCAGCGCCTGGAGACTCATCTGAAACAGAAAGAGAAGCTCTACGAAGACAAGATAAAGGTTCGATTTATAAATATGTACACACAATCATATACGCAGACCCACTGGTTTGATGTAAAACACCATGCAGAAATGTCCTGATAGACTTGCTGGAAGTGCTTTGTCTAGTGGTCGTGCCTTAGCCGGGGTGCTGGGAAGAGCAGCAATATGTCATATTCAAATTCATATTTTACCCTGTTAAGTGATATCCCGGCTATGGGTCTGTGGGTTGCCTGGCATTGAGCAGGTGCTAGAGGCCCAGATGAAGGCGGACATGGCCGATAAGGAGATGCTGGAGTCGAGTCAGAGCAAATATGAGGAGGAGGTGCGGGAGAAGTGCAGCATCATCAGTGAACAGAAGGCGGTAAGAACTGACCAGCTTGGGAGCACTATTTCAGGCGTATTTTAATATTTATCACACTGACATAGATTTCATGTTTGGAATAATGATTGTATAATTAAAAAGCACAAAAATCACCCCATTTAAACCTCTGATAGGAAGACCAAACTAAATGTTTGTTAAGCGTATGTTACAGCTTCCACATTTTCTTTTCAGACAATAAATGCAATGGACTCAAAGATGAACAGTCTGGAGCAGAGAATTGCTGAACTATCTGAGGCCAACAAACTAGCAGCTAACAGCAGTATCTATACCCAGAAAAACATGTAAGTACCCCAACACAAAGCATTGTTATTGTGCTCCATAATAACAATAAAATACAATAATAATACAATAGATACAAATATGCTTGTAAGCTTGTCCTTTTATTGGGCAGAGTGAAGCTGCAGCTTGTGCGCAATAATATCTTGAAGGTACTTAATTCTGACCTTGCTGTTGCTACATAGCCTTCTATTTAACCTTTTGCACATTTCGATGTTTTGGCTTGCAAGGAAAGCCCAAGAGGAGATGATCTCAGAGCTTCGCCAGCAGAAGTTCTACTTGGAGTCTCAGGCCGGGAAGCTGGAAGCTCAGAATGCCAAACTGGAAGAGCATCTAGAGAAAATGACTCAGCAAGAGCAAAGCAATAAGAGCCGCGTGCTGGAGCTGGAAACCAGGCTCCGAGAGGTGAGGAGACATTAGAACAGGTGCAGGATATCTCTGCTGATAGATGGTGGTGGATTTTCCAACTGTGTGACAACACTTTTCTTTGTATTTGCTCTGTTCCCTGTCTGTTTGTCACAGCACCATCCGCTTCATAGAGTCTTTTATTTCTATGCTTTATTTTGTACATATGAAGTAATCTTAGTTAATAATATATTGACTAATTATAGAGTATCTGCACAGATATTTTATCAAAGCATAAAAGGCATTTTTAAACATTAAATAGACAAAGCTGTGCAGTAAACCTCTTCCATCTGTGTTGATCTGGCTCCATGTAGTATAAACACACTTGCGTGGAACTGTGTTCCTAAGTGTATATTGAGGAAATAATTATAGTGTAGTATATATATCGTGACCTCTTGGGGAAGCAGGTGGTGCATATAAAATAGTTGTTTGGTAATATATGGACATTGAAAAGGTAGGGACCATTTGATGTACAGTGCATATTATGATATATGGAGTTTGGGACCCAGTAGCATAATGTAGGATACGTCCAGATGAACAGAATCAACTTTTTGGGATTTAGGATACAGGATATTTTCTACAGTACTCCATTTATCTCCATAGTAGCTTGTAATTTGAATTTCCCCGGGCCATAAAAGTCTCACTTGCTATTGTAAAGTCAGATGTTACAAAAAGTGAAGCCTAATAACTCAAGGCAGTCAGACATGTGTCAGGTGTAATGCTCTCACACCGAAGTGATGTCAGCATGTGTCTGACTGCGCTGGGGATGAATCGCCTCCTCCTCCTGATCCTGGTCTTTCTGTCTGCTTTTGTAGATTGGGCTGGAGCATGAGGAACAAAAGCTGGAGATTAAACGTCAGGTGACAGAGCTGACCCTTTCACTTCAAGAGCGTGAATCTCAGATCAGCAACCTGCAGGCAGCTCGCCATGCCCTGGAAAGCCAGCTGCAGCAGGCTAAGACCGAGCTGGAGGAGACCACTGCAGAGGCCGAGGAGGAGATAACTGTGCTCAGAGTAAGAGAAATGGAAAGGAAAAAAAGTAGCGAAGATGCTGTCTCATTGATGTTGTGTAATGTAGGCAGTAATATCTGTCCCTGCATCTCTCCTGTCATTCCTCCTAGGCACACAGAGATGAAATACAACGCAAATATGATGCCTTGAGAGACAGCTGCGCGGTAAGCTGCTCACACCCTTATTTCTGTCGTTCGCTCTTTACAGGAATAAACAGCTCTTCTGGCACCGAACACCAGCTGAATCATCGCACTAGAAGTAGCCTCGTTTCGGTCCATATGTGTTTCTGTCACTCTTGGATGAATTAAAATTTAAAATCATTTGACTCCGTGTCACTTTTAACACCTTCCCCGTTTCATCACGTTTGTCTGCCTTGTTGGTGATCTTTATGGAGATGTAAAGCTGACTGCATAAATGTGCATCCTTAAATATGAGCAGGTCTCCACCCTGTTTTCAAAACATTATGTTTCTGGTCAAAGTGAGAGTTGTTATTCCAGATACAATTTTTACAGTAATATTAGACTAACTCTCAGAACTGTTTGTTGTTTTCATGGCACCATTGTGCGCATTAACACAGAAACTAAGTGAACCAAAGTTAGCCCTACTGAATCAGAAAATAATGCCCTCTATTCGGTGATCATTGCTATTTGGGAGCTCCAATTTTTTTAATATATTTATTTGCTTTACGTTGTTATGAATGAACATTTCCTGGTAACTCTTTGGTTTGCTAACACAGGATCTTGTGACATGTGACTAACCTTGCGAAATTATGTTGTCATTTTTCAGGTATTTAGGTGCCGTCAAGTTTATGTATTTTGAATAAATACCAAAACCGTCACAGTCTTCCTTTATCCCATTGCCCTACTTTTGAGATCCTCCCACTCACAAACTGTTCAGAAAGCGACAACCATAGATTTAGCTGGCCAGTATTCAGGCAAGCACAGCCAAATTCAGCAACAAGCAGAGCTTGAAATGCCACTCTATTTTTTGCCCTGCTGACTTGCCGTGTTGGTTGAACCATTAGTCTGTG
This sequence comes from Neolamprologus multifasciatus, assembly GCF_963576455.1. NCBI lineage: Eukaryota > Metazoa > Chordata > Actinopteri > Cichliformes > Cichlidae > Neolamprologus > Neolamprologus multifasciatus. The sequence continues at coordinate 30,581,045 of NC_140450.1, forward strand.
GAGCATTTTGGAGGAGAACAGGATATCTGGACAACTGTGAGCCAAAGTGTCATTTAATTTAGTGAGGTCTCCCGGAAATTATTAATGCATTATGGTGTGCGTTTTGTATTATGAGAGCACTGTAGCGACTAGTCACCGGATGTGGGAGCTCATGATGTTTTCACTGCTTTATGATCTTTTAAAAAAATCTGTATTCATTGAGGTTCATAGCATATCTTCACTTTTTTAACATTGTAGTTAATCAATATGTTAAATATGTGTAGAAACTGTATATTATAGGATTATAGCTGAAGCCATCATGGGTGTGTTAGACTGCTGTGGGCAATGTTTAAAACTGATAAAGACTGCAAATTCATTGGATGTAGTTATATATTGCCTGCATATCAGCATTGCATTTACACACTACAGCATTCACACTGCTCACTGAAAGAAAGATCCTCTGTGTTTTGTGGCAGAGGTAAACAATAAATGATATGTTAATTTTAATCAGTGAAAGTGTGTGACAGCCACAGATTTCACAAACAGCACTGAGCAGTTTGTATTCAGCAGCGTTGAGGATGCAGATCTAGATGTGATTTACCTTAGCTGTTTAAGTTGCTCTATAGATTTGGTTGACAGATGATTGGAATAGATTGCCAGATCACCGCTGCACTCATTCCACTGTTGACTTCTAGCCTTGCCTTAAGAATTTAGTCGCTGCTGTCAGTCCCCTGCCGAAAGGGAGCAGAAGCACTGAGTCAGTACAGAACAGGCAGCTAATTTATGTACTTAAAAGCTTTGCCTCTTCCCCCCTGCCACCTTGACGTTCTGTGTGGTCCCCTTGTTCCCACAAGAGCTGAGAATAAGGGGCTTTTAACAGACAGCCTCGTATAACCCTCATCTCTTTACAGTGTGCACTGTAGTCATGGCTGATTAAGGGAACAGACCGATGCTGATGAAATGATTATTCTCATTCTGAATGCTACTTGGGTTGAAACAGCAGCGTCGAAAAATGATTACTGCATTACATCACTAACCCAGATATCTGCATCATGTAATCATGCAGCAGTAGAGTTGAGATTGTGTGGGGTGTTGGGTCAGCTGTTATTGTGGAGGAGCAACGATCTGAGCATTATATGCACAACAGCACCAAAACTTTTTCTTATGTGCGAATTGTAAAATTAACATTTTTATTACTTTTCCCGAACATCCAGGGATTCTGCTTTTACAGTGTAGGTACACACTGCCTTTGGAGCAACAAAAACACCGTGTAAAGTGTCACATTACAGGCTTATAGTATTATACACAAATGCAGCAAAAGGTTTTGGGTTTTTGGGGGTAGTTGCAGATGGATACTGTGTGTGTATTCAGCCATTTAAATGTGAAATATGAATGTTCCCTTTACTCTGTAGGTGATCACAGACCTGGAGGAGCAGCTGACAACATTGACTCAGGAGAATGCAGAGCTTAACCGTCAGAACTTCTACCTGTCCAAGCAGCTGGATGAGGCCTCTGATGAGAGAGAAGATCGACTGCAGCTCAGCCAGGATGTGGACAGGCTGCGTCGGGAGGTGGCCGACCGTGAAATGCACCTTAACAACCAGAAACAGGTGCTGACTTCTGATGATGGCGTACAGTCCTAAAATGCAGATGGGTTTGTGAACCCTGAATAAAAACAGAAACTTAGTTACCAGAAAGCACACTGAACCTCTACTGTTAGCCCAGAGAGATTCAAGAGGCTTGTTGAATCTCTTGTTAGGGTTTCACCTGACTCAGGATGGGGCTTTAGAGGGCAACTACACAGGCCACTCACATTTCACCACATGCAGTAATACATTACTTTTTGTTGTTATTTTCCACTACAGTAAACATTAATATCTATTATTCTTAAAAATAAAACCCTAATTTCAAAAAAGGTCTAAAATCGGAATAAAAATGCAACGATTTGCGATTCTCATAAACACATATTTCATTCACAGTGGGAACATAGAAATAAAGAAATGGTTTAAAATGACAAAATGTAAATAATCACTCATTATGAATTTGATAGCAGAATGCATATATAAACACTGGGTCAGGAGGCATGTTTATCACTGTGTGGCATTCCCTCTTATTTAAACATTAGTCTGTAAATCACTGCGAGCAGCTGCTGGACTTTTGAATGAGAAAACTCATCCAACTGTTGTGTGATGTAGGATCCTTTGCTCAGCGGTCCTGGGTCTACTTTGTTGTGTTGTTTGTTTCTTGAGCCCCAAATCTTTTCAAGCCTGTATACAGCTTTTAGCACTGATGGTGCCTTTCCAGATGTCCAAAGACATAGGCAGTGATGCCCCCCATAATAAGCTGAATGGTCCCTCTCCTCTTAAATCTAGTTGATGTGGCGTCCATATTTTCCAAAAAGAATTTAAAAGTTGGGTTTGTCTCACCACAGAACAGCTTTCCACTTTGCCTCAGTCTATTTTAAATGAGCTTTGGACCAGAAAAGAGAACATTTGTGGAAGTGTTTCAGAATCATGTGTTTTTTTATTGGTAAATGGACTCATTCTTATATAGCACTTTTCTACTCAATCTGAGCACTTCCATAAGGCCTTTTCCCCCAAGTGCTTCCTATCTAATGTTCACATACATTTATACTCTGATGGACGCATCTGAGAGCAACATGGGGTTAGTTTATTGCCCAAGGATATGTGCCAGACGCACAGATATCCTCGTGTTGGTGTTGTTCCCACATCATCATAATAAATGTTGTTCCAGGTTCAACATTGCAAGTGACCAATCACATGGTTGTGACATCATACGTTTGCGACTTCGGAAAAAAACGTGTTAAACAAAAAATCTACTTAACTTGCAAGAAACCGCCTCTGTCCACCGATCCAGCAATTTGAATTCTTTGCATTTCATACTGTTCTTTAATAAACGGTAAGCATTATACATATTGTCCTTGCAACATTGGAATTTCATAAATGAATGAATCGCTTAGCTTGCAAAAGTATGACGTCAAACAATGTGATTGGTCACTTGCGATGTTGAACCTGGAACAACATTTATGATGATGATGTGGGAACAACACCAACACGAGGATATCACCAGCCTTCTGTTTGGTAGGTGATCTGCTCTACCACCCGAGCTACAGCCTCCCCTAATGCTGTTTCTTGTGAGGGCCCAGAGATCGCAGGCATCCAATATTAATTTTTGGCCTTGTCCTTTGTCCTCAGAGGTTTCTTCATATTCTAAGAATCTTTTGATGATATTATGTGCTGCAGATTATTCAGGAGAAATTGTTGCATAGCTTTTTGCAGATTGATGTCTCTAAGATGATCTTTTCGTACCCAGTTTTGTTTTGACCTGTTGCTGATTAACCTAAATACTTGCAAAATGTTTAATTTTAGTACCACTTCCATTTTTTTCGATGTTTTATTGCCCCCATCTCAACTTTGAAATAGCTGTTTCCATCAAATTAAAAATGAGCTATAATCTTTCATGAACTAGTAAAACATCTCAGTTTAAACATTTGATATATTTTCTGTTTTCTGTTGTGAATGAAATCACAGTATGCTGTTTTCATTTACATTTTACACAGACTGGATGTTCCTTTGGTGCTGGGAAAATTGTTATATGCAGGAACAACCCAGCTGGTATTTTTTATTACTTACCAGCAGATTTATTAGCTTCTGACACTGAATTTCCTGCTCAAAAGAAAAAGTCAGGCAGGTTCAAATCAAATAACTGTTTACTAAGCTCGGGTCAGTAACAGGAAGTCTGTCAGAGAAGGCGTGAGCATCAGATGAAGAGCAGCAAGCAAAACTACATGTACAGACAGGAACACTGTATTAGGCACAGGGAACACTAGACAACAATAACATGACAACCAGATGTGAAATAAAAACAGATTTTACTGCAAAGCAAGAGCACGAATCAGATAAGCGAGAAAGAAAAACACAAGCAAAACTCAGATAAAGTGTGAAGTCTGCATTCATTCTCTATATCATTTTGCACGGGCGGCCAGTCACTCAGCAAATAAACACATAAAGAGTTGACATCTGAACCCAGCATTTAGAGTCAGTCACTCCGCCAACATGCCACCGCTTTTGTGTGGCATGAAAGTTGAAGTCTGTGAGAAAACATCATTTTCTGTTTTCTAAAACACTTGTATTCCTTCCTCTTATTCAAGTTTCTTCACCCTGCCCACTTCCCACTCACAGTCAGACAGGAGCTTTTCACTTACACTCACATTATTTGATATCTCCACAACACCTGTGACAGGTGACCTAGACATCGCTCTCAGCTCCGAGAGTGCCAAGGGTAAATCAGGCAGCCGAAACACTGGAATAATTTTATTATTGTTATGCGTCGTATTCTCAACGCAGTGAGAAAGAGAGATGGAGAGAAAGAGAGAGGAGGCTGTGTGATGGTGTGTTGCCCCTGTGGGAGGATTTGTGTGTGGGTGTCCAGTAGCGCTCTCAGTCCTGCTGGTTGCGTAACCACCGATGGAAGTCATAGACGAGGGATGGGGTGGTGTGTGGGAGGGATGTGTCATCCCCATCACTCCCAGGTCGTGTCAGCTGTGGAAGCATTGGACTTCAGAGGGCCGTGGTGTTGCTGCAGCACCGGCAGAGGCTATATTTGTCTCCCCATGCTTTGTCTAAAGGAGTCTGTTGTAAGACATTAAACATGGAGCTTTGTGTAGGCCTGGTGAAAAATATAGGAAAACATTTCGAGGCATGAAAATAACTCCACTCAAAAGAAGGTTCAAATAGTCATTTACATGGAACGTTAGTTGTCAGACTTCATGTATATTATTTAAACAGTTTGTGAGTGCCTGGCTCTAGCATTGTGGTTTCTTTTTAACAGATTGTGAATGACAATGACAATTAGTTTTTTGCATATTTGTTACACCTACATTTTTCCAATCATCAGTTTTTGATACCCAGTGCCCGATGGGTGACGTGATACCCACGTTTGTGAATATGATAACTCAAGAACAAGGCAAATTACGATTTTCAAATTGATACCGTTGGTGCACCTACTAAAAATCTCTGATAAGTTTCAATCTCAGTAATTTTGACTTCAAGGTCAGGCTTAATATTTTATGAAAATCACCTAGGATGTTCACATTTATATCATAAGTGCATCTGCTGAGACAATTAGATATAAAATGCTGTTTAAATTCTAAATTCATTTTTAAGGGAAAAAAGCTCTCTAACCTTCCTGTTCCAATGTGAAAAAGTAATTAATAACTTAATATAACTGGATGTGCCACTCTTGAGAGCAAAAACAATCAAGTGTTTGTTATTCTTGGATTTCACATCGCTGTGGATGAATTTTGGCACACTCTACTTTGCAGAATTAAATTTTTATTCAGCCACATGGGGGGATTTTTCATCATGAAAGGCCTGTTTAAGATCGCCCTAAATGATGTCAATCTGATTAATGTCTGGACTTTGATTCGGCCAATCTAAAGCCTTCATTTAGTTTTGGGTTTTGAGTCATTCAGGAGGTGGACTTGCTGGTGTGCTTCGGATCATTGTCCTGCTTCGTGAACCAAGTGTGCTTGAGGTTCAGAGCATGAACTGATGGACATTCATTCTCTATAAGACTTTTATGGTAGAGAGCAGCATTCATGCTTCTGCTCTTTACTGTAATTCAATACAGACCTGGATGGAGTATTTAATTACGACCGTACAGGCAGCAAGCAGCAAAACAGCCCCAGACTATCACACTACCACCACCAGGAGGTAGTGTAGGAGTGATGTTCTGTGAAATGCTGTTATTTTTATACCAGTCAAAACCTTCCTAAAAACATCAACTTTTGTCTCATAAGTCCAAAAGTTTTACGGATCATCACATGTTTTTGGCAAATGTGAGACGAGCGTTTGTGTCCTGTTTGGTCAGAAGTGTTTTTCTCTGTGGAACGCTCCCATACATACTTTGCTGAACCTTAACTGAAGCGAGTGAGATCTGCTGTTCTTTAGCTGTGGTGTTTGGATCTTTTGTGACCTCCTGGATGAGAATAGCTCTCACAGTGGTTCACTGGAGTCCTAAAGCATTAGAAAGGCTTTGTAAACCTTTCTAAGCTGATAGATTTCAGTTACTTTGTTTGACTTTAAGTGATTTCTTGATTCAACAGCTCTGGCAGTAATCAGACCTGGGTGGGGCCAGTGAAATTGAATGCAGCTGTCCAACAGATGTGATTAGTTACAGTTAATTCATGATTTAACAGGGAGGGGCAATTACTTTCTCCAGGTAGGATTGGATAACTTTTTTTCCCCATAGTAAATGAAGCACCGGTCCCCAACCTTTTTTGCACCACAAACCGGTTTATGTCTGACAATATAATAATATAATAAAAACCAAAATAAAACAGTACTGGTACCAAAAAAAAAAGAAGATTTATTCATAACACATGGGAAAAGACCCAGGGAAACCGAGTTAATGATAAAAACAATTAAAAAATAACAATAAAAACCCTGAAAACCATAAATTTCCCACCTGAGCCTCAACTCTGTACCAGTTCGTGGCCCGGGGGGTTGGGGACTGCTGCTTACAGTATAGTAAAACCATAGCTGGGAATTTAAATGGCACCAGCTTACTTCCAGTTTCGCATTCTTACTAGAGTTGCTTTCCCACAGTCCTACAGTTTAAACAATCTTTATTTATCTTAAACTGAGTCTTGGTGCATCCACTCTGTTAATTGATTAATTCTTAAACAAGCCATTTTGACTCTTGTCAACTTTCTTCTGATTGGCAGCCTCTTGTAAACAGAAGGTTTGAACAGTGGGTGGGCGTGGCTTCTGGTTTCAAAAAAACAGAACTGTGTGCCTGGGCTGAACATTTTAAAGATGTGCCCTCTTGACGACCTCAAACAGGTCAAAAACAGTCTGAAACGTTCTCATCTGTTCACCAGAATCTTGAGACTCTGAAGACCACGTGTACCATGCTGGAGGAACAGGTCATGGAGCTGGAGACTATGAATGATGAACTGCTGGAGAAGGAGAGACAGTGGGATGCCTGGAGGTCAACACTGGAGGAGGAGAAGAACCAGGCTGAGCGGAGGACCAGAGAGATCCAGAGACTCTTAGACACTGAAAAACAGAATAGGTGACCACCACAAGATGTATCACTGTAACTGTGGGTGTTAACTAATGAATCCTAAATAGCCAAAATGTTTTCCTCAATGTTCTGTTTCTATTTTGCTTGTAATTTTCTTGCTACTATGAAAACAGTCTAGAGCACATTAACTTATATTCAGTGCACCTATAGTTGCCTCAAAGAAACGTTAGTATATTTATTTCTGCACATTGCAATAGTCCAGTTATGTAATCTTGCCACAAGACCTTTAAGAAGGCTTATCAGTTTCTTATTTCATCAGCAGAGAAAACTATTTTTGCTCTAAGTATTTCTCTTGCTATCAGTGTTGGATAAAGCTCCCTTCGCCTACACGCACTGGATTCGACAGGCTTTGCCGTATTGTCTAGGGTCTGTCAAAGCAGGAATTCTAGGTAAAATAGGAAATGATTTTCTGAGTTGCCTGGAACAGTGGAAAGTGTTGAAAATTAGGTAAACTTTAAAGCATTCAAAAACTGAAATTACATTTTTAGTGGTGTGTTTTTCTCTATCCAGAACCACACGACTTTACCCCAAACAAACCATTGAGTGAAACAGCAATATGAACATTACGAAATACTTTAGTCAGTTTGTTTCAAAGAGCCTGTAAACACATAATAGATGAACTTGAAGAGCATGCACTTGAAGGCTGAAAAATAACTGGCACTAACTTTTCTCCGATCCAGGCTCCGTGCAGAGCAGCGCAGCACCGAGTCTCGGCAGGCTGTGGAACAGGCAGTTAAAGAGCACAAAGCTGAGATCCTGGCCCTGCAGCAGGCCCTCAAAGACCAGAAACTCAAAGCCGAGAGCCTTGCAGACACTGTACGCATTTTCACACTCCTGAATAGCATCTGTTAAGTTTTGTGTAGTTAGCAGACATCGCGGCAAACTCTTCCTTTTCATTCCTCAGCTGAATGATCTGGAGAAGAAGCATGCCATGCTGGAGATGAACGCCCGCAGTTTGCAGCAAAAACTGGAGAGTGAGAGAGAGCTGAAGCAGAGGCTGCTGGAAGAGGCACAGTGTTTCATTATTTTCACAGAGCCACTGATCTGATCGTTTTATTACACTTTTATTACAGACATATGGTCAAAACCGGAAAATAAGTCGGTTCTATTTTTCAGAAATTCATAGCAGTAATAATAATAATAAACCTTTCTGTCGCTAAACCTTTCACGCTGAAATCAGTTGTAAGAAGTGTGTGTGGCTTAGTAAAGACATTCAGAGGGTGATGTAAAGGTGCTTTATCTCCACAGCAAGAGAAGCTGCAACAGCAGATGGATGCCCAGAAGACCCACATATTTCGTCTGACCCAGGGGCTGCAGGACGCTTTGGACCAGACTGACCTGTTGAAAACTGAAAGGACTGACCTGGAATACCAGCTGGAGAACATCCAGGTGCTGCTACACACATACATGCACACGCCTACTAAAGAGAAATGAAAAAAACCCACACATGTAGGAACCATGTGAGTTTTAAATCACTGCAGGTACATGTACGTTGCTGGACTGTGTCATTTTCAGTCTTGTTTCTCCCCCACTGTTCTGAGCCACATGTATGTGCACACATACTATTTGTTTTACAGCACACAACTCCCTCCCCTACTTTCTGTCTCTGTCAACCTCTCTGTATGAAATGAAGTACTTGAGGAGAAATTCATGGCAGTAGTGATGTTCACTTAGCTCCACCTGCAGGCTGTATACTCTCATGAGAAGGTGAAAATGGAGGGAACCATTACCCAGCAGACTAAGCTCATAGACTTCCTCCAGGCCCAGGCCCACGGTGGCTCCAAGAAGAAAAAGGTCAGATGGGATTAAATATCTCTCTCTCTCTCTCTTATCTTATCTTTCTTTTTCTTTTTGTTCATTTCTGGGCTCATTTCTTGTGTTTCTCCCTGTTTGTGTTTGCTTGTGTGCGTCTCAGGGTCTCTTTGGACGTCGTCGGGAGGACCTGTTGGCCGCCATGGCTGCTCAGGCTCAGTCTCAGGGTCAGACTCAGACTCAAGGCCAGGCTTCCCCTGTGCCTGCCATCCAGCCGGTGCCTCTGCAGTACAGCGACATGAAGGCAGCTCTAGACAAAGAACGTTCTCGTTGCACAGAGTTAGAAGATGCTCTGCAGAAAATGAGAGCAGAACTGCGAGCACTGAGAGAAGAAGGTGAGACTGCCCTGCGCCAATCTGTGGACTCCAATTTACACTCTGTTGTTCATTTATAATCATCAGTAGAAACTTGAACTAAGAATTTTTAAAAATTTTACTCAAAAAAAAATACTCAAAGTTAGTCTTTCCAACCCAGCTCTGCAGTATAAGGACCACGGAAGTTCTACAAACCCAGCCACAGCTCGGCAACAGATAATTATGTCTGCCATGGTGAAGTCTCCTGAGCACCAGCAGGGCCCCACCAACCTTGCACCCTCCAACTCTGGACGGAGGAAGGACACTCCCACACCCGAGGGTAAGGGAAGGGTGATTTTCATAGTAGCTCAGTGTGTTTTTTTAATCCAATGGCACAAACATGCAGGCTCACAGGAGATGCATAGAGGAGAGTGAGGTAAGATGAGCCGGCAGGTTTGTTATCTCATTTAGGCAACCATTCATAATTTTTGTCATGTGATTTTTTCTTCTTTTTCACCTTGCTGTGTAAGGAAGAACTATTTAAGAAGACGTGTAAAAAGCTCAAGTCAAAGCCTTTTTGGCAGCTGTGTATGTACTGTGTAGAAACATGTGAAGGAGTCAGTAAAGTGCTCTAGTTCACTCTAGTATAAGTGTGAGAAACACTGTGGTTGTGGTGTAACATGGGAAAGTGGTAAGCTGTGCTTACATCAAGTGAGATATTTGAGGCTTAAACTCGTTTCCATCATACCAGTGAGCAGATATTATTGTTCTCATTTTAGACGCGCTGTAGCCCGAGCACTATCATGCAGCATAATTACAGAAGAAAAAGAAACACAGGTCCCCTGCACCGCTATCTTTCAAACCTAGAGTATCTGCAGAAGTATACAGTATTGCATGCAGCAAGATTCTGAGCTCCTAGTGCTTGTTCTTGTTTGCTATTTTGAATAATGGTCAGCACAGCAGGTGCAATGGTTAGCACTGTCGCCTCACAGCAGGAAAGGACTTGATTTGGGCCCCCATGCATGGAGCCCGCATGTTCTCCTTGTGTCTGAGTGGGTTTCCTCTGAGCAATCTGTTGTCCTCCTACAGTCCAAAGACACGCTGTATACTTTAACTGGTAATTTTAATTGGATGTCGAAGTATATAGAATAAAGCATTGCGTAAATGTGTCTTGTTGTCACATTGATACAGTTCAGGCAGTTTTCTTCATCTCTCAAAACTGTGGACAAGTTGTACTCGTATTTATTTCATTATCACCAATAATATGAGTAGAATTGGGGATTTGATTATTTAATTATTAGTTTTTTGTAACTATATTTTTCAGACAGCTGTTAAATCTTCTTACAGTCACACTAGATCAATTTTGGGGGGTTGACTTGATCCCAAAGACCAGTCGTTTTTTGGTTGTCTATTTAAGTGAGGCACAACCGATAGGTATCATATGACTTGAGTGCAAAATGTCTTATCTCTTAGCTGACTCTCCTCTACTGCCTCTGCAGCACACACCTCACATTCAAAGGTTGATTTTTGAAGCTCTTACTGTCTCTTCTTTCACACACCTTTCAGAGGGAAGGAGGGTCACTTTTGAAAGTAAGTCATCCAAATTCATGGTTTCTGCAGCTTGGTCTCTTATCTCTCCTCTACTTTGCTACATCCACATCTTTGACAGGCCAGATTTTAAAAGCTCTGCACTTTTATAGTATAAAATGTCAGATCCAAACAGGTTTGTCAGATGAGGCTGAAGAACCTTCAGTGCAGAGCTTTAGAAATCTGAAGCATTTTATCTTGGTTGCTGAAGCGTGTGATTTGCAGAACCCTTCTACTTTATTTAACTCACTTTATTTCCACCTCAAATTCACATCATATACACAAATGTACCATATTAAAAATGCTGCAATGCAAAAACCACTGTATGCACTTTAAACCCACACTCTGATCTAAAGGTATTATCTAGCCATTTTGTTAGTCAAGGTTACAACAAGAAAAGAAAAGTCTCATATTGCCGTTTTATGTCATAGTGACCTGGTAGTCAAAAACAGAAACAACAGAAGCAAGAAAGGAAAGAAAGAAAAAGATGTACAGCTGTCAGTTACAATAGCAAATCTGATGGACACAAACAGCTTAGAGGCCTTGGGGAACAGACACAGGATCCCTGAGAGCGTCCTGAGTCAGATCCTCTGGGTTCTCTCTGGGATGCCGGATGAGATAACTGTGAATCTGACTTGTTCAGCACCTTTAGCTCATTGTTGTGTTCCTCAAGCTGTTCCTAAACAACTTTGCAGTCTGGGGGAAGGCCATTGCTGTCAGTGGGTGCCATTGCCAATGGGCAGGTGTATTTAGTTTGTAACAGCGCTTACCTTGGAGGTTTAACATCCGCATGAGTGCCAGCTGCACAGCAGTTTGAACACTAATGTATGTGTTTCATGCAAGAGGACCAAAGAAGATGACCAAGTTATTATGATTTATTTTAAATTGCTAGCTCTAATCATAAATAAGTGTAAAATGTACAAATTTTCAAAGTGCTTTTAAGAACTCGTTAATATAGATCAGAATCCAGAAGTGAAGTGATGCAGTTAAAATAAAAAGAACATAAATGCTGAACAGTGTGAACGGTATTACAAGTAAACACGGAAATAAATAAGTCCATAAAGAAGTGATAAGAAGATAAAACACTTTGATCAGTTGTCTGTAAATGTACGTTTGTAATGTAATCTAGATGTAAATGAAAGGTGAGTTTGCGAACATCAGCTCCTTTGATAGAGAACAGTTAAGGGCTCTGATCAGAGGAACAACCCAGCAGCTCGGTTCCTTGGGTCTGACTGTACATTTATAACACAGGTAAAAGCGTGACACAAGTTTAAAATCAGCTGAAATAGCTGGATAAAATAGATAGTATGCAGTAGCAAAACTGAGAGTGATATAGTGTTGTCTCTTTGATTTTGTTAAAAGTCTGGCAGCTGAGTTTAGGACAGACTGGAGGCGGGGGGAAAGACCAAGGCTTTACATTTTACTTAAGTCCAATTAGACTGTGATTTGCCTCCATTCCCCTGCTATTACAATAAAGGTCTAAACAACAGGCCCAGCACTATGTGATGCTAGGATTTCGGAGCTTATACGCATCTATTAGTGAGATATGGCTCTATTGATTATTCCATTCTACTCACTGATTTGGTCTCTTTCATACTTTTCTCATGCAATATCACATTAAGGTAGTTTTGTATGAGAAAAATACAAACGGGGTCATATTCATCAGTAACTTAACAACAATATTCAATAGATACATGAAATAAAGTGCTCACGTTTTTCTTTCTTTCCATGTTGGTTGTACACACAAGATTTGTAAATTTCATACTGATTGACATTATTATATCAATAAGCGCGATCGTTTTGTTGCCATAATCATGACGTGAAAATTTTCAACCATCTTTAATACAGAATGCAGTTCGCTGATGCTGACTGGATAATGCCTTTAAAATGCTGCAGTGTGTGGGCACAAGCAGAGGGACTGACAAAATGAAGAATCTGTTTCAAGCATTTCCGTCTTCAGAGTACTTGCATTAATGCATTTTGCCAAACATGTACCACTCCTTTTGGAAAGCTTTTGTTTTTTTTTGTTGAACTGATCTCATAGATGGTATGGCATGATGCACTGAGGTTTTAAAGCGACCTGACAGAGTAAGACATGCTGGCGCTGCCTGCCCTGACTGTGTTCCCTGCTGACTGTATTCAGAGTATAGCCGTCGCTTGAAGGACAGTCAGAGAGACAGAGAGAGGGAGAGAGAGAGGGTGATGCACCACAACACGCCTCACCGCTTCACAGTGGGACTCAACATGAGAGCTGCCAAGTGTACCGTGTGCCTGGATACTGTGCACTTTGGTCGCCAGGCAGCTACCTGTCTTGGTAAGTTACAGTTGTGCTCACAAGGACTTTCAACTAGACAGTGATGTATACCTTCACATAAACCATATTTTAACTTCTTGCTATATTACATTTTTTTCAATTGTTTACACACATTTTCTGAAAGCACGCCTCATACTGTCAGAACTCTACACACAAATCAAAAAACACACACGCAATGTGCAAAACCCTTCAATTCTCCTGCAAAATGAAACTTTACATTCAAAACAATGTAAATGGAATTTTGTTTTCAATGACACATGAATAGACATTTATAAGAACCAGCACATCAGTGAACACTGATGTGCTTAAAGTCATCATAATGACTTACTGTAAGCCTTTTGCATGGTGTTGCACTTACAGACACACAACATACAACAACAAACTTCTAGTAACATTCCTGATTGGTCCTGGATGGTGTGTCTTCCACCATACGCTCACTTTTTTTTACTGCAGTTCTTTTTTTGTTAAAATGTGAGTACAAGAATAAATGAATGAATAGAAAAATATTATTTTCCTGCAATCTCACAGTGTTTTGCATTTATTTCTGTAGTGTGTAATAGTTGCTAAGTTGTGTTTGCACATTGGCTGGTTTTGTGTGGCTTTTGACATTAGTGGTTGATTCTGAGTAAAGTTAAAATAGCTTTGGGTCAAATGTTTGGTTTTGCAAGACAAGTTAAAGGTTATGTGAGCGTAGGTTGAATTTTACAGTTTGTGTTTTGACACAAAGAGATGAGATTTTATCAAATGTGTTTTAGCAATTCAGAAAAACTGTTTCTTTTCTTTTTTTTCATTTATGTTTTATTGGTTTTCTTGTTTATACAACATATACAACAATACAACTTAATCACAGTGGGGGGAAACGAAACGAAACGAAACGAAACGAAACGAAACAAAACAAAACAAAACAAAACAAAACAAAACAAAACAAAACAAAACAAAACAAAACAAAACAAAACAAAACAAAACAAAACAAAACAAAACAAAACAAACCAGCAAATACAACGAGATTATAAAAAATCGGGCCTCCCATTTTGTACATAGTTCAACCATTTGGACCAGTATTCGTCAAATGAGTCCGCCTGCAACTTTAGCCTAAAAGTTATTCTTTCCATAACAAAAATAGTATCTATCACATCAATCCCTATTTTTCTTCTCCGGGAGCCTCACAGGTCTGCTTGGTCCTCACAGGAGTCGCTGCGTCACTGATCAGACCTTGAGTTTCCACCTGAACCCAACATGAAAGAGAAATCTTCAAAAACAAACTAACACAAACGCCCGTCTCTCACCTCCAAATGTCCTCTGCTGCACACACACTCACACACGGTTCATTATTACCATTATATATATATGTATCTCTATGTACTACTCTGCTTGAAACATTCAGAACATGAATCACTATTATTGCTGGGGCCAGTGATCGTTCTCGTTTATAGTAGGAGTATCCTCATTAAGTCAACGGCGGGTTATGGCATTTTTGGAAGCTACCAACATCACACTGAACAAATATTTATCCGGTTTACATAGATTAAGACTCTCTAAGTTACCTGGGTACAATACTGCAAAATGAAATTGGAAGATTGTTTCCAGGACATTATGTATTTCCTTTCACAAATAGAGCCACACGAGGACATTCCCAAAAGATGTGGAAATGATTTGCTGCTGCATGTCCACACTGCCTCCAGCATGTTGTCTTATGAGAATAATTGGATTTTTGAGCCGGGGTATTAAAATAACAAATTACATTCTTCCAACTGAATTCCCTCCACGAGTGGCAGCTTGTTACCGACCACTGCTGCCTACAGATCCCATCCCATTCCTCTCCTGTTAGGGATAGATTACCCTCTGTTTCCCATCTTGCTTTAACATATCTTGTATCATGACCCCTTAGGTTGATCAGTGAACGATATAATTTGGAAATCACTTTTTGATAGGATGCATCTCTATATGCATTCTCAAATATGTAAATAATTTCTTCATTCCTAGTCGATAACTGGGGATGTTTTAGCTTTTTATTCAAGAAGTCCCTCAGTTGCAAATATCTAAAAAAGTCTTGATTTTGCAACCCAAACTTATTCTTAAGGTCCTGGAAACTCATCACTTTTCTGTCTTTCAGCAAGATACTGTATGTGGTGAGACCTTTATTAGCCCATGTTTTAAATGTTGAGTCGGTCTTACTAGGCAAAAATTCTGGGTCATATGCAAACCACCTAAGGAATCCGGCCCTCTGATTTAATTGATACTTTTTAAGTACTCTTTTCCATGTCTTTATTGAGCTTACTATCCAAGGGTTGCCCTGGTCTCCCAGGAGACTTAACTCTGAGGGATCTCCTATCAGTGCCCCAACAAGGAAGTTACCTCCCAAGGAAAATTCCACTTCCTTCCATCTTGAACAATATCCAGGTTTACACCAGCCCACCAGACTCCTTAATTGGATTGCCCTATAATAGTCATGTAGGCAAGGGAGGCCTAGTCCTCCTTTATCCTTGGGAAGCTGAAGTGTTTTAAGCTTAACTCTTGGCTTTTTACCCGTCCATATAAATCTGGAGAGGATCCTATCCCATTCTGCAAAGTATCTATCAGGGCTTTCTATAGAAACAGACTGGAACAAAAAGCTCTGATTTCTTAATTGCAATTATGTGTGAAAGGTGTTTAGCAATGTGGTTAGTATGCAAAGTAGGGCAACTGAGTTTACAATTTTGAAAAGTGCAACACTGAACAGAAAAGGCTTATATTAAGTCATTATGATGACTGAAGACGAAGTGGTCATCAGTGTTTTACATTAAGCACATCAGTGTTTAACTGGTTCTTATAAATGTCTATTCATGTGATGTTTGTGTGTCATTTGAAAACAAAATGCCATTTTGACAAGAAATTACATTGTTTTGAATGTAGAGTTTCATTTTGCAGGAGAATTGAAGGGTTTTGCCCGTTGTGTGTGTATTTTTTTGTTTTGTGTGCAGAGTTCTGACAATATGAGGGATGTTTTCAGAAAATGTGTGTAAACAATTGGGAAAAAATGTATGTTACTGTCTCTCCATCTTCTATTTGCCAGACTGAACCCTGATTCATCTTTCAAAATATATCTCATGGAGGTTTCCATGGAATCCCTTTCAAACACTCTATAATAGATAATAGATAAGTAGTTATACAGAAAGACAGACTAATGAAATAGTGTATTTACAGTATATGCACTCCAGATATATGTGCATTACAATCTAGTCTACAGTACTGCAAGAGTACCATCTGTAGCAACCTAGCTAACAGTAAGAGTAGGCCTATGGGCACAGAACTGTACTGGAAGAGTCGCTGGTTACAGGTTACACTCGCACATACTGATATCGTAGATCTTTAAGTCTCGCAGAGGGTCTGATCACATCATTAGAAACATGTGTGTTCAGTTGTGAGTTGCTGTGTGTAAAAGATGACAGCTGTGTTGAAGTTGTGTTCACATTTTGCTGCCAGTGTTTACAGTTTTGCAATGTGTTTAGTGACTAAGGATACGTTTAAGGTTTTGAAAAACAGAGTGCATGAGTTTTGCAAATTGTGTCTAAGTACCTGAACCGTGTTTAAGGTTTGGCCAAAAGACTGTTTGGTGGCTTAGAGAATGGAGTTTAGTGTTTTACCAATTCAGAAAAACTGTGATAAGACCAAAGTTGACATTAGCCTTTCTGTCTGTGTTTTGAAGTTTTCCGTTTTACAATGAAAGTCATCCTTCTGGGTTTTATTAAGCTGAACACCCTGGTGACAGCTGCTTCTGCTGTTACCCAACACTCCTGATACTTTATGCCCTGCAAAAATAGCAGCATTTCATCTCTAAATCTTTACATCAGTGAACACATATACAAAATGTTCAGTCTTTGATGGTTTGCAGATGTTTAACAGTTAGAAAACACAAGCTTTTTTCACAAGAAGAGAGCATTTTTATGGACAGATAAACCTACTGTGCATTCTCCTTACACTGATAGTGTTAACACGCTCTCCTTTTAAACTGGTGGTGTCAGTAGTGTCGCTCTGCTCTCTTTAACAATGTTCTTTCTCCTCAGAATGCCATGCATTGTGCCACCCGAAATGCTCCCCCTGCCTTCCAGCCACATGCGGGATGTCCAGTGACTGCTCCCTGCATCTGTCTGAGGGCCTGTGTCGAGATAAGAGCAGCGCTCCGGGCCAGCAGCTGAAAGAGGCCGGCGGACACATGCACTTGGAGGGCTGGATGAAACAGCCCAGGTTAGCTGTGGACACAGTGGTGTCTGACTCAGTCTTTGCTCACTTGCATTATTATATATCAAGACCGTCCTACACATCACCTGCCGAAACAGCTGCACATAAATCTGCAGTTCTAATGTGCAGACTTCACACATACCTGTTTTTTTAAGTGAGATAAACCTCCAGCAGTGAGATGGAGATGAATGTGAGACACAATTTAACAAAATCTGACAAATTAGAGCATTATAGTGTCTGATAAATATCAACCTTATATTTTGAATATTAGTAGTAGTAAAAGTACAAAGTTCCAAACTTTTTTTTGCCTTTTTTTCTGTAATTCTCCAGTTCTCAGTTTCACTTTGTGTTAATGTGTATTTGGCTTCTTTTTATTGTTTTTTTTAATGCCATGTTTACAAACAGTGATTTTATCTGAGCGTCTGATCTTTTCATCCACATGTGTTACATTTCACAACGGTAGAGATTTACAAACGAGGAGTGTCTGTACAAACAGCTTTAAAAATTAAAAAAGACAACAAGAGTGGATGCCTCACACAGCATTTTATACATCTGGTCCCTGATGTTTCGTATGTACAGTCATGTGAAAAAGAAATGACACCCAAGACAGCAAAGTTATCTCAGGACTCACTTGGTCTTTAGCAGATCTTCTAGTTAAGTAAATACTAAATTAGGGGATTTACATATTGCATACGTCATTAACAAAAACGTAATAAATCAAACAATAGTTCAGCCAATATACAGAAACAGTGTGTGGAAAAACAAAGTCCACCTGTACTCAATTACGAGGGAACGTAGCAGCCAGCTGCTGCTAATCATATATTGATTAATTGATGATCAACAAGCGAGAGCAACTCACATGCTCACAGCTGTAAAAGCAGAAGTTTTGGAACATTTGGGTGTGTGTTACAGTGTCAAGGAGGAAAGACATCAGTGATGATCTTAAAGAAGCAATCGTTAGTACCTGCCAATCTGGGAAGGGCCATGAGTTACATACATTTCCATACAATATGGAGTCTGTCATTCTACAGTGAGGGAGTTATATGTGTAACACACGGGGGACACTAAAGCAGTCGCGCCAGAATGTCATGCTAAAAAGAAAGATTCTTTAAAATACAAGGGGGAGCAAGCGAGTCAGATACCCAGGGCAGTTTATTACTAGGCCAGGGAGCACAAATAAAACACCCTTAAAATGTACATAATAAAATGTTGTCAATCTACTAAAACAATCCTAAAAACCCGTAAAACTACCATTTTCTACATTCACTAAAAAACCCCTGCTATAATTATGCCACATGTTCATTATGGGTCCATCAACAGGCCAGGAATTCTGGCTTTAGAGCAGAGTCCACGCCAGCCCCATCTTCGGCAGACAAGGAAGAGCCTCCCATCTTCTTGTCCTTCCACTGGCCCATCATATCCCAGCCCAGCTTGCGTTCTGCACCCGAATCCATCATGCGACCACTGCCACAGCTCCCCTTGCGTCGGTGTCCTGTAAAATAACAAATAGGGGCCAGAACAATGGTTCCAGAAGCGGCCGTGGCTCATGGCCATGGCGACCTTCTCCCAACCCAGCTGCACCCAGTAAACAACAGTAGAGACCGAACTCACAAATGCAGGTAAACCTCTGCCCTGCTGCCAATCACACGCGTTGTCTCCTACTGTTGCCGTTCCATGAGGTCAGGAGTGGGTCGCCGTGTCATGCTGGCCATCTAGCATTAACTTTCCAGTCTGGGGCCTCTCTCCTTCAGTGCTCAGCTAGCCTGCTTTTAAAAGGTCTTTACACAGCTGATAGGCCGCCTCTGGACCAGTGTTGGTCAAGTTACTTGAAAAAAGTAATCAGTAACTAATTACTGATTATTTCCACTAAAAAGTGATCCCGTTACTTTACTGATTACTTATTTTCAAAAGTAATTAATTACTTAGTTACTTTTTAAAAACACGATTTTCAACCTGAATAGGTAATAAAGCAATAGATCTTTCAGCCCAATTCTACTTTTTCTGCATAATCCATCATACAAAATGTAATCAAATGGAAAAGTCCCTTTTTTTTTTTTAACTTGTTTTATTAGTTTTAATCTTTTAACTTTATGCATCAAGTAAAAATTAAATTATCTGCAACATTCTCTGACTGGAAGAAATTTGTTTAACATTTAAACTTATTTTCTGCACATTCCAGCACATAAAATAAAATATTTTTTGTGTTTACACTCAGTCTTTCAAATAGATGCAAGTAAAACACAGCAGAAAATAAATAAAGTCAAAGACTAGCAGTCCTGTTGCTCTATTTTCACCTGTAAAGCAGGAGTAGGGTAGGCGGAGGTTTACCATGGTGCAGGTGTGCCGCAGCGGTCAGTGGAAGGATAGGCAGTTTCTCTGTGAATTTCCCATTATGTCGTTGCGCACTCGGTGCTTGTTTAGGGTTTTTTTCGCTGTAAAAAGAAGTTTTCTTCCCAGCACAACGGACACTAATGTTTTTGTCACTTTTTATGGACTCAAACTCAAAGTAAGGTCAGTACATCCACGCTTTAAACGCTACACGCTCATACTCTCTCCCGCACTCGATATGTTATCCATTGTTGATCTGCACACAGGTGTTGTCAGGAACGTCGCACTTGCTTACGTCATTGTCATGAGACATTCTCGCAGAAAAATCACGGTTTTAGTAACGCAGTGTTCCTACAGGAAAGTAACGGTACTCAGATTACAGTAACGCGTTACTGCCCATCTCTGCTCTGGACACACCCATTCCTCAGCAGGTGATCCCTATCAGCTAATTTGTCCCATGTGTAGCCAGTCCACAGTGGATTAAAATCTATGTTACATAAAACACTAAAAACCATGCAATAGAAACAGAATAAAACCATGCAAATAAAACGACACCCATAAATAAACACTAAAAATCACTAAATCAGAATAAAAACAATATACAAGATAAATACAAATTTCCACTGTGTGTCATCTGCACCCATGTCCTCTAACTGATCAGGTGGCCTGATGTTACTGAGAACAACTCCTCATAGGGCCTCATAATACTCTGTCTGGTAAAATCCACTCATTTGGTATTTGAGCCTGTTTGAACTAAACCATCATCTGTCTTCACAGTGGTATTGTTGTCGTCTTATGTTTTTGCAGGAATGGCAAACGAGGCCAGGGCTGGGAGAGGAAATATGTGGTCCTGGATGGGACTAAAATATCCATCTATGAGATAGAGCCCAGAGAAGGTGACATGTTTACCTGTCTGGATTTTTAGATAGATGGAAAGTTATTCGAGTGGGCGCCAGTGCTTATGAATCTCCTTATGTGTGTTGCTCAGACTCAGTGAAACCACTGGAGGAGTTTGATCTGTGTCTGTCAGATGGGGAGGTGGTGGTTCATGGAGCAGTGGGAGCATCTGAACTACCAAACACTGCCAAGTCAGGTAGATGTGAAGTGTACCAGGCAGCCTTTGCCTTCCCAATGTTGTTCAAAAGTCTGTCAAATATGAATCATTCGAAGTCGTGTCATACTTTATTCTCTCTGTGTGTCAGATGTTCCTTATGTCCTAAAGCTGGAGTCACGGTGTCACACTCCCTGTTGGCCTGGTCAGGCTGTTTACTTCATGGCTCCCAGTTTCCCAGACAAACAGCGCTGGGTGGCTGTGATGGAGTCTGTGGTGGCTGCGGGCCGGGCCTCCCGGGAGAAGGCAGAGGCTGACGCAGTGAGTATCTCCAGAGCAGGCGAACGCAACCCGGGGCAGCTCGCTCTCTGTCTTTAATGTCTCCTGACTCAATTCATATCCGGCTGTGGTCACAGCTGTCGCGTCTGTGGTCGTAAACATGATATTTGACTGTGTCGGTGCTGTTCACCATGAGCAGATTTCCCCTCCGTAGTCTATTTAAGACGTAGGTTTCGAGTTTAAAGTTTAACGGGTAGTTTCGCTTACGTGCGTCATTAATTGTCCCTTTCTTCTCTCTTCTTTTCTCTTTCTCTCCTCTCTCTTTGTCTCTCTCGCCTGCGTTTGTTGCTTTTTCATCGTGACACATTGTATGTCCGGCATATGGGCGTGTTTTGTCAATTTGCTCCATTCCTACCCATGTGTCACTGCACACATAGGCTGCTGTGTCCAAAAGACAAATGGTTCTGTCTCCACTGGTCCAGGTAAACCGTTAGACACGAGACATTTTGACACACACGAGCACTGCACATCCTACACGAGGCACGCTGTAGTGCATGAGTCTGTCATTTCGTTGGCTGTCACCTGCCCCCCACCCTGCTGTCACTTCACTTGCTGTGACCACTTCTCACTTTCACTATCCTTTGCTGTATCCTGAACAAACTCTCAAATATTCTTCCCTGTCTCCGATGTCCTTTTTTCTAACCACAGTACACAAATATTCGCCAAGATGTCTGATCATCTTTGGGTTGAATCTCTGCAGCTGTCCTGTCCAGAGGAGCAGGGATCGCACTGCCGAGTTTTACCTGTTTGTGTACTTGTCTGCGCTGTTACCTCTGCCCTTTCTGCACACTCCTCTGAGGCTGGGACTCAAGTCACTTGACTTAACCGAGAGACGCAAGTCATATTAGTCTTTAAAGTCTTTAAAAATAAAAGCAACAACAGGATCTAGAGCTGAATGTGGTAATATTAAAATTACTTGAAGCTTATCTCATCCTCATTAGCTTGTAAATTCAGGTTGATATGAGTGAAACGACGAGTGAAACCTCGTGTCAGTCATCTGAAGTCACTTTATGGGCGACTCTGTAAACAGCAATGCTCATTTTTCATAACTTACTCTATTTATAGACCAATCACTGAAATTGCATAAGCACTATGAATGTGATGGACATGAGCTTAGTACATCTGTCATCCACATAAATCAGCACAGATGCTGATTGGGTACACAGGCGAGTGAGGCCTAAAGCTTCCTACTGTACTTCTACCCAATCCCTAAAGGAGTTCAAATTCCTATCAAACTCAATTGCCACATTTTAATATTAATAGTTTAAGTTGCTATGGCGACTGTCCTAATCTGCTTGACCCTCTCATCTCAGCTCGCAGCTGTATGTATCTGATGTAATTCTGTTGTATATGTGTAGAAGATATCAGAGCTGGAACACTGACTCAGTAATGAGGAAGCCGGCTGTGATGCTGATTAGTGTTAATAATGACTCTTGTTTAAACGCAGTAGAGCTTGTAGACTTTGATCCTTTCACTCTGATCATTTGTGTAAACATTACGTTTTTTGCAATCTGTACTTGACCACTGGCAAAATATTTACTTCATTTATTCATTTCAAATGTAACATCTTGTTCTCAGCTTCGTAGGAGTTACATGTGTTTTATTCCCTTTAATGCTGACAAGTGGTACAAAATTACTTTATTCCAAATGAAAGCATCGTTTCTTTGGTACTGTAGAGCCTCTGAATAAAAAGCGCGCTATTAAAGGTCTAACAAGTATAACTTTCTATCCGAGACCTGAAGCTGAAGACCGCTTGTGACTTGGTCCCACGTCTGACACTGTGATTCTGAACCCAGTCCTCCAGCCATCCAGCCCCTCCCGTCCTGCTCCTCTGTTCCCTCCTACCCAAGGTCACGTGGAGGTCGTGATCCAGCTGACCCCTCACCCCTCTCTGTTCTTTCAGAAGCTGCTGGGAAACTCTCTGCTGAAGCTGGAGGGAGATGACAGGCTGGACATTAACTGCACCCTTCCGCTCACAGATCAGGTAGGAACATGTTTTATATGCTATAAAATGATATTCATATGTAACTACATATATGTTTATTAGAAAATATGTTTACTTCTTAATTGTGCATTTTAAGCATTAGAAAATTACAATCTGCAGTTGCAGGTGCATTCAGGAGAAGAACGATGTATTGGAGCATGGAGCAGATGCTTGGGGCTCTCTGCCAGGATTTGCCGCATGTTGCTCCAGTTTGAAATGTCACCACGTTCACCTGAATATTTGTGTTTTTTTGTGTTTCGCTGCTGTGCCGCAGATCGTTCTGGTGGGCTCTGAAGAGGGGCTGTATGCACTGAATGTTATCAAGAACTCCCTGACTCACATTCCTGGCCTGGGGTCAGTCTTTCAGATCTACATCATCAAAGAGCAGGAGAAACTGCTGATGATTGTTGGTAAGAGGCCTAGCTGTGGTATTTTCAGTAGAAAATAAATGTCTGCTGAGCAGCAGGAGTCGACTCGAGATTTTCATTCGCTCAGACATTCACAGTGTCGGTCGTAAATCAAAAGGTCAATATCTGCTGCCATTACAAATAACTGGCATAATTGATGAAGTGCAATTATTATCCATAATTTAAACGGAAAGGTTGGTCTGCCATACTAATAACTTTGGAGAAACTTGTAAATATCTTGTTACACAAGACAGCAGGGTGCCTTAAAAGTGACTAATGTCTTTATCCTTGAACAAGCTATGTGTAATGTCTGTGTGCTGCAGGGGATGAGCGAGCGCTGTGTCTGGTGGAGATTAAAAGAGTGAAGCAGTCTCTGGCCCAGTCCCACCTGCCTAGCCAGTCTGAACTGGCTCCATACATCTTTGAGACTGTGAAAGGCTGCCATCTGTTTGCTGCAGGAAAGGTAGTTCTTCTGTCTCTGCATGAATGCTGTTTTCATGGTTGAAATGTGATCGCACATACGAGCGTGTGCATTCTCATTACAGATAGACAACACGCCTTGTATATGTGCTGCAATGCCAAACAAAATAACCATTCTGCGCTACAATGAAAATCTTAGCAAATACTGCATTCGTAAGGTGAGTATGACACAGTACAGTCTTTTATACTGTTGAAAGTATGTCATGCTTTTTTTCTTTTGACCAAACAAAGGTAACGTTTAAAGTGAATCAATCTTCTACCTTCAAAACATTTTCTACTACTAGATGTGCTTCAAAGTACTGGCTTTCCCTCACCACCTAATTCTTTACCTCACAGGAAATTGAAACTCTGGAGCCCTGCAGCTGCATCCATCTGACCAGTTACAGCATCATCATCGGCACAAACAAGTTCTACGAGATTGAAATGAAGCAATTTGTACTTGAGGGTGAAGTACTCCTTTATGCCTTTAATGCTTCCAGGATCAAATCAGTTACCAGCCAGTCACAGGATGATATTTTACGGTTGTTGGATCACTGTGTGGCTTTTAACATCAGCTTTTTCCGCTGCAGAATTCTTGGACAAGAACGACGTTTCGCTGGCCCCGGCTGTTTTTGCAGCCTCGTCTCACAGTTTTCCCATCGCCATCATGCAGGTGGCCAGCAGCATGCAGAAGGAGGAATATCTTCTGTGTTTTCACGGTAAATCCATAGGAACTGAGCTCCATGAGCTCATGAGATACGATTAGCCAAGTCAGTGCAACAGAAGGGGTTTTTCTTCTAACCTGGCTAGATCGAAACATGTTTCAGACTCCAAGTGTTTTACATTTTCAGCTGGGTGAATGTGTTTTACACACGCATCCTGTTGTGCTAGTAGTACTGCAGTTTCAGAAGCACAAACTGTTAGTGTCCCAGGATTTTTAATGCACTCGTTGCATAGTGGTTACCACTCCGACACTCCAAAGACATGTACTTACTGGGAATAGGTTACTGATTCTAAATGTCTATTCTAGGTATATATCTATAAATAATAAAGGTCTGATCTGGGTATATAAATATAAGCTGAATAACATTTTTGGGGATAAAAGCCATTATAAATGTAAGAGTGTGCTTAACATACTGCTGTCTGCACACAGTGTTTTATCTGTAAGAGTATGATGAAGAGTGCAGCAAATGTTTCTGTGGCAGAGTTAGGAGTGTTCGTGGACTCGTATGGACGAAGAAGCCGCACTGAGGAAATCAAGTGGAGCCGTTTGCCTCTGTCGTTTGGTAACTGCTGCTTCTTTCATCCTAATTCTCTCATTGGATTAAAAAAAAAAACCCACACACATTAACTGTACCAAATCCACTTAGCAAAGGTACCTTTTATAAGACTAAATGATTGTGTGTGTCGTCTGTTGCAGCCTACAGAGAGCCCTACCTGTTTGTCACCTACTTCAACTCCTTGGATGTCATCGAGGTGCAGGGGCACGCTGCTCTGGGGTGAGACACAGTGGCCTCTTTGTGCCACATCTTACACTCGTTGAGTTTACTTCTCAGCTGCATTTCCCTCAATTTGGTCTTTTCTTCCAGTCCTACAGTGCTGGCACACCTAGATATCCCAAATCCACGTTACCTGGGCCCAGCTATTTCCTCTGGGGCAATTTACCTCGCCTCCTCCTACCAGAACAAACTGCGGGTCATCTGCTGTAAGGGAAGTCTGATCAGAGAGTCTGGGGAGCTCCAGAGGACCGGGTCCAGTCGAGGGTCAGTTCACTCTGTCATGTTTGCTCACTTTAATCCAGTTTAAACAAAGAAAAATATATATTTCAGTGACAGTCGGAGTGAGTTAAACATTCAAACAAAATAAATCGCCTAAAAACTCCTGAGCGCTTGTAGTGTCTGCTGAAAATCACTGGAAGGTTGGCTTTGCTATGTCTGCTACCATCCATGGTGTGTTTTTGTTGTTGTTGTTAACAGTAGTCCCAGTAAGCGGTGTCCACCCACCTACACAGAGCACATCTCTAAGCGTCTGACCTCAGGCCCCGGCAGCCATGACGGCTTGCATCGGGAGCCGAGCACCCCACATCGTTATCGGGAGGGCCGCACAGAGTTCAGAAGAGACAAGTCTCCTGCCCGGCCTCTGGACCGGGAGAAGTCACCAGGCAGGGTGTTGGACAGCCGCAGGGAGAGGTCTCCTGGAAGATTCGGAGACAGCAGTCGACTCCACGCTGGTTCTGTCCGAACCCAGCTCGCACCTGTTAACAAGGTATGTAGAAGTTTCCAGTCGGCCTGTGGATGCGCTAAGGTGAAATATGAACAAAATCAAGCTGCCCTTCTGGTAGAAAGGGCATTCAAATATTTAATGAGTGTGTTCTGCCTTGGACTTGATCACAGACAAAAACAGTCCTATTCTTGATATGGTAACAAAGCTGTTCTGCTGAATGTGGATACATCATTCTGACATGTCTCCAGATGTCTTCTCCCCGGTTATTTCTGTCAATGTGCAGAAAAACACAGTTTATATCTGTAAAGTGCGGAGAATGTTGCGCTTTCACAAAGTCTTCTGAAGAGGCCCAAGCTCCATGTGCTATAAAGAGCAAACTTACTGCTTAGTCAGCACGTTTGAGGTCATCCTGATGAAGACTGCAAGCAAAAACCTTGCTCTTTATGCTGCAGTGTTGCTGCTGGAGTTTCAGACTCTAGATTTTTCACAAACCTCTGTCTCAGCACAGATATATTTATGTTAAAACAATTGTGCACATAACCACACACACAGTAGGTATTTTGATTTTAACACAGCAACTCTGCAGACAGGTGTACACATGCGTGTGCTATGAGGAAGGTTAATCGTTATAGGGTCTCTATCAATAAAACTGAATTGAAATGAATGAGTGAATTAAATAGGCTGGATCTCTTTTTCCATATCTAACAAGTTCCTGTCTGCAGATGAAGTGCTGAACTATAGGTGAAATACACAACACAGGCTAAAGGCTAAACAGCTGATGTGTGGGGGATGCAGAGAAATACTACATGAATGTGTTTGTGCTTTAAGCGCTGGGTTCAGTAAGACTGGGAGAAAGCCACATGAATTTAAAAGCTGTGTCACTGCCCAGCATCAGGAAAATGATCACCTCTGATTAGAGTTGCAGATTTTATTGAAATACTCCAGGCTGTGTAAGACAAATTCATCTGCAACCCCAGTGGTGTGAGAGCAGGTAAAGAACTAATTTTTTAAAAAATGAATTCAAAAAACTAAATTAGACTTTCTTGTTTTTTAAGGTTAATGTGAATGAGGATCAGCTGCCCTGTTTGAGGATAGATAATATTAAGTATTGTAACATGCAGACATCATGAGCTGCCTCTTGAGACATTTTTATATAGTGTGTAACAAATCTGATAATAGACGTCAAAATCAAACAAACAGGGAAAAAACAAAACCTTCAAAGTGTGTGCACACTGCTGAGGAAAAACCCTATAATATGCACCTTGTACTGGGATTCCCTGCTTCCCTCCTGCTGTTCCAAATATTACTAGCAGCAGCAATCAGGTGCAAAATAAGACAAGCTTTGTTGTTAAATTTAGCAGTTTGCTGCAAACTTCAGTAAATCATGTTTGTACCATTCATTTAAATACATATCCAGTAAGGCCACTCACCTTTAGTTTCACAACTGATGCTGCAGCTCTTCAGTAAATACAGACAACACCAAACTATTCATCATGTTTAAGCCACAGTAACACGCTTTGACCTTTGCTCTTAATCTGTGTTTGCAGGTGTGGGATCAGTCGTCAGTGTGAGTCTACTTGCTGCTCCTGACTGGAGGTTGTAGAGAACCAACTGCAAAAGCCCTTATTCCACCCTGAGTGCGCGCACACACACGCACACACACACACACACACACACAGCACCATTGCCTGTACATAGTGCAGCGTCACTTCCTCGTTCAACCTCACAAAAACCTGCAACGGGAGACGTCTCCTGTGACAATCCTCTTGACACGTGCTTTGATGGGAGTTGTCCCACAGTAGATTTGGTGGCAGGGAACCTACGCTGATCTACAGAAGCTACTTTCTATCTCCTCAAAGTTGTAAATATTGCTGTCGGAGTTTTTATAGATAAAAGGGAAGAGTCGGCTGGTAAAGCCATGTCTATTTTTTTTAAAAAATGAGTTTCTAAAGATGTTGCAGGGAGATTAACGCTGTCGCTGGCTAGGACGTACAATATCAACCTTACATAATAATCTGAAATATCACAGGGTTTTTTCTCCGTTAAGAGAATTAAACTGACATTTAATTACTTTCATAGCTCACTAACGGAAGGGAGATCTGAGGAGGCAAGACTTTGCACACAAGACTGGATTTGATCAGGAGTTTAAAAGCTCATTTTTGTTACGCGACCAGATCAACCGTGTGGTCTTCTTGCCTGAATAGCCTTTGATATATAACTGCATACGATTGCTTCGACCGTCGTTGTCCGGCCATACTTTGTAAAACAATTATTAAGCAGTGTTTCGCTCCAAGTGTTCCTCGTGTTGTTTTTAGCAAACCTAAGAAAGAAACACGCAGCTCTGCCTCTGATGCCGGACGCCGTGCTGTCAGGCTGGCTCAAAGCGCCTCAGCTTGCTCTTAGTCCGCTGCTGCCGATTATGGTACAGATGTCCCGTTTCTGTGCAGTGATATGAAGTCTAGTAACCGTCAGGGGTCGTCACTTGCTAGTATCGTTTCTTTAGAGGCAGCAAGACCACCCCCACTCATCACATCAGTGAGCATGACTAACTTAGAGCAGCACTGTCGCTTTTTGATCGATTCTCTTGGTTGTTCTTTTCTGTCATGTACTCACTTGGATTTGCATTCTATAAGTAGAAATTGATGTTAGACAGTGTAACTTAAGATTTTCTTGATTTTTAGAGCTGTATACCAGTACACGCATTAAACATGATTCTAGTGTCTGTTTTCTTCTTTGTGCGCTCTCAGTTGCAGATTCTCTACCACAGCAACGTGTGTCAGTGAAAGCAGGTATCATCTAGCAAGCAAACAGTCAGAGATTCATCTTCTAGTTTATTTCTTTAATTCTACAACAATGTAATTCTCTTTAAAAGGAAATCCAAAACAGAACAAAATATTCAGACTGAACAAGGAGCACTTGTTGTTACAGGAATTTGCTATGTACAGCCATACACTCGACAGACATGAGAAGGTTCAAAGTGCTTAACCGAGGGGGTGAGAGAAAAAGAAAAAAAAAAAAAGCACGAGTGATCCCTTTGTGAGAGACCCGTAATAAAAACTGCTTGGCACCAGGCTCCACCAAAGAGACACTCAGTCACACTAATGCTTGAAATGCTTGATGCATTTATACACTCACACCTCATGTGACTACTGGGCCATTGCAGTGATGCCTCTAAAAGCAAGTCAGCGTGAGTGGAAAAAACAAAACCCCAACATATGCATACTGGGGGTGGGGGACACAGCAACGTTAACTGAAGCCCACATTACCAGCCCCTCCCACACACACAGATCTGTCCATAACTCCATCATGCTGTTGCAATACTGAAAAGCACACTTTCAGTCTCACTTTACTCAGATGCACCCTGTGGCAGTGTTTACTTAATGTCATGTGCAAATAAACAGCCTTTCCTCTCCCGTGAGACCATTCACATTCATGGATTGTTTAACAAGACGTCCCTGTGACGGCGGTGAAACTCGAAAAAGGGAACTCACGCTGCTGGTCGTCAATGTGGGGGAGGTCAAAAAGCTTTGGCTTCACAAGGGAGTGTGGAGTCTTAAAATAATAAATTGTCTATTTGGACACAATTGCTCCATTTTGTTGCCATCGGATGTAGTTTGTGGAATTGACTCATCTTTCGCGAGAGGGCCAAAATAATATATTTCAGTTCTCTTTGAAAGACTAAAGGTCAGACTGTCGAATTAAACGCACTTCCACAGGAGGTCGACATTAAAAAGCACACGCTTGAAGCCGGTTGTTTTGACCACCTAAAACAGCAGCTCCACCACCAGATGGCAACAATCGCAACTCAGCATCATGCACAAATCCAACAGGAAGTGACAGGAATGGGCTCAGTCAAACAGCTTTAGGATAATTAAGTAGCATCAGGTTGTCAATCACAGTTAAATGTCTGTGTTTCCTCCCTTAGTCCAAAACTTGCTGTGTTTATATCTACAGCAGCCATCTGACACAGCGAGCTGGATCATGGGGAATGGAGATCGGCAGTCTGAACAAAGATTATCAACCTAGTCTACGCTTCTGTGCTGTACCTTTAAATGTTCCAGCTGAACAGTAATCAGGGGAGGGGTTTACAAAAAGATTTGCAACACAACAACAACCCATTCGCGCTGGAAATCTGAAAAGCAAGAGTCACTCAGCAACTAGAAGCTCAGTATGTGAATGTATGTGTGTCTACATGAACAAGTGTGGATGCAAGTAGAGGTAGTGTTTGTAGATGGGTGTGAATGGTATAAATGTATGAGAGCTTTAAAGGGGGCAGGGCTTCATTTTGGGTTCAGGCTGCTTGTTTTGGACCACTGTTCACTCAGTGCATAGACATCTCGTTGGCTACCTTTGACTGCTCACCCCCTCATAATGCTGAAATCTTTACATCCACACATGCTGTGATTGGCCAACACAAAATATTCTGACGAGATGCTGTAGCCAAAGTTCAGAACCACCGCTCAGTCTCCGTTTCTGATTATCCTGTGGCAAAAACTGAGTTAACTGGAGTTTTAACAGCAAGTCAACAATACAAATATCAATAAATAAAATCCAAGTAGGGGGAGGAGAGAGAACCATTACAGCATCAAATCAGGTCACCCTGCTTCTCCATTTATTCAAAAAACAAAACTGCCTTAAACAGATTGCAAAATATAGGTATTTTATGCAATTTCAAAAAGAAAAAACTTTGGTGACTAATTAAGTGCCACTATTCAAAGATTCTATACATTTTTCTTAAATGCTATGTAGGTATCTGAATATATTATTCCTCTCATTTACTGTACAAAAGTTGTGTCTGTGTGTGCACAAGTAGTTTGTGAATGGGTGTGAGGCTGAGCAGGCGTCTCAGCGATGCTTTGACAGATTTCATGTGGCGTTACAGACCTGGGAAAATGCAGAAAGCCCTTTCTACTGCTGCTGTGCTCCTCTGTGATTTAGACAAAGTGGAATTTGTTTCATAGTGGCTGACAGCCACCTGAAAAAAATATATACATAGATAAAAAGATGTCTTGTTGTGAGCTTTACACCCGTCCGATTAGTACCAGAGGACTGAGGGGAGAAAAAAAAAAAACAAAAACAAAAACAAAAACAGGTTGTTCCGTCCCAGTGCCTGCTGGGTAAAACAAAACTGGATCTTTTGGCAGCAGTTGGCCGCATCGTCGTGTGCTTCAGTTTGTCCACGGCAGATAAACTGAAAAAACGTCGGTATTGATGCAGGTCTATTGGCCAAACCTGTGTGATGTTAATGATTTGAAACAAAAATAAAAAAATAAAAAAATCCAAAGCCTGAAATCAGCAGAGTCTCACAGTGAGTGCTCCCTGCACACGAGTAATAAACAGTCTGTTGGTATGGAGGAGCAGTGCAGCACGAGCTGTTAAAAGATCAAATAGCCACAAGGCTTTTCCTCTCACTAACTTGCTGCATGACTTGTCTACACGGGGGCTTCAAACACAACAAAATGATTCACCATCCTCACCGTGGTCAGGATAAGGATGCCAAACTACTGAAAAAAATAAAAAAGCAATTAGAAAGGAAAAAAAAAAAAAAGTGCATTTAAATATGTGAACAGCACAGAATTTTACAAATTCACAAACTCCAGGAGTCCAGCCTCCCTTCTGTACTCTGGACTGAATCTCAACCATAACTAAATGTGATGTTCACAAAGCATCAAGGGCTTTTTGATTTGTACATCACTTGTTTGCCACCTTTTGTGCGTCTCTCTTCTGAAAAGCTGCTTAAAAGCGCACCCAAACAAAGCAAGCACAGTTGAGACTCGGCCCACAGAAAGTTAAAGGCTCAATTCACCCAGTTATCCAGAGTAATGACACTGCAAACAAAGGCTGCGGCCAGTTTCTTTAAGAGATACACTTCACTGTTTTACACACTTTTCAGACAAGCTCTCCTCTAGACTGAACATGTGACTGTATGCAAGCATCCTCACAGCACTCTTACCAAGTCAAAATGGCAAAACTTGCCTCACTCTCAACAACTCTGAATATATGGAGCCTAAACAAGCTTCTTAGGCACTCTGGTTTAATTTGGAATATGATGCACTTCAGCATTCCCAGTCCAGGAAGGAATGGGGTTTTCAAATGTACTGAGCTCTTGCACACAATGGTAGAGAGGACCAAATATTCCCAAGTGTGCTATTACTAGTTGATGGTGACAATACAAATGCATGTATGGTAAATATCACCTGCTTACAGTGGTTCTTGAGCAGTGGGAACCATCAACATTTAAGTGACCCATCTTTAAATAGGATGCTATCACTTCAGTCACTTTAGCTGATGATCAACCAATGTCTGAAAAGCATGAAGTCAGTTTTTCCAAAGAGGACTCCATGTAGTTTATTACTAACTAACTCAGTCTGTGGTCATGTTATCAAGTCATTACCATTAGAAAGCAGCATTTTTAAATGAGATTCTGAGCTACATAGCCGGAAGTATTAGTAGTAATTTTAAAAAACTAGTTTCCTGCACTTTTAGGACAATTCTAAAGTGTAACAGGTTCAATGGGTATGTGCCTCTCAGTCAGACCAGTCTTATTTTAATGTGGAAATCATACCTGCAAGTGTAGCATTGCAAAGTTCATAGTTTGAATCTCACACTGGATCAGGCTTCTCAAATTTGCTTGTTACATGTATTCAGATATAAAAGTGTTTCGGTTTCATTTTGGACTTTGAATATGTAACCAAGTTTTCTGGTAAAAACAGCACAACCTCACAGCATTAACAATTTACACAAAAATATGCTGAACTGATAACATGACCTGCAGACTAATTGGCAGCAGAAATCTCAGATAAGGTAGACTCATAATACATTTTGCTGGATTGTTGGTACCATAGGAAGTGAGGGAATATGACTACCATCTCCTCTGGTGATCTGGATGAATTGTTCCTTTAATTTTTCACTGAGACATTGGCTTGCTATGTGGATATTTCCAATGCTGAGAGACAGTCTCGTGATTGCCAGGATGTCAGAACACCCTGCAGAGATGAGTCCATGCTCCAGGCTAGGAGATGAGAAACCTTTATGATTTTTTTCAGGATCTTCAGGAGAATCTTTCACAGACCAAAGTCCTCCAGGAGACTTCAGCAAATACAGTGAGACAACCTCCTCTGCCTGCCTGGTCCAAGGCACCAGGATGTCCAGTTTCATTCCTTTGTGCGCAGTCCCATCTCACCAACATGCCACTCAGCTTCTCTTTCACACATACACTCACACTCCAAAGTGCAGCAGCACTCACAAAGTTGGTGGGACATTCTTTAGCTCCTGTGCTCTTCAGCAGTGCTTCCGCATCAGCGACTTGCAGCTCAGCCCGACTCCTGTCTGTCCTGGTCCTCAGTTGGAGCTGGCTGTAATGGGCTTCTCCAGCTCCAGGTCCAGGGTAGCTGAGCCATGCTGGAGATTGCTGTAGCAGGTCTTACAGACGCGACTGGGCTCAAACAGCTGCTGGCTTGGCACTGGGATCCTCTGGTCGCAACAGCTGGCACAGAACACGTTACCGCAGTTCCTGCCAAGGAACACAGATGTTATTTGGGGGACTCTCACATTCTTTACACCTCAAGTTACCATGCGTCCCTGTGGTAGATTCTTAGAAAATAACACCCCATTTAAAACAGTTTACTTAAGCTGGACTGATGTGAGGAGTTGGGTTTTTTTGTTTTTAAAAAAAGAAGAAAAAAAAAACTTTCAGGGGAAGAAATAAATAAATTAAGAAAAAATATCAAGTTGGCGTGTGGGCTAGCTTATCTGGATCAAGTTTATATTAAACTACAAACATTCACTTATCTAGGAGGTCCACACAGGGAAATACTGAACACTGATTTTAAAACAGGACTTAGGTGCTACTTATTTTTAAAAAAAATAAAACTAAACCCCACACCTGGTGAAGTGACGTTGATCTATGATTCAACCATGTGTGACGCATGATAAACTTTTATTTTAAACATGATTTGAGAGTTGTGGGCAGACTCCACCCATCCAGTTTACAGTGCAGCTCTGCTGTGATGTTTACTACATGCCGCTTAGCAGAGGTGCTCCAAACAGAACATGTTGATTATTCAACTCAAAACACTGCTGTGATCACTTGACAGACAGGTCACACTGAAGATTTCAAACACCCATGCTCTAATTCTGATGTAAGGCCATGCTCACACACACAGCGCTCCCTTTCAATTGCTTGTAACCACACAGAGCAGAAAGTGAATTCGATTCTGTTTTTCTTCCAACTCTTTACCCTTTTGCACCACCAAGTGGCCTGAGAGGTGTCTTACACCATGCTGTGCTGCTGGGAAGTGGGATGCAGGGTTGGTTAGGGGCAGCATGCTGCCAGGGTGTGTGCCGTGTAGGGGTGTAACGGTTCAGAGACAGAATCTGCAGTAACAAACGTCCATGGTCTCCAGACGTGCCACGGTGGATTTGGAGAATCGTTACAACCCTAATGTTGTGGGTGAGTCGGGGGCAGTGTGCTGATGTGATGCTATACTAGGATGATCGAGGCTGAGGGATCAATTTAGTAAAGATTTACAAATTTTCCAATGAAACGGGCAGCCTCTGACCGAGTGACAGCACCATGCTCACTGTCACAGCCAATTCAAAACTGCTGTATGAAAACACACTGCTACTGCTGGAGGACACACACAAATCAACCCATCTCAGAAATGAAGAGGTTTCCCTGAGAACTTGCTGATTGCCAAAACAGAATGAGGGGATTCAAATGCAGCAGGTGAGTAAGGGAAAGGGTGAGGTGGGATTGGGTTAGGATGAGGAGGAAACTGAAGGATGCTGGGTTGAAAAGGCTGGAGGGTGGGTGGGACAGGGGAGCCGGATCTCACCAGACCTCCTGAACAGGCTCCCTGCCACTGTAGAGGAGGAGAGGGGCAGAAAATGGATAAGTACTGCTGAACAGCAGAGAAAACATAACACTTAAAAAAAAAAAAAAGTCCTGATGGAGATGTGTTGTGTTTAAGTTGCATTCACAGGATTCACACAAATTACATTTACAACTAAACATCCTAAAAGATTCAACCTCAAAGTTCTGAGTGACTTATGTGATCCACTGACAAAAGGGGAAGTACAGAGCAGTCAGCAGTATAAAAGGGAGTGATGACACCAGGAGGAAGTGTCCACGAGCTAATTCACCACATGATTATCAACCTGACCACCCAGTTTTATGTGGACACATCGGTACAAAACAAAGGGCGTCTACAATAAATTAAACAACTAATCAACAGTTTACTTGGCTCCCTGGCTCTTGTTTACAGATTGACATAGTACAGACAACCAGAGAGACTGGCGCCTCATTCCATCGGCAAATGAAATGCAAATTAGGTCCTCAAATTTTAAAAATAACTTTCCTCTCCTGAATGAAAGACATGATACTGGGACCAAAAGCCTTAAATCGTGCAACTATCCCGACTGTTCATCCACAGCAGGTGTAGAGAGCATGCAGGACACTTTCTTTGGAAGGCTACTTCCACACAGT
The DNA here is from genome assembly GCF_963576455.1 of Neolamprologus multifasciatus. Taxonomy (NCBI): domain Eukaryota; kingdom Metazoa; phylum Chordata; class Actinopteri; order Cichliformes; family Cichlidae; genus Neolamprologus; species Neolamprologus multifasciatus. Next base: position 30,616,636 of record NC_140450.1, read on the forward strand.
ACAACAGACTTCTTACATTTGCACAAAGGGCATGCTTAAAGACTTTCTAAAGTTTTCATTCATTAGAGAGTAACACTTGGATCAAAAAGGCAAATCTGGGTCACTTAATTGGCTGCATTTAGAATAGTTGGGCATCATGTCAACAGGGGCACATGGTATTCCTTTGAAAGACCCGCACTGCAGTATTCTTAAGCATTCAAGTACGCCATCTGTTATTCTGATTTTTTACCTTATTTAGAGGGTTTAATGATGGTGCCCATTTAAGTGGTACCTGTTGCATTTTATGTGGATGCTGGAAATAAGACTGGCTGCATGTCTGTGCAGGGACACAGACATGCATACTTTGAGAAAAATGCATCAAGTGAGAAACTCTTATTTTGGCTTTCAACGCAAACGGATTTTAAGCTTTGGTCCATAGAGAGGAAGTAAACCTCGTCACAAACGGGTTGACAAAGATTCTCAAGTTCATCTTCAGGTACCAAGCATGAACAGCCTCAGCTGAACCTACATACAAGAAGCTCATCTGACCCGAAGAGCAGTGAATTCTTTCTCTCCTCAACAGGAGAGAAAGAATTGATTTGTGACAACTGAGAGTGAAGGCCTGAGATTCTGCAAAAACAAAGCTATTCTCACCTGCAGTGATGTTTCCTGGTAGCAAGCCAGAACCTGCTTTCACAGCCATAACACTGGGCTGCCAAATGATCAGGGTACCAGCGGGTGACCTGCAATGTTTGGGGAAAGTATCAGTTCAGTTTCCATATACCGAGCAGCTCATCCAGGTTCTTCTGCATTGCATAAATGCTGCTAAAAGACCGCTTTGTGAGCCTTGTGCCATCCCTCCCTGACGAGGGTCTTTATATGGCTGCAGCTGCTCACCTCAGTGTCCTGCTTGTCCACCTGCTCCCAGCTGGCCTCAGAGAAGAGCTCTGTGCTGCAGCGCGACAAACAGTTTGGGTCCAAGTTGTACTCAGAGTCCGTCATTGAGGTCTGAATGGAGGGAGACAGATGATCACAGTAAGGTTCACTTTAACTGGCAATGGTAAGCAGGGCAGTCTGAAGTGGATCGCTTCCATTTACAAGTTGTAAACAGATCAGAGGGTCAGTTAACTTTCAGTGGCTTACCACTTCATCTCCAATGTCTCCGTTGATCCTGTGGGAGATAATGTGCTGTTGATTCTCCAGGCGGCTCCAGAGCTCCTGGACTTGCTTCTTCAGAGTCTCCACCTCCATCTGGTGCCCCGCTTCAATCTGCCTCAGTCTTTGCTGGATAGCATCATTGTGCAGCGTCAGCCCATCGTCATCCAGGTGGCTGCGAGTTGGCTGCTCAGGGCTCATGGTGACCCGGCCTAGCAAGGCGTGACACCAGCGGTGCTGAGAGCAGCTGCCTCGTGGGTGGAGGATCAGAGAGTTGCAGCTTGCTACGGATACCTGACGGCTCAAAGGGGCCCTCTCCACATTCCCTTTGGCCCAGTAAGGTGCTCCACTTGGCTCCCCTTCGGAGTTGTCCCCATTACAAAGTCCATCCCTGCTAAGGTCAGCACGAACTGACTGAAAGGCACTGACAGAGGGCCGCTTGCTGCCCTCGCTTAAAGTTCTGATCAAGCCATGCTCACTGGTCTCCAGCCCCTTCTCTTTCTTGGAAGAGGGAACTGGGCTCCTGCCATCACTCATGAGGTGATGGTTTAAACCAACAGGTGGCTGCACAGGGAGCTCCACCCTGCCACAGACCTCTTCAGTTAAAGTCTCTGTGGAGCTTTCCATCAAGGAGGCCCTTTTATCTACCAGCTCCACTGACTCAGGGACACTGTGGTCAGATTCAGAGTCAGGGCAGCTTCTCTCATCTAAGCCTAGTTTTTCAGGTGACCTATACATTAAGTCACTATTTATAGTTCTATGAGCTGCAGGCTCTTCTGGCTCACTTGTGCTACACTCCTTCGGTACAAGCGCAAGTTCTTCTTGTACAGAAGATTCCTCTACATTCTCCGTCACCAAGTCCTCAGTTTTCTGAGACGCATTGGCTTCCTGTTGATCCAGTTCCTCTTCCTTCTGCATGGGCACAGAAAAAGAGTCACCGTTCTCCTGAGCCTTCATCTCACCATTTTCTGGGAGCTGACCATTAGTGAACATGTCTCTCTTCATGACAGTCTCACTGACATCCACCATCTGATGCTGCTCTACATGTCCATCCACCTCCTGGTCTACAGCATTAAAAACCTGAGCAGCATCAGCATGGTCCTCTCTTGGCACGTCGCATCCTGCCTCCTCCTTTGTGGCTTCCTGAAGGATGTTCACCATTTGTCCCTCAGCCACACCCACTGCCACAGAGAGCTCTGCCTCCTCCGCTTTATCTTCTGCTGGGTTCACAGAAGACTCTTCTCTACGTTCAGTATTTGAGCCCTGGGATTGCTGCTTGCTGTGATCCATCTCAGAGTCCAGTCTGTCATGATATGGCTGCACCTCATCCTGGTTCTCCCCTCCTTCAGGCCCCACTGCCACATTGAGCTCCAGAGAACGCCGGTGGTCCTGCCACTTCTCATTCAGGCTTGGGTCACTGGAGCGACGGTTAGGAGCCAGTGAGCTTCCCAGCTCACACGCACTAGGCAAGTTGTCAAAGGAGCGCGTCTTTGTTCGCCTTAACAGGAAAGGAGAAAAATAATTACAAACAAGCAGTATTTCATTACATAATAGCCTAGTATGCTTGACAGCCTATAATTTAATGAGAAACTGCAAACAATTATAAAATGTTTGCCTAACAAATCGCTCACATGTCTGTCTCATCAAAACAGACATTTCAGCAAAGTATCCAGACCATCTCTTTAATTCTGAGCTGGCTGTCACAAACTATGTAAATGAACGGGCATTCACAGCACTTCTAGTCCTATCGACCACCTGAAGCGCTTTAATGACAGCCTTAAAAACTACTTCCTGTTGCACTTCCAAGATGTTTTGACTGTCGTGACACAAGATAAGAGCATAGACTGCATCTAAGCAGAGCATGTGACCAGCAGAGTGGAAAAGCCGGCCCCCTCTGGCTGTGGGTAGTCTGTGGCTTGCGTTTTATCTTACACAATAGGGAGAAGAGTGGGAAGGGGTCGGGTGCCAACGCGCCAGGCTCACCTGCCCAGGGGTGCATCATCCGGGTTGGCACCGGGCACTGGGTAGGGAGCGCAGGAATCATCGGAAGGAGTGGTAGGGGAGGAGCTGGGCAGATAGACGGCCGTCCACAGCATCAAATTCCGTACATGACACACTGGATGGAGAACCTGCAACAAGAGCTGCAAACTTAACCCAAGATATAATCAGATATGACGATGACAAAGTTTATCTGAATGCAAATCTTTAGAAGGGAGTGAAATAGAATAAATGAATGAACGAAAAAGAAGTGCCTAAATCTGGGATGAATAAAGTTTTATATTTGTCAAGAACATCTAAACTAAATTTGTTCCAAGAATGTAGTTTCTTTTCATACCAAGAGGACAATATTTATGTCTGCCTGTCTCCATCCACACAAAGCAAATGCAAAAGTAGTAACCACAAAAATGCAATTCTCAGAAGGGTGTCAAAAGCACTGGTATTTCAGAGTATTTTAGATTTATTGCCAATTGTTATGTACAAAAATTTACAGCACTCTTGGGTTCCTTAAAAAAAGAAAAAGAAAAAAAAGCAGCATGTGAAGACATGCTGTATGCAATGGCAAGAAGCACAGATCTTGATTCTGAGATAGTTAGATTTGACAAACAGGACGATCTCTTTACAAGCTTCCTTTTATACTGTATCCTGTTCACGTCTAGTCAGTTTTGTTGAAAGCAGAAAACCTTTGAATGAGCTTCAGGAAATCTTTCATTTAACTGCAGGAATCGATCTGACTGACTTTCCACTCATGAACAATCCAGACACCTAAGTTTCACCAAAGTTGTGTGTACGCAACAACAAGAAAAGCTGAGGTATGTCTGAGACAGAGCATCACTGGAGCACTTGCTAGCTGCACTCCATACGACAGGAAGGGCAAAAAGCGGATCAAAATTACTGATGCAGTTAGATCAGTAATAAGGGTTTTAAGGAACTGCTTTAGTAAAATATAACTGAAATACAGTTATGTTATTCACTTTATTTATACTTTTCTCATATCAGAGCACGCAATCAGGCCGCTACATAATGCCGTCTGGCACTAGTTTCTCTAGTCCTTGTCCTCACTCTTAGTGCACCTACTTACACTCACTAACACCACGTGTTGAGTAGAGCTGATAGGTTAATGACAGCATAATGAGTGTGAGACCGAGTCAGCGAAGCTCACAGTAAAAGTATTGCTGTCTGAGCTTTTCACTTTGGTCAAGTAAGTCTATGCAACTTTTATATTTATGTAAACATGCCAAGACAAAAGCTGTCGGCTTCGCTGTGTAATACCTCTGAACTAGTGAACTGCTGCTGACGCAGTGTAGTAACTACACAACTGAATATAGTGACATTATGTCACTGACATGCCCATCCAGCTTTCTGAGCTGGGAGACGATCAATTCTGTCCAATAGCTTGGTACAGCCCCAGTTGTCTTTAAGTTTAAACATTAAATGTTAAAGTCAGAAAAGACAAGTATCTTTGCTTTCTTTTAGCAGGAGTGAATGATTAAAAGTGTTGACGTACAATTTCGGAGTGTGAGGAGTAGAGCATGTTCCTCAGAGAGCGGTTGGCTGGCCTCAGGAGTGACCAGACCGAGCAGGTCCTCTCCTGAACGTGACGATCCTCCCTGTCCTTGCCGCTGTTACACAGGAAAGTGCCGAAGAGGCAGGAGTAGGTGTGCTGCACCAGTTTCACCTGCACAAATGTGACACAAACACTTGTATACACATTATCAAGTATAACAAAAGCATGGATAAAAAGTTCCTCATATTACATTTTAGCACACCATGAAGGTAAATGCATATCAATCTCTCACATCTGGAACCTGAATGTAACTACACTAATCAGAGACACCATTATGTCTGTAGATAAATTGCTCATTTTTAAGGATAGTTTTGTTATTGTTTTGTTGTTTTTAAAAAAAAAAAAAAAACTAAAAAAAAAAAAAAAAAAAAACACAACAACATTGAATGTACATACCAGGAAGGCTTCATTGAACTCAAATGAGCATGGAAACTGCCTCTGCAGTTGGTGAACACAGTCCAGCCACTGCAGGAAAACAGGGCAGCGCTCATTCAGGTCCTCTGAATTTTCTCCATGGCCACATCGGTCAGCAAACTTGTGGCCAAAGTCCAGCCATTCTGTCTCCACCAAAACTTGGAAGCCCTGCATGAGATAATCCAATAAATGCTTTTATCATTTTTACATTTTATTTGCATACAACAACATTGTCATCTCCATCCATACCTCAATAGTGCGGTAGTAAGGGTCCAGCAGTAGCTTGGACAAAGCAACAATCTGTGGTGTGCGGTCCCAGCCGTCAGAGCAGTGCACAAGAACAGGCCTGTGGTCTCTGTTCACAGTGTTGACCACCAGCAGAGCTGCCTTCAGTAGCAGGGACAGGTGTTGCAACCACTTTGTGCCCTCAAGTGCAGAAAGCCAGCTGCAAACAGACAGCAAAAGCCTATAGTGCCCAGTTCATTAAAGCTGAAGTGCTGAAATGAATATCATCTTAGAAAGAAAAAAGTCCAACAACACCATGTTATGTGACTAGTAGGACACATACATACACCCTGACCCACATAAATTATGATTCTTTCACATTACATAGTTTATAAATCTAACCGCAACTGTGTTTTCTAGATCCCCACACACACACTTTTATCTCCATCTTGATCTGCAAACCATAAGAAGAAAAAAAAAAAAAAAAAACTCCACACAAACACTTAAAGCTGACAATTCAGCTACACATCACTGCAGTGTTGAATATGGCAGTGCAAAGGGAAAGGGGGTTTGGGCCAAGTTCTCAGTATCAGGCGCAGCTGTAAGGCCAAAGTCAAAACGGCTATGATTACTAGTTACATCCAGCTACTACTAAAGGTTGTTGGGGGTTTTGAGTTTTAATAGTTTAGTGTTGTGTCATAAAATCTTGACTTGGGAAATCTGGGTGTACTGCTGGAGGCATATTTACAAACACACACATACTTGGCTGGGTCAGGCATCTGAGTGCAGAGGAATCGTAGAGACTGGAAACTCTTGCGAATGGAGTGGATGTTAGCCATTCCCATGAAAAGCACCTCGGAGTTGGGATAGTATTCTGAAATAAGATGAAAGTAACACTTACTATAAGCAAAAATGGATGTCTTTAAGCCAAACTGAGCTGCTAAATCGAAGACACACACTGACCCAATTCTGTATGCGACTTGGGACCAAACAGACGGGACTTACCTGGGCATTCACAGCCTCCACCTTTGGCCCTGTTAGCTACAGCAGCTGCATAGGACCTGGCATCTAAGATCAGTAACGTCTGAGATTGGCTGCCCAGTGTCTCCACCTCTGAGCTGTTGGTCATGGAGGATTCTGACAGGCACATACACACAAAAGCAAGAGTTACAGCTCAGGTTGTAAAACGCACCTTCTGGGGGCATAAGTGAGATTCTTTCAGGCACATCAAACATGTCTTTAACAGAATTTTACTGTAGTTTGCAGCTTCAGACAAGCACCAACAAATCAGACAAGTCAACAGTGTCTGCTGCAAATTCATAAAGACGGCAACACTTCAAGAAAATGTGCAGTGGTAGGTGCATGTTCAGCTGGAAGCATGCATTTGTCTGTGGGCGTACACGGCATGTCAGTGAGGCTGACTGAAGGCCATTTTACACAGATCTCACTGCACCACTAAGGCCCCTCCTTGTGATAGCTTTACTTGTTTACACTGAACTAAAGAGAGCCAGCATAACACTGCAGCAGTGAGCAGTATTATGAATGAATGCTGGGCTAACATGATGTAACAGTAGTTTCTAGTATGATGCAACACAGGGACCCAAATTTCAAACATATAGGTTCTGCTTTCAAAACAATAGCAAGCAGGTGAACAGACTTTGAGAAAGAAGGGGAAACATTTCAGCTCTGACAACCTCTGCTGCCAAATAAAGCAGAATATTAACATATCCTACTCTGAGTGGGCAGTATAAAAGTGTCTGAGTGAGAGCTCTTACCAAAATCAGTGTCAGGCAGGTCTGAGCTATTGGTGTAGCTACCGTTGGGAACATGTTTTTGGGAGCTGCTGTCCACGGCACAGGCCTTGGCAATGGACTTAACCAGGTGCTCATCATCAGCGTTCCTCCAGCCCCACCAGCTGACCTCTGGCTGGCCACAGCGGGCAATTACAGCCCCAGTAGTTGTATGCCTATGTGAAGGGCAAGTGAGGAGAAGTTAGAAGGTCTGGCCAAGGTAGAGTTTATTTAATGGAAGTAATCAATTTAATGATAGTAATACCAGTACAAATCCTACAGAAAAAGGCAATTTATTCCCTTTCACAGCATTTTATACTACTTTTAACTTTTCTTAGATTTCCAAAAAACACCAGACTTAGAACGCACAAGTATATTAAGAATAGAACTTCATTACCACAACTCAGTGTGTCACATGTATGAGGTAGACCTTTTAGTTTTTCTGAGGCACAAAGCTTCGGAAATGCCAGTTTATGCAATTTAATATACTAAAATAGTAAAAAACTGAAATTTATTTTATGTTCTGTGATGCACAAAACAGGCATACAAAGTCTTCACTTCTGATTGGCTCAAGCATTAAGTTGCCCAAACAGTGCCAAGCATTATTAAACAAAAAGAGCCAAAAATGGTGACGTCAGTGCTTTTGGTCGGGTAGCACACTCTAAACAAAAAAATAAATAAATAAATCAGAAGCTAGGAGGGTTTGTGGCACTGATATAGAACAGTCAAGATTTTATCCAACAATTGCTTCGTTTCCGCTGCATAAGGAAGCTTTTTACCTCTCTAATGATAAACAGGCCAAGTGTCTGCTTTGAATAGCTGCGGAAGAAATAAACAAACCTGTAAACTACAGCAGGAAACCTCTTCCAGGAGCGGAAGGCTGCCACATTTTCTAGCTCTTTGTCAGTAATCCAGGCTGGCACTAGGAGTTGCTGAGGATAGCTGGGGCAAAGCCTGGCAGTGCAGAAGGGCACAAAGAGCAAAGTTAAACAAGGAGAGGGAACACCAAAGGATTGTGATGGCTCAACAAAAGTCTCTGTCTGCAGACACCTAATCCTGGGCCAGCCCCTTATCTGTCCAGGATTCAGCACTCATGGAGTACAATAACACAACCACCCACTGTTTAACACATACTGACTTGTGTTGTTTGCCAATGAAAGCAAAGGATGGGATCCATCTTCTAGCTGCAATTCTGAAATCAACACGAAAGCAGTATCCTGAAAGAAAGCCGCATCTACCTGAACTTGCTGTTGATGTCAGATATCCTCCAAGCATTTTGAGTGTCAAAGCCCATCCTCTCCACCTCATTCTTGAACCATGAGGTCACGTGTTCACCTACAGCGACAGCAGAGATGTCCGATAAGCAAAATACAGGTTTGGGTACGTTTCTGTGAAGACAAGCGAGCAATTAAAAGAGTACCTGGTCTGCACAGCTCGCCATGCTGCTCTTTCTCTCCTGCGTACACCTCCATGCACCAGGCGTGGAAGGCAAAGGCAAAGAGGTCTTCCAAGCGAGATGGAGGCCTCACTGCTGTGTTCAGACGTTTTAACCATTCCTGGCACTGCTCAAAGGTGGAGATCTGACATCTGGGGATAAAATTTAAAATGTGATCTTTTAAAAAGTACCAAATGCAGGAGTCTAGTACTCAAATACGAAAATAAATAAATAAATATTAATCTTTACTAATAGTACAAACTTTATCTTAAATGTTATCCTCAGTTTTCAAGAGAACATTTCAAACCCGTTTACTGTCATTTTGTCATACAAAGCAGGCTCACACTGTAATCACCTAATGTCTTTTTTTGATACTGCAGTGATTAATACAAACATATGGAAGTGACATGACTCAAAGTTTCTCATCTAGACAAAGACAGGAAGCTTCAACGGTCATACCTGATGACTTTACAATCCTTACAGGTGACATGAAGATGGGTCATCTCTCTACACTCCACACACTCAATGAGCTGAAGAGGAACCTGAAGAGGGGGGGGGGGGAACAAGGAACCGTCACATCACTTATACACTGCAACACTAGTGTATAGCCTTAAAAAAAAAAAAAAAAAATCTCAAACCCATGCAGTCAGTACAGGTAGTGTGGCAGACTCCAGCAATCCTTTAAGCAAATTAGTGGTGGCTGGATAGTGGCTTCATGCCAACAACAAAGTATGTGCTGATGTGCAAGAGCAGTTTAAAGTATAAATAAAAACTAAACCTTCAGTCAGTGCTAAAAATTCAACGTTAAAGTTATTTGTTGAAGTACATTTTAATCACATCATAAATCACATCCCATTCTGCTCTGCAAATATACACTGCTGTCAGAAAATTCAGACTCTTTCAAATCTTATTTCAGTTTTACTCCAATCCTTCAAAACTCTTAGAGAAAGGAATAACCTACACAGCACACCTAGGAACAACTGAGGCCATTGGTTAAGAGTGCTGAAGAGACAGAATAAATCAGTGTTTATTAAAATTTTGATGGGAAAACTATTTATATAACCCCCACCACCATTAAAAAAAAACAAGAAAAATTAAGTGTAGATTAACAAAAAAAAAAAAAAAAAAAAAAAAAAAAAAAAAAAAAAAGGAAACATCTTAGGATGAGTCCACACAAGATATGGAAAACTTGAAAAAGTCTGAAAACTTTCAAAACAGACAGCACATAATCCTCTTAACTTTCCTTTTGGTTCCCCATTTGCAAGGAGAAAGAAAAAAGCAATCATCCTAGATCTTACAGTTGTATCTGCATTTCCCTTTGGCACAAAGCCATTTTTCCCCTCTCCCCGGCACATAGCAAAGTACAGAACTGGCTTGTGCTTATGACTTAACAGCATACTTTAAATACTGCAGGGAAATACCTATGATGCCTTTGACTAAGCTTTGTTAATTAGATAATATTTCAGTAGCTCTGTAGGATAAAAAGTTGATGTTCACACAGTCTGGAGTCATGCATGATCATCAGCACGTCAAGCTCTCCAGACATATGCACAGTGGCAGAGTCACAGCCATATGGAGATTTTATTGTAGTATTTAGAGCAGGGGTGGGCAATTCCAGGCCTCGAGGGCCGGTGTCCTGCAGGTTTTAGATCCCACCTTGGGTCAACACACCTGAATCACATGATTAGTTCGTTTCCAGGCCTCTGGAGAACTGCAGGAGCTAATTTAGCCATTTAAATCAGCTGTGTTGGTTCAAGGACACATCTAAAACCTGCAGGGACACCGGCCCTCCAGGCCTGGAGTTCCCACCCCTGATTTAGAGGTTGGCAACCTAAATGCTGTGAGGATAGATTTCCCCCAAACGCATTTTTTTAATCATGTCTAGTTTAATCCAGCACCTTGTGCAAAACTAACAAGCAGTTTTCTAGTCTGAGGCCAGCTCGTTAACAGGCAGATACACACAAAACTGTACAGTTTAACCACACCATGCAGCTCTTCTGGGTACTTACTGACATCTCACAACAACAACTCTATGCAAAACAAAGAGAATACTAATGTAAGCGATGCATGTCGATTTGTGTGAGGCTGGCGTCACCTCACATTCCACACATTCATGCATCTTGCTGTCACAACGTAATTTCCACTTTCTAATCTGCAACCCTAATCTAGCCACCATGAAAATTCCTGGGCTGCTTGTTAACAACCTCTCGCTCTCTTGCAGCACATCCCCACCCCTGATTTGTGAGCTCCGACAGATTTGCCATGTGATGCAACACATCCAAATATGTGTGAGGAAAATGCTGGCTGTGTGACATGGGCACAGGGAGGCACTGTGTAAGGCATGAACCAGAGGGTTCCTGAGGTCAACAGGAAACACTGATGGATGCACAAACTGGAGTAAATACACCTAAATAAATAAATGTTCCAGTTATTTGGATAAGTTGTCTTTGAGACTAAAGCTGTTGTATTCATACCTTCATTTACTGAATAACTACAGCTTGTATGACTTTGAATAAGAAAAAGCCACTCACACTTTCAACTTTTCAGAAAGATATTACTAGTTGATGAGATTCTTTGTGCGTTTGGTCTTTTAATGAGAGTTGAAATGACAAATGAAATAAAAACATGTCAACACTAAAACAATGAGCAAATAAACTTCTCTATAGATGATTAAACATTTTCATTGAGGCGGAAGTGAAACAAAAACTTCTGTAGCACATGATTGCACATTGCAAAACTGTCTCGTGGTTGTACGTCACTAGCAGATTAGCTTTATCAAATGATGGCAGATACTCAAAATAAACGGAAACAAAAATTAAAAAATAAATAGTAGTAATAATTTTAAATACTACACAACAGAAAACAGTTTAAATAAACTAAAGGTCCAGGACCACTGGGCTTTAACAGGCTGGTAATACGAGGTAAAGGTGGCCAGCAGGCACCAAGACCCTGGTGAGTTTAGGTCTTTAAGGCAAGCAAGAGGCTAGCTGCAATATGATGACGAGAAACCATGAAAAGCCAATGAAATTCACAGAGTAGTAGTCATGACAGGGTGACTACCACTGATAGTGTAAAGGGTCCTGTGTAACTTTAGGCTCTAATAAATCATCTTTTTCTGAAAAAAGAAAAAGTAAAGATCCATACAAGGCCAGTGTGATGGTTAATGAAGACCATACTTTGTTAACAAAGCTTGTCTCTAACATAGTGAAAAGAAGGGCCCTGGCTGTTATGCAGGAACCTGTGGGCCAACTGCATCCATGGCAACGGGAAGTTCCAGAAAGAAGCCAAAGCGAGCAGACGGGTGTAGAAAGAGAGGTGATGAAGAGTCACATGGCACTGCTGCCAGTGGAGAGCAGCTCTGAATGGCCTGGTCACCACAGTGCTGGCCCTAGCTCTGTCCATTCACAAAATACACACATACTGATACAGCCTCCAACGGAGACAATGTGGTTCATTTTGCAGTGATTTTGTGCCACGTGAAAGAGTTTCTCTCTGAAGCTACAACACTGAAGCGCACTTGTCACTTAGAGATACTTACATTGACAACTGACTCTTTGAACTTTATGTGCAAGCGGTAGTTGGACATTGCAATAATGGCATCCTTTGCTCTCCCCACATATTCTGTGAACTCCCCGTGCAGCTCAGGAAAGGGCACCTGACAACAGCAGGAGAGAAAACATTTCAAATAAACTGCAGAGCTACACAGATCACAGACACAAATATAGTGGGAAAAGTCATGAGTCATATGACAACTTGAAAGTTGTGTCAACATTTTGCCCATTTAAAAAAAATAAATAACTGACTCAAAGCAACAAAAAGAAAAATAAGTAACCAGAAAGAGTCAGCGTGTCCAACTCGGCAACAATGAGTTTCTGAAGAGGTGGTAAAGGTTTCTGAAGAAACACTTCAATCCTCAACACAAACTCTTGAGCATAAAGGGTAAGCAGAAGCAAGCAAGCAAAAGTCCCACATGTCATCAGGGTTGTGTAACTGATTAGGAAAGATTTACACAACTGTCACAGAGTTTGTTTTCGCCCTCATACTGCACAAAACAAGCAGCTAGTTGCAGTGGTTTTCTTACCTGCATGTTTTCCTCCTCCAGGACGGGGGACTTCTTGGGGAAGATCTGATTGGCCTGGATACACTCCAAGCTCTGCTGCCCCTCCTCCTCCTACAGAGCAACAGTCTGTTAATGTTTCTAGTTAACTAGTACTAACAACTTTAACTATGACATTCCTCTTCACACACACATTCCTTTTTTGTCTGACTACTTTCTAATCTGTTTGGAAGATACATGCAGTATATTTTGTAATGTAGTGGCTGTGGTCAAAACTAACTGTATTTTATGCTTATACAGGCACACGATGATCTTGTGCTGACAGCAACAGACTCCGTAGCATTCTTGTTTGGCCATTAACAGATTTTAGTCTTTCTTTGCTCAGTTTTCAATCTAAGTTTGTTTGAAAGAGATGATAGATATCACACAGTGGAAGAACTTCCTCCGAGATCTTGTCTGAACACGAGCAGAGCTAATATGAATAGTTGCCACAGCTAGAAGAGCACCATGCCTAGGCCAGACAGGGACAGGCACAACATAGCAGCATGCCAAAAATGAGAACAGAAGAAAAAAAAAAGCCAGGTTCAAAAAAAGGCAATGCATCAGATCCAGAGGTTATGTCATAGTGCAATGCAACAACTCATTTCTGCAGTGGAAACTGAAAGTGTTCCTGCATAGATGGCAAACTTGGAGGACCTTTGATACTGCTGACACTGACGTAAATGTCTGCCTCCTGGTAAACCGTGCTGATTCAGGGTAAAAATCAATTGAGAGTTCCGATTATAGAGACAGTACTCAGGCCACACAACAGTTATTATCAAAAGCATGCCTGGGATGATAATACATTACCATGGCCCCTGTCAAGGAGTGTGGGTCACCCGACAAGGAACTCCGGCCTGGATCTGTCTGTAGAAAAACAAAGAGACAAGTCTTTTTTAAATTAAAAATTCCAGTAACTTCAGGAGAAAATGGCTCATTTAATATCAAGTTATCTTGTTATAGCTGGTAATGTTTTAAACTCAGGCTTTCCAAGAATTAATCAAATCATTAATGGAAATTCTCCAACCCACAGGCTACCCCAGGTCAATAGATATCAGAAACATTTTTAAACATAACCTAGTCCAGTAAATCTCCATTCACCACCTGAACAAACTTGAGAACTCCCTGGGACAAGATTTTTGGGGGGTTTTGGGAGGCGGAGGGGCTGTTGTAGTTTATTGAAGAGCTGAACCCACACACGGGCAGCAAAGATGCATTTAAAGAAGAGTTAAAACGCTGGAGTTGACAACACTGTCAGTAATAGTCAGATCATTTGCTGGTTTAAATTTAAAAAAAAAAAAAACCCACCAAGACGCCTCCTACCCATGCTCATTTTTTGTTTTACACAGAGACAAAGCTTTAAAATTGTGTCCAATTTTATAGTCTACCAAGAGATTTAATTCTGGCAGATTTATCTGCCTCCTCTTTCTGATCCTTTGCCCTTGCAGCATGCAACATGTCTAAACGGGGGATGGACTATCAAGGAATCTCTCATAGATATGCATTGTCACTTGCAAACTGAGTAGTACATATTACCAGTAACACAGGCAAGGTAACTCCCCCATCCTCAAATAAGAGTGAACAGAGTCATCTCTTTCAACACATTGATCTAGGGCAGGGGTCCCCAATCCCAGTCCACGAGGGCCGGTGTCCCTGCAGGTTTTAGATCTCACCCTGGGTCAACATACCTGAATCACATGATTAGTTCATTACTAGGCCTCTGGAGAACTTCAAGACATGTTGAGAAGGTAATTTATCCATTTAAATCAGCTGTGATGGATCAAGGACACATCTAAAACCTGCAGGGACACCAGCCCTCGTGGACTGGGATTGGGGACCCCTGATCTAGGGTTTACTTCAGCCTGTCAGCATCACAGATGATTGTCAGAACTACTGGCACAAAACCAAATGAACTAGCAATTGGCTAATCAACTTTCTGAAAGCATTTCACTATGAATGCTGACCGTGGATCTCCATTGTAAAAAATAGAATTTATGGAAAAACAAATTAGCAAATTGGTCTGACTAGTTGGCCAATATCCCTAGTAAGAATTTCATTGTCATTTCGCCAGAAGTGAATGCATCCACAATTAGGTTTGCAATTCAGTTCAACATGCATTTAATTATTTAAACCAGAAACCCTCACCTTTGCCCACATACAACCCTGGTTCTTGATGGTGCGGGTGTGCTAGAAATGCACTGAAATCCACTTTTAAGGTTTCAAACCTGGCCCAGTCCTGTATGTAAATACATGTTTGTGTAGACACCACCAGGGTGGTTGAGGGGTTAAGACACCAACCACAATATCCCCAGTTTGACTCTAGAACAAATCTCTGCTGCATATCAGCCTCATCTCTGACCAACCTCATTTCCTCTCATTTCTCTGCTGACATGAACAGACTAGCAGCATTTTCTACAAAAATTTTAAGTGTTTCTGTTGGGCAGAAAGAAAGAAAGCACGTGAGCATATTTTTAAGTTTACACATATAAAAGAAGCAGTAGTAGAAGCAGAAGAGAAAAAGGAAGGATCCAGGGAGTGGCTCATAATACGTTGAGGCTGTACATGAGCACCTGGATGCACAAATGCCTTTCCCATGCAATGTGTAACTGTAAACGATGATCATCTATGACATGTTGGGCAGTCAAAAAACTGGCAGTATGGGGGAAAATCCAATGGTTGGATTTACATGGTTAAAATTGAAGAAAATGAACAAAATGTGAAAACACAGATTTTTTGACTTACCACAAACAATCACGAATGGATGATAAGCAGACCTGATGATCCTGTGTGGAAACTCTCACAAGTAAGACATGGAAATCTGTGGAAATGAAAGTGAATAATGAGAAAATGCTTCTCCGTACTGAGACACACAAGCTACAGAAGCTCTTTTGATTCACTGGCAAATATAGATGCCCTGGTGGTCACAGTGGCTTGCATGTGAGCTCAGATACCACTTAAAACTGTACTGCAGACTGGAAAATAAGCCAGCTGGTTCTCCGAGCCTACAGTTTAGCTTGCATAAAGACATGGTTCAGGCACGTGAACTGATCGGCTAATGTTCACCTTCAAAAAAATAAAAAATTAACAATTATGTGCACAATACATATTTAAGAAAAGTCACATTTTGAAGTTCTTAAAGGGTAGTGAAAGACATCAGAAATGTTAGTGTTCAATGAATTCTGCTTTGTGGTTCAACTACCCAACAATGGTTGGTAATTTGCCCAAATGGTTGGCCAAGCAGAGCCAAAGACCTTGCAGGACTTGTCCAGTGGCTGACAGGTTTCAAGTTCCTACCCAGGTTGCCCTTGAAAGAGCAAAAGAAATTAAACTTATCAAAAACAGTAAAAGCAGCAGCAGCTTTGTTGGTCAGATCATGTAAACCATCTATAAAGAGCTTTTTCTTACATTCCATTATCGATATCCTCTAACATCACTTTTCAAAAGGCAACCTGTTAGGATCTCTCAGCAAACAGGCCCACAAGTAGTTGTAAAGGTCAGCTACGCTTGCAAAGACTGAAACTTGATCTAAGAGGGTCAGTGGAGGGGCAGCTCAGGAGAGCAACACACCTTCTCAGGAACATTTAAGCAGCCTGGAGACAGAAAGAAGACAAAATATCCCGCTGTACTGCCAAAAGTATCTCCGGTCATTGAGAGAGTTGTGAAGGAGGCAAACGAGGTCATTACTTCACTGAGAGTAGAGGCCAACTTTTACTGCTGCTGCTACCTGATAAAGCATATCTGCCCAACACACGGCTCTGTTTACTGCAGCCCGCTCGTGACCCGTGGCTACGGCTCAGTCTGGCTCTCAGTTCAGCAGTCACACAGAAAAGTCTAAGCCCCTTAGAGCCTTAACCTTACTCCTATCCCGTGACAGGCCAGTCATTTTCACAAGTGGTAACATTATCGACACTCTAGCGTCGAAATGATATAAGGAAAAAACAAGAAACGAGACAATGAACCAACACGTTTGACAGCGGAGCTTTGCGTTTACAGCCGGGTAGCCATACTGAACAGCGCTGCTAAACAGTGTTTAAACGCAAAAGCCTCGGCTAACTTCGTATTTTGGGGAAAAGGATTTCCCAGCTCAATTTTAACACTTTGTCGTTACCTTTTACTTCACTACGGTGACTAAAACGTAAACTAGACTTAATTAATCACTAGTTAATGTTATTTCAACTAGTTAGTATTCGATGTAAAGATACCGGTAGTTTTGGCCACTAAAAAAAATAAGTTACGGTCAACCCAAAAACAAATGCTTCTCGCAAGTGCTCTGCAACGTTACATTAACACGTTGCTAGTTGACGAAAAGCCGTTTGCAAGGGGAAAAATAAAATAGCTAACGTTTCTTGTACTAACAGATTGTTAAGTCAAGTAACTCATCTTTCGTTTTTTTCCTTTTTATTTTTGAATAGCGGTTAGCTAGTTTTTCTGCAGCTATGTAATGTAAACTGTTGGCTAACCAGTGTTCATCAACAACCACTCGACAGCGTAAAATAATGCTAGCGAGCTAACGCTCAGTCGAAGAGCTATTTACATGCAAACAGTGGAAATTAACATTTGCTGGCAGACAGTGAACTGTTATGCAGCGGTCTCTTAACACTCGACGTTTGGCATTAAAAGCCGTGACACAGAGCAGCGCGTAGATCTGCTAGCTAGCACTAGCTGGTTAGGCTGAAGCTGCTTTCTGCAACTGTTTTTGTTGTTATGAGATGGAGGGCGGACCCCAGAGCGGAGGCCTCTGTCAAAACACACCGAGCAACGACTACAACCGGCGGACTCACCAGTCAAACGAGTGCTGAGGTGTTAGACGACAAAGACTCATCCGGAACTTGTGCAATTACCAAACATTAAAACAACATGTCCAACATGAACATGAATCATACCAGAGCCGAGGCCAGCTTCACTGCGTCCCTTTCCAACACCGAGCCGTCGTCGCCATCGCCGCGAACTCTCCCGTCTAAAGAGCCCTACGTGTGAGTGACGTCATCGCGTCAGAGCGGTTCTCTGGAAAAGGGGAGGGGCTCAGCCACACGGTAAGTAATGTAAACACTGGCAAGTGGGATGCCTGATAAATTAATATTATCAGGTTTAAAACGTTTTTTTTTTTTCCTTTTTTGTATTTAGGTAGAAAGGCGATCTCAAGTATCATCGATTTTCAAACGTCTTATAAGCAGATAGAGAACATCTAATTAA
This sequence comes from Neolamprologus multifasciatus, assembly GCF_963576455.1. Lineage (NCBI taxonomy): Eukaryota > Metazoa > Chordata > Actinopteri > Cichliformes > Cichlidae > Neolamprologus > Neolamprologus multifasciatus. The sequence goes on from NC_140450.1 coordinate 30,634,488, forward strand.
ACAAATGGGACACCATATTATATATGCTAATTTTACACACTAAAGTAAAATATGTAGTTATATATCTGAGTGGTGAATGAAATTAGAAGTCAGATGTTTGAACTCAATGACATTTAGTCATCAGTGAAATCCAAAAGCATTATTCTTATTCCTAGAAGTTCATATTAATGAATGCAATAGTGAGTCATTTTCCTAAATAAATAAACATTCAGTCTACTTTGTTTGACTGTCTTTTCTTTGAAAATCCAGTGGTGTTTATTGTCATATTTATAAGATCCACAATTGCCCAAGTATCATTGTATGCTTAATGTAGTGGACATGAATGACCCTGAATTCAATAGGAAAGATGAAGTGTTTCCTTCACTGAAAGAGAAGAGTGCGATGTGAAAATGATTACACTTAGTTAGGGACGCACGCTACAGTGTAAGGTTTTATATATGCACATTAATTTGCAGTAACTTTTGTATGTTAATGTGTGGAGCGCTCATTGCTCATTATAAAATAAGAAAATAAATAAAAACACAACACAGCAGGATCTTAAACAATTATGTATTGACTGATGGCTTACACAGCCTATGCAATTTCATTTCCAAGATGCTTGGCATATCATTGTCCATTCTTTAACATTTAATTGCCTGGCGTGAGGCATCAGACAGTTATCTAAGCCTGAAGGATGCTTCTTTCCATTGGCCCACAGCTGACTTATAAATGACAACTTCCCTTGGTGACAAACCCTCAGTGCCAGATTTTTTTTTTTATATAAGCAAATCTTAATGCTTTTATTCAAGTTTTGCCAATCAATCAGTTTCTCCATTATTTAGTGACTGAAGTCAGTTATAAAATTAAAACATCTACTGTGCAGGGCTATTGTGATATAGAAAAAGCTTTGCTTTTTTCTGTACTTACAAAAAGCCCTACACCGCTCTCAGATCAGACTTCACCACAAGGCATTTCTCCATGAGGATAATGCATGGGGCAGGTGATATGGCACAAAATAAATCTGGAAGTATAACGTTTGTAGGGCCAGTCTCAGGTTCTGATTTGACCATAATCTTGACAAGTTTGTGAGAGCCAAATTTCTCAGCTGCACCATGTGTGGACTTCCCTAATGCAAAAAGACTTCAAGTGCTGATTCAATGTCCCTGTGCAAGAACAATAACACAAAAACAGTCTATCCCTTGTTGTGTGAGCAGAATGGATTCGCATGCAAAACAATGAGATGAGCTTTACATGAAGAGATAATGGTCTGGGTAAATACATTTCATTTTCAGTCATATGTCCATGTTACCTTGAGAAACAATGAAGCTTTCACATAAGAAATGCCACTTCTAATCATACAGTATATTATGCACAAAATATGATGGTAAGAAAACCAGAGAGAAATCTTCTGTGGCTCCAAGAAAAAAACAAAAACAAAACAAAACAAACAAAAAAAAACAAAACAGTATTTCCAAGAGCAAAGTCTACTGATCTAAAAAATGCAACCCATTTAGCCTCATCCCGGTGGTTCCGCTCGACACTGTACTTTGACACATCCATGTAAGGAATTACAAAACAGCCACGACTTTCTAACAATCCGCTTTTTTTCCCCTCCGTGTGAGTGTCGAAAATCCCGTAATCATACAACTTTCACATGTTCGTCGAATATTTAACGGAGTCATTCTCCACATCACATAGTTTTCATATTCAACACCACTGATGAGAGCAACTGTTTCAATAAAGCTTTAAAAAGCAAGACTACCCTGAGAGAAGGTCTAAAACGTGGGCAAGCTTGCCAGACCAGAACTGGCTTGAATGGGTTTGGTTTATTAAATCTGTACACTCTATTTCAATATAATCAGCACATTTTTGTTCCAAGAATGTAAGATAGTATTTTTTTTTTAGTAATTGTGTAATATATATCTCTACATAATACAATCCAAGTCCTCTGAACTATGTAGACATGTGCAAGTGTTCACTACCAACTTCAACGATACAGTAAAGGCAAAGACTTGTGGACACTAAGTTAGGATAATGTTGATATTTGAGATTTTTCTTGAGTCCTCACAATTATCAAAAAAATCTAAGTGCTGTAAGTACTTCATACACGAGGTATTGAATATCTAGTTAACTGTTCTGAGTATAAAATAGAGGCAAAATACATAAAGAACATCTTGCAAGCATGACAAAGAAACGTCTACAGACACAATACACACGTGGTCAAAGATAATATGAGGGGATACCTGTAACCTTTTGTGTTCTTGAATATAGCGTACTTACAGACTGATGAGAGGTCACACTGCACGTACCATGCTTTTAAACACTGGGAACTTCAGCCTCAAAGTAGATCAACACAGAGCAGGGGTGGCCTAGCTAAACAGCATCTCAGTGCTTGAGGTGTTTTGAGCCGTATAATTTACAGTAAAATGCACATTTTCAGAATGTGCAATCAATCAGGTGTTACTCCATAACACATACAAAGGGACGAACAGCAGCAGATTTATTTCATAACCCCCCAGCCCCCCCAATCACCACCACCACTCGCTTCATTGTTTGACCCTCTGAGGCGTGAGCTCGCACCCGAAGCATGATACGCCAGCGCCTTCCCTCCCTCGGTCCAAACAAGTGTGCGTCATGTTTATGCAAAAGAATGGAACGCATGGTCGTCGCATGATGTGCATCAACATAATCTGAGGTAAACTGGGTGTCCTGTGTCTTGGCCCGTTACAGTCTGAGAACCAGTGCCTTAGAGAGTCAGAGAGGTAAGTCTGAAAGAAATCGTGTAAACTGTGCTCGTGCGAAGTGACTGTTGCACTCACTACCAAAAGCACAAGGGCCCTAAACTGTAAACCTCGAGGATTATTCAAAGCAAACTAAAGAAACCAAAAACACTTCAAAAGTACTCTACTCATTAGTTTTAACATTTCCTTTTTCTTTTTTTTTCGCATTTTGTGCAGGGTTTTCAACTTTTTTATTTTTTCTCGTGTTTTCGCTCAAGTATAATCACAGGTGACTAACTACAGAGGATAAACAGGGTCAGGTGAGTACCATGCTACATCAGGTTTAGAGAAGGCTATTGCAGACAATTCTACAACATGTACAACCACATTTTATACGAGTGAGTTACAAATATTTCAAAACATATCACCAGGAAACTAAGTACATACAAGATGTTGAATATTTAGAGTCTTAAAGGACTATCCCTCAGTCAGTAATAGGATTTCATGTTACTTGACTTAAACTGTCCAGTCTTACAGACAAAATCTGAAAAATTGCTATTCAAAAAGTAGCAAATTTGGTCAGTGTCTCTTTTCAAATAGTTATAGTGCTTTTAATGGCTTAAGACAGGGGTCTTCTTTTAATCTCACCCAGTGGCAATCTACAGAACTTCAGTGTACATTTGATGACACCATAGCTGCAAAAGTCTTCATGTCAAGTCCAATAGGTAAAATGACAGCTAGTGCTGTCACATATATTTCAAAGTAGTATGCATTATCAAAAGGAAAAAAAACAAACGAACTAATACACGTTTATAAATTTTTTTTCAACTCTCAAGTTCTTGTAGGGAATTCAACCGTATGATTAGCTCCGTGTTCCCATTTCCTGTGAGTTATCATTCTTGGAGGACAGGCCTTCAGGAGCCACGCTCCATTTAAAGACGTCAGGAAGCTTCTGAGACTCTCCTGTGTGGCGCAAAGGTTTGATACACCTAAAGTAGACTTAAAACTCCCATTCCAGAGTCTCTTCTCGATTGGCTGCTCTCTCTAACCTGTGGATGATGTTATTGAGGTTGGCCATTTTCTCCGTGCGTCTCTGAGTGCTCCTGTTGAGTTTGGGACTTTGGAAGGGAGGGGGCGGGTTAGGGTCCAGGCTGTGACTGGTGCTCGTCGATGGAGGGTTGGGCAGCGAGGGCGATATGGGCGCAGAGGAGGAGGGAACGGGCGAGACTGACATCATGAGGCCCGGTGAGGATGCAGCAGAGGGCGAGTTGAGGGAGACCTCCAGGCTGCTGCGGCAGGGCTCTGACGAAGCCTTGAAACTGACCGGGTCGACGGGTGACTTTCCGGAGTCTTCCCCCTCGTGCCTGGTCTGATTGCTTCTCTGTGGGCCGTCTACGGAGAGCCCTCCAGGGTAGAGACCCTGACCTTCTTCCTGCCTCAGGCTCTGGCCTGCCAAGTGGGGCTCGCGACAGCCCGCGACGGAGTCCTCGTGCTCACTTTTCAACTGCGGCAGCGGCACGGCTGTTGGAAAACACTGAACCCTGGACTGTTTCGCCGAGCTTTCCCTTCCCTCCTCTGTGTCGTCTTCCCTGTCTAATGCCTCCTGTTTGACATGAGGCAGTGAGGTGTTGGCACTAAGAGGAAGGCTGGAATGGATGTGTCCTGAGGGCTGCTGCAGCCTCCTCTCCTCTCCGTCAGAGTGAGGGCTCCGTGTCACTGAGGGGGAGTAGCTGTGGTGCTCAGCATCCGTGTCATTGTCTGGCAGACCCTCCATCAGCACCTCCCGTCGCATCCTGGACCTGCACACAAATACCACAGTTAGACATTGACTGAAAGAGACTTTAGAGACTAAAGTTTACTTTCTAAATCAGATTTCAGTTCAAGTGTAAGAGACAGTTTATCACAAAATTAGATTTACATATTCTTCCTTTGGCTCTTTAGGTTTTACATTTCAGAAATCAGGACTTATTTACTCAAAAAAAAAAATACACGTCTATTTGCCTATTTTCTTTCTACTGGATGTAGACAATAGAAAGAAAATAGTTCCTAAAGAAAATTTCTGTAATGTCTCTTGCCATATTATTTAAGAAATGGCTCTATAGCAGTTCTCTTCAACACCGGACAACACAGCCAGAGAAGAAAAAACAGATTTTGATTGTAGTGCGAGTTGTCCACCTAAAGTAAATGTACAGTAATAATAAAAACAGCAAAAACAGACATTTGTAAAGGTTACAAAGGACTGGCCTGTAGTTATGAAACCAGTTGATGACGGTGTTGGTTTTGAGGTTGAGCTGCGACGCCAGCATCTCGATGGTGTTTTGAGAAGGGTAGGGCTCTAAAAGGTAGGCCTTCCTCAGGGCATCTTTCTCTTCGGCTCCCAGCACCACCCGAGGCTTCTTCGCCTGGCTGTAGGGGCACAAGTCCAGAGAGGCCAAAGCCGGACTCACACACTCAGAGCGAGTGCTGGGCGAGTCGCTGTCCGAGCCGGTGCTCAGCAGGCCGTATCGCCTCTTCAAATAGGCTGGAGGGCAGACAGAGACATGCAGAGTATGACATGCAGAGTACAAACGTGTCAGAATCATGTCCTCCGTCATATTACAGAGTAGACTCTGGTTCCCACCTTTCTTCTCCATCTTTTTCATGGCCCTCAGCTTGTCTACATTGTGAGGATCGTTGAGCCACAGCTGCATGCGGACGAAGGGCTCCCTGCCTTTCAGACTGAGCTTGTGCCATGGTTTGGGTCTGGAGAGCAGGTCAGACACCGAGCCCTGCGTCAGGCCCAGGATGGTCTCCCCAAAAAGACGCTGGCCTGTGGAGAACAAATATACACATGTGTATAGTTGCTATGGTGTCTTTAAGAAGTGTTTTGGGGAGTTTTTATCCCAAGTTGTGAACTCAGACCCACCTAAGTTATTATCTGTTAGCACCTCTTTGACCTTCTTGGTGATGGCATAGGTATCTAGCTCTGGAGACATGGCCACCAGCTCCTGGATGCCCAGTGGGTTTGTGGGCTGATGCAAGGTCATGAGGCTGGGAGTGGATTTCACTCCCTCTGGGTGGGTGGACAACCCCAAGCTCAGGCCCTCTGGCTGCTGGTTCTCTTTACTGCTCTCCAGGGAGAGACTCACAGGCTCTACCAGGGGACTTGGGTGGCTGTCTGCTGGGCTGGGAGGTGGGGATGGTGAGGACTGGGCCGTCACTGGGCTTTTATCTGTAAGTAGGAAAGAATAGTCACACCAATCAAGTAAATACACGCAGCTGACTAGGTAAGCTGTGTGTGTTTTTGTTTGGTTTTTATTCAGTTGCAAAGTTTCTCAAGCAGTCTAGATATTCTCAAGCGTGTGTTGTGAAATGCAGACTCACCCTGAGTGTGGCCCTGGTTTGGGGGCTGGTTAAGGCTCTGTCCTAGCTGATCCAGTAACCACAGCTGCATACGGATGAAGGGCTCCCTGCCTTTCTGGGTCAGCTTGCTCCAGGGTTTGGGCCGAGACAGCATATCACTCACGCTGCCCTGAGAAAGCCCCAGCACCTGGAACACAAACACTGGTTGATATATTTACCTTTTAATTAAACACACTATCTATGTCATTGCTCACATCAAATGTATATGTTGCACAGAAACGACTGAAGCTCCAAGTTATTATTGTGAAAGATGGAAATCTGTTTGGTCATGCACTTTCCCCATACAACCACTGGAGGGAGACAATGTACTATAAATCTTCATGTTTAATGGTATAAGTTCGATTTGCAGCACACCTCATATTTGATTATTTTCATATGTGATTTATATTTCTGCGATTCAAAGGCGCAAATTTCTGTAGTGATAAATTGTCTTCCTTTTTTTCCCACATGATCGTATATTATAAAAATAAAAAAACTGCTGCACCGTCTTCAGCTTTAGTGGGACTTGAATGAAAGATATTTTACAACAGTCGTATCAACACAGCAGAGAAGGAAGACAGCACCTTTCATATTACTCGGAAAAACCTTTGTGACACTCGTTATATTTTATCCACTCCAGACAGAATAAAGTGATATATCACAAAGGCTGCCTAGGAAGACACCCAGAGGGATTTTACCAACAATAAAGGCACACTTTCTGGGGCTTGAACTAACAAAACAGATACAGAGTCTTCAGTAGCTCATTTCAGGGAAAATGCAAATAAAAACACAGTGTTCTGAACACAACGTTTTTAAAAAAAATATAACACCTGGGTGAAGGAAAACTAACACGTTCCGCTCAGCAAAGAGTTGTTGAAAAGATGACTTTTGCTGAAAAGTGAAAGAACGTTCCAGCAACAGATCCAAACTCAGAACCTTTCAGCTATGCAGCAGTAAAAACCACTGCACCACTGGGCTTCCCCAGCAGTAAAGTTTGATTGCACTGAGGCCTCTATACTACTATTATATATATATATATATATATATATATATTTTTTTTTTAAGTCTAAGAACCTTGAGTGAATGCTTTATGGCTGGTTTATCACAACCATTTAACAACCAAATTTAACTAAATTTAGAAAAATTCTTAGTGGAAAACCAAAAATTTACATTTCACTCTTCAACCAAATTCAGATATAACAGAGACGCTAATCAGAAACATCACTCGACATTTGATGCTCAGTGGGATTTGATAAGACACTGAGATTATAATGTTATTCATTTAAGGAACACCCGATAAAAATTAATTAATTAATAAAAAATAGCCGTATTTCCCTCAGGTTCACACCACAAAAGTCCCACGAGCACATTGCACCACAAAAGTAACTCTGAAAGAGATGAGCTGCTCAGATGCCTCATTCTGGAAAGCCCTCCCAAACCACTGTGACAGCTAGGGAGAATAATGTGGTATGGTAAAACTTGCGGGCAGCCTCTAAAAGGTTTTTCAAGGGCACGAATGACAACTCAACCAAACGCAAGCCTCTCAGCTAAAAATGTTGATGGTTAAGAAAGAGATGCGAGAAACTAGGATTCAAAGGAAGAGCAGCAAAGCAGAATCTATTGCTGTCTGACATATGGGGAAAAGCACCTGAAGGCTTTTTAGGACAATGTTGTATGCAGAAAGTAATAAAACGGCAAACTTTTAACCGTTTTTTTTTACAGGGCATATAATGTCAAGACTTCACATCATTATGTCAAGTCTGCTGCAAGAAATTCTAAAGAGCGGGCTAAAATTCTTTCACAGCGATGTCAAATACCAGCACCGTATTATGCAAAGCTCTGAGCTGCAGATATGGCTACTAAAGTGTCGGGACCTGTTATTAGGTTTAAAAGGAGTCCATTACTTTTCCACATGGATAAGTTTCATGTTCTTTTTTTAACATAATTAAAATGTGTTTTATGTTTACTGAGATCACCTCAGTCTAATATTTCACATGCTCTGAAAATCTGAAAAGTTTAAACTCTATCCTTAATATCATTTTTCTTCTTTTATATTTGCAGGCTGTTTCATTTGCAGTATGCGTTTAATGTGAAAGGCCAACATCTGACCTTTTCACCAAAGATCCTCTGACAGATGCCATTCTTTGCCAGCTTCTCCTTCACCTGCCGAGTCAGCTCGATGGTGTCCACCTCCCGGTACATGTACATCTCGTACTGCTCTGGTGTCAGCGGGGGCACGGTGGGCTTCAGTGCACGGGGGATATATGCTGGATAATAGGAAAGGCGTCCCGGGCCAGGTCCTGGGGACTCCCCGCTTACCGAGGTATCTGACTCCACCTTCACCTCCACCGGCCGGCTCAGGCTCAGCTCGTCCTCGGCAGCAGAGGCCTCCTCACTGTTGGGGAGACCCTCGCCGTTCTCCAGACGCAGCCACGGCCGGGGTAAGGTGGAGGGCCCGGAGGAGGAGGAAGACAAGGAAGGGGAGACCGAGCTGAAGGGCCGAGAGCTGCTTCCGCCGCCAAGCACCATAGATCCCCGCTCCTGAGACCAGTGCTGATCGAAGTAGGTGCCCGCTTCGCCGATTTCTGATTTGACTTTGCGGATGATGTTCTGGACGAAAGCGGCAGGGGAGAGGACGCTGAGGGGTGTCTGGGGGCTGCTCACGGGGTTGGATGTGCACACTGTAATGCAGCCCCCTTCCTCCTGCTTGATGGAGATGGGTAAAGGCAGGCCCCTGGAGCGCTCGGGGGGCCCCAGACGTTCCACCTGAACTCCTGAGCTAGCAGTCGAAGCCCTGCCGCACACTTCCATCTCCATCAGGGCCTGCTGCTGAGCTTCCATCTCCCTCCTGGCCTGTTCGAGGATGCTCTTTATGGTGTCGTCAGAGCTGCTGCCAGGCCCGTTACTGCTTCTGCCTGATGAGCTGTTTAGAGATGACTTGACATCACCTAAACAAGAAAAACACGCACGCTGACACTGACGCACACTCAAATCACCTTTCCTTTCTAATCTAGATGCATTCAAGTACTGATCAAAATACATAATAGAACTCATTGTGCATAGGAAAAAAAAACAAAAAACAATCAATAGGGCTTTTAACTATGACTTATGACTCGAAGCTTCATCCTCACCCCTCTGGGACTGGATCTCCTTCTTAGCCTGCTCCAGGATATTCCTAATGGCGTCGTCTGACCCAGTTTCAGGAGTTCGGATGCGTGGAGTGATGCTCCCTGCCACAGAGGGTAACAGAAAGAGATGGAGATAGAGAGAGAGGGAGGAGAGAGGAGGGGGTGAGTGGGATGGTTGATCAGAGAGCAGTTCCAAGGCTTTGCTTTTGACTGGTAGATCAATGGCTGCCTTTGAGCGCGTGCTGTCTGAGGTTGCAGTATACGGGAAGCTCAACTTTCAAAAGCTGTGAATCTAGGGAGAAAACAAAGTTTAAAAGTAACACTATAAACATGGCAGAGGAAAGCGTGATGAAGTCAAGGATGAGGGCCAAGTAGATTTAAATGTAGAAGGTTTAAATGTGCACAGGTCCAGGAGCTAAGCCACCAATACATCTGCTTTAAAATCCTCTGCGTACATAGTAGCACAGAACTGATGAAGCTTTTCAGTCATATATTGTATACGAATGCTCATACCAAACACCAGCCAAGTTTCAAATAATGAGGTCAGAATATCCAGTTGTGTGAAGCCTTCAGACAGTTTTTTCTGCTTCTGCCTCTCATTGATGTCAGTGAGAGAATATTTGCCTAATATGGTCATCACAGGTACACAGCTCTGCTTGTGACCACTAAGCCCAGACAACATGTCTTTCAAAGATTTTGATTGAAAACAGCAACCAATCAGAAGACAGCTGACTTAAAGGGAAGGGGAAGCTAAATAAGGATTATTTTGAATTATACAAAGTTAGTCTAGGAATAAAAACAGGGACTTGCAAATTAGTGCAATAGGTCCCCGCTAAGCATTCTGAAATGCACTTTGTCTATAAACTCATTTTATTAAGAATATTTCTGGATACCATTTGTAGTCTGCTTGCAGTGCATGTTCAAGCTTTGGCTGCATGCAAGTAAACAGTCTGTATGGAGAGCCAAAGAGGAATTGCTGTACCAAAATGCCTTTAATAACCACAGTTATCTGATGATGATTTCACTTTTTATTAGCTTTTTCCCCCATTTATCTGCATTCAAAAACAATGAACAGAGCACAGAACAGAAGTCTTAGCACACATATCCGCTGGCTGCCGGCAGTCAGCAGACTAGCCTAATGGTTTCCAGACTGGTACTTGTTTAATTAATTTGATTATTTCATCGTTACTGTAAAATATGACCTTCACTGTGCTTCATCTGTTGTCAAGTATCAGTGCAGTGGATGAAAATCACTGTCACTTCTAACGTTTGATTTGCAAGCCAGCGGTCTTTAAATTATGCTTAAAACAAACTTAAATTGCCAAACTTTCTGACGCTATGTCAGCTGTTGTTATGTGCTGTAATGGTATTGTGTATTGGACTTTATACATCTGTGTGTTGCTGCATGGATTTCATTTAGTCCGTGTCCTGTCACAGTGTCACGGCTGAGCAGCCGATGTGCTTCAGATGCGAACCAAATGCAGACACAGGAGAACAGAGCTTGAATTCAAACAAAGAGCGAGCCTTTATTTGGCTGATGGCAGATGGAAACATGAAAACTAAGAAAACTATGATAAACAATGACTTGAATGACAGACTGATTTACTATAATGTGGATAACAGACGATGCAACGCTGAACACAGGAAGACTGAGGACTTAAATACACACATGAGGTGATCAGGGGAGGTGGAAACACATGAGGACACAGCTGACTTGAATTAAACATAATGAAAACACAGGGGACAGTAAAACTAACCACATTAACACACACACACACAACTTCAAAATAAAACAGGAAACTAGACATGACAACACTAAGCTTACAGACCTAAAACACATGATAAACTAGGCAAGAATCCAAACATGGAAACCGAGGAAACAATAAATAATGGCTGCCTTTAACCTAAGCTAGACAGAAATAACACATGATCACAAAGCTAACATGAGAAGAATACAAAAATAAACTCAGAGCAATTGGTCAGAGACCCAGGCTGTGACACACAGTAGTTAGCACTCACCTCTCTGTCGGACCTGGATGGTTCTGAGTGCCAGAATGTTCTGTTCATCCGACAGAAACTGCTTCATCTTAATAAAAGGTTCTTTGCCTTTCACAGTCAGCTTCCTCCAGGGTTTGGGTCTTGCCAGGATCTCGCTGACCGAACCCTGGGACAGGCCCAGCACATAGTGGCCAAACACTCGCTGGCCGATATTATGCTTCAGCAGCTGCTCCTTCACCTGGAAAGCGATCTCCGCCGTGTCCAGTTGGTCATCGTCTCCTGCAGTCGAGCTGCCGCTTTCTGACTGGTCGCTGGGCAAGCCGGCATCAACGCTGCCCGCCCCCACAGGCCCTTGTGAGGCTGACATAAGCGCGACTTTGGCTGCATAGAGGGCGGTAGGGAAAGCCATGAGGCCATCCTTTTTAAAGTGTGGAGATAACAGCTGTTTGTGGAGGATGTGGTCTCCTGACAGCCGGTCCCCGGAGCACGGCGACACTGAGAAAGGCCGGGGGAGATCATGGCTGGAGGAGGAGCGGTCCAGGGTGGGGGGACCGGGGCTGGGGGAGGCACGACTGTCCACCTGAGAGGAGGATGAGTGGGATCCGGGCGGCCTGCCTATCTCCCTGCCTGCATCCTCAGAATGGTCATCATCTGGTGACAGAAAAGCCATCTCACTCAGGACACATGGGATGTGTACAGCTACATGGCTTTAACAATGAAGATCTAACTATTATTCAGCTTATAAAAGACATTTCCTGAATTAAATCGCTTACTTTATACCCTTGCAAATCCAGACTACATTATGCAAACTCAGTTTAAGCACAGAGATTTAAATGTGGAAGTAATCAACTATAGAATCAGCTGCCCAGTGAGTGCCAAACAAACGGGCAGTATTTGGTAGATGACAAAACTCAACACCTTTTAGAAACTAACAATCTCTTAGTACTAGTTTTCTTTTAACTTTATAGGCTAAAAAAAATGAGACATTTATTTTACCATTGCTGTGTAGTATTCGGGTCTTATCCACCAGGTACTTGTGAGATGGAAGAAAGGCCTCTTTATCCAGCAAAAGAGCCTCTGCAGCCTTAGCAGAATCCTACACACACACCCACACACACACACAAAAGCTGTTAATTCTAGATTAATCAATTGTAGTGGCTGTCGATATCCTTATATTGGATATAATCGATGATGGACCAGTGATGCATTCAATTGCACTGCTGTAGTTTTTCTTCTCTGGCACTAAGGCTACGTCCACATTAGCCCGGATAGATTTGAAAATGGCGTTTTTGTCTGAAAACGCTCCGTGTCCACACTACCCTTTTCAGTTGTTTTCACAGAGTTGTGTGTCCACATTGAAACGGCCGAAAACGCTTACGTTCCAGTACTGCGCATGCGTGAAACGCAAGAAGATTCGACCTGCCTCATTTCTGTCTGCCGCTTATTTACTTTCCCGCTCTCTGAAACGTCGCGGCAAAATGTTGAGGAAAAGCGCAGAGTTTTTTAAATGGACTAACAATAAGGTGGAGTTGTTGCTGCGAGTAACACAAAAGTACAAAGTGCAGGAACATGCGTACCTGGGATGAGCTGCCATTGGCTGAAGCCAGCTTCATTACCTTTAGGATACTACGGCGAAAACCAAAAGAAGCACAGTCATATATTTAGATTTACATTAACATTACTATGAATTACTGACACGTTCGATATCAATCAACCACCTGAGTTCAGTTTTAATCTCTTCATAGTCCATCTGGGATTGCAGTTTAACTTCTAATCTCTGAAACAAAAACACAGAAGGATAATATTTTACTCTGAATTAATAAGAGATTCTGCGGACAGACGACTCTTCCCCACATTTCCCATCATGTGTCCCAGCCACTCACCTCTATAGCTTCTGTCTTATAGGCTACCTGGCGCTCCAGCTCTAGAATCTGATTGGCTGAGGTTTCTTGAACTTCCTGCAGTGTGAACTGCAGCCGCTGAATGTTTTCAAGAAGGCGGAGGATTTCACGGTCTTTAGCCAGCAAGGCAGCCTCCAGCTGGGAGGGCAACACCTCTCCCTTCTCGTTCTTCTCCTGACAGGGTGACAGGAAGATGTGACAAAAGGTGTGAGAGTGAGGGAGAGGAAAAAAGTGATAAAGGGAGTGAGGGCAGCCCGTGAATCACAACCTCTGCTGTGGTAATGAAAGGTGAGAGAATATGACTTCTGCAAAGATGATGAGGTCGCAATTAACAGCATATTCTAATTTATCTCAGAGACTGATAAAAGACAACACATTCAATATTTCTACACCAATTAAAAAACCCTCTGGCAGGGGTTTCATAATTTCATAATCTGGTGATTTGTACAGAACAAAACGTCAAATGTGGTTTGAAAATTTTAAAAAGGTACGTGTACATAATACGTTTTTAAGATGCTTTAATATCTAGTTAATGACCACTTTGTTAGGTACACCTGTTCAACTGTTTGTTAATACAAATGAATTAATCAATTAATAACATTGCAGCAACTCAGTGCATTTAGACATTTGGACATGGTCAAGATGACCTGCTAAAGTACAAACTGACCATCAGCCTGGGGAAGAAACATGATTTAAGTGAATTTGACCATGACATCGTTGTTGGTGCCAGACGGGCTGGTCTGAGTATTTCAGAATGATGCTCTACTGGTAATTTTTCTACACAACTAACTTTAGGGTCATTCTCTGTAAACCCTAGAGAGTGGCAGTGGGTGAATATGCTTTATTGATGTCACAGGAGAATGTCCAGACTGCTTCAAGATGATAAGGCGGCAACTAGGGCTGCCACAAACGATTATTTTGATAGTCGACTAGTCAGATCATCATCCACTGGACGTAAAACGTACAGCTTATTGCACCAGCAGCAACTGCTCTTATATAACTATCATTAGCTTACAGCTTTAAGTGTTTAAGGTATGTGCTAACTAAAAATAAAGACAAGATTATAGTTTATAAAATTTTAATGAAATTTGCATTGTTTTGGTGAAGTTTAATAAACTCCTTGCTATCTAAAATATAACAGGACACCGGAGTATATTCTTGAGCATCTCACACTTCTGATGATCAGTTGTCTGCTTGACCTTTAGTCAACTGGGTAAAAACTATAACTTTAATCTCAGCCAAACCGATTTACTCAGGAACAAATAAAATATTTTTAAAAAAGCCAAACAATAACATTTTTAAGTTATCTAAATTACTTATGTATCATGTTTAACCTGAGTAGCGAAAGACAGCGGTGGGATTGAAAACGATTTGCCGGGAGTCAGGTGTTCTCACGGGCTCTAGTGAGCCTAGCCCCCGGCTAGCTATCGAGCTAGTGGGTAACAGACGTCTCCGAAAATGTTGGAGCGCTTTTGAAAATATGTGGTGTCTTGATAGACTGAGCAGATTTTTGAGGTTTACACAGTTATATTCTCTCCTGAAAATATGTTAAACTTTATTTTGTGACCCAGAAAGAATAATAAGAGTAATATTAAAACTAACTAGCTGCCGCCATTGTTGGAAACTGAGCAGGGCTGCGCTATGAATTCTGGGACAGAGCTACTTCTTCTTCTTCGGGGTTTAACGGCAGCTGGCATCCTTGTACATGCAGTGCTGCCATCTTCTGTTTCAGTCCGTTATTACACTCTTAAATCCTACTACTTAATCCTGCGGCTCTTGTGATCTTACAAAGCTTCAAACGACGCATCGACTATTAAATCAGTCGTCGAAGACTTTGATAGTTGACGTAATCGTGACTAGTTGACTACTCGTGGCAGCCCTAGCGACAACAGTAACTCAAATAACCACTTGTTACAACCAATGCAGAAGAGAATGTCAAACTTGAAGAAGATAACAGGAGATTGAAAACAACATTGCCTAATCTGACCAGTCTCAAGTTAGATGATATTTGGATGGTAGGGTCAGAATTTGGCACAAACACCATGAAAGCTTGTATCATTGGTTTAGGTTGGTGCTGGTGGTGTTGGTGTGGGAGACATTTCTGATGGCTGCTTCCGGCAGAATGAAACGCCATTGCCCAAACTTAAAATCACCTCAAACTGCTTTCTTGAAAACAACAATGAGTTATCTGCACTCAGAAGTCACCAGATCTCAGTCCAATAGAGCACCTTTGGGATCTGGCAGAATGAGAGATTCACATCATAGATCTGCAGCCAGCAAATTTGCAGCAACTGTGTGATTCGTTGTCAATATGGACCAAAGTCTCTGATGAATGTTTCCAGTGCCTTGTTGAATCTATGCCATGAAGAATAAAGGTGTACTGATGTGTGTGTGTTTATCTAGCTGTTGTGTTACATGTTATGGTATAAACTGTAAAAAAAAAAATGGATTTAACAAATTTGTGGTTATTTTATTAGTAGTAGTATTACATCAACATTATTTGATTGATGTGCTAACATGTGAACTGAAAGTTACAGTTCAATGGTGTCAAACATAAGACCCACAGGCAAAAATCCAGCCAATTGGAAGGCTTTGCAGAGTGAAACAATTGGACAAAACACATGGAGTTACTTTTAGACTTTTCACTGTATTTTTCACCAGAAATGTTATATGTGGTATTAACTTATTCTTATGAAGGCATTTATGGCTGTTTTCTAAGTTGCAATTTTGAGGGCGGGGCTCTGGGGAGTCTAATGCATGTCCGATAGTGTTCCTTTGTTTGCTTTTTTAAATCCAGGTATGCTGGTAGGGTGTTTGGGATCATTCATCACTCCATGAATTTCAGTTCAGTAGTCCAGTTCTAGTGTAATTTAGCTAACCTCAGCCTTTTCTCCTGGTTTGCGTTCCTCAAACGGGCTTCTTGACAGCCATCCTTCCACTGAGACCGTTTCTGTTGAGGCTTCAGTGAACAATCAGCTAAAAGGCCAAGTTTATCTCTGAGGTCTTGTGTCAGACTTTGCTGGATTTGTTCCTATTTCTGAAGGACATCAATTTCAGACACCGTTCATCTGTTGTAGATTTTTTTGTTGTAGGTTTTTTTAGACCAACTAGTACTTTTGTTCTGCACCCATTTCCTCTATTTTCTAAGGACACACTGCCTAGCATGCTCAGATATGCCAGGCTTTCGACTAATAGCTGTAAAATTTGTAAATCACCTTGTTTTAATGGATTCAACTTAAGAAATGAGAACATGTGAGTGTGGCTGCTAGTAACAACGTGTCTAAAGATAAAACTTAAAATGGATTTTTTGCTGAGCTGTGTATTTTATGATATATAAACACGATAGCTTGAAAATATTTGAATGAAATCTGATCACATCTATATCACATTTGACCTCTGCTCTCTCGTTTCTACGTGTGCCTTTCTTTCAAGTTGACCCAAAAATCTGTTCCATCTTTAAGCAAAGTCACGTGAAAAGAAAGAGAACGAGCTTAACAGTTAGAGTCTAATATTATATTATAAACTGAAGTTATTCATGTCCAGTTATTTACAAATCAATACCTATTATCCACTATCTACTCCTACATAATGTTTATATACAATACTATTCAATACTATGGTCAGGTACAAGGACTGGATTGAAAATGAATGAAAATAAAGTAAAATATCTGAAAATGATACCTGCAGTTGAGTAATACATTATTTGTGGCCATTAAAAAAACAAAAACAAAAGAAAAAAATAATAATAAGAAAAATTTAATATTTTACACCCAACATGTAACAGTTCTTACCCTGCTAGTGCCCTCTGCTGGATGGCAGCTCCCTGCGGTGACGCTGTGGCCACTGGATAGCTGTTCCTTTAGCCTTTCCACTTCCCTCTGAGCCATTTCCGCTCTCTGCGCACAGACACGGCATCACAGCGTTACAGTTTTCATACACCGGCCACATCAATTGGCTAATGAGTTGATCACAGCGAGAGCACACTAACATAGTAAATCAAAAAAAAAAAAGGCCTCGCTCAGAAAATTTAGCAAAAACCTGAGCAGGGGCCCAAGGAGGTGAGTGCAGCCACTGGTTTATTCTGCTGCGAGGGGTGTTTAGTCAGCCCACTTTATTCCCCAAACTGTTTACCTGCTCTGTCACACCCGGCCTGCTAATTAATGATTCATTTTGAGAACATTTATCTGGGAGCGGTTGGCAGAGAGCAGCAGCAGCAGAGAGAGGGAGTGAACGAGAGCGAGGGAGAAAATCAGAGCAGAGAAGAGGGAAGCAGAAGAAAAGAAGTATCACCAGGACAGGAAGCAATCAAGGCAATGAGATAACTAAGAACCCCGGCGTTCGGCACTCCGGCATCAATCGTGCACGGCAGTATCCTGTTCTCTGCTGAGTGGAGCCGTGCTGCCGTAGCACGCCCACCGACGGGGCTTCGGGTTTACATTCACTAATCACACTCTCAGGGCACGGGAGGCAGAAGGGGGGAGGAAGAGGAGCGGGTTGGGGGGGGGCACAGGGCGGAGGGTGCCTAATTAAAGCCGAGGCTTGATTACAGGAGTGATTACCTTAATGAAGGAGCATCTCAATCAGAGGAGTGCACAGGAAGACCGAACTCACCTGGTTTGCTTTCTCAAGACTCGCCATGATGCCGTCGACCTCCTCCGCCCTGCAGCACATGCACATCCAGACAGAGAAGGTTTACTGGCGACATGTTTTCAGTTTCAAATAAACAAAACAACAAAACCAACTGCTATTACACATTCTGCTACACACAAAAAAAACTGAAGCGTGACAGCCATATTTCAGATAAGCTATGGCCCTATAACCAAATACTGACCAACAACAGGAAATGCACAATAGAGTTTTGCAGAGTTTTGTTTCACACATATACTTTATACTCAAAAGGACGTTCTAACATTTACTACACATAAATCATTATGCACAAAATATTTGGGGGAAAAAACTGTTCAACACACTAGAGGCTAAAAGTCCCTAATGAACTGGCAATTGAGTTTTATCACTGTCTGTATTCTGGCATTTCAGTACCTCAAATTAGAAACTCAGCTGGAATTTTGGAAAAAGTGAGTTTAAATTCCCACCCCCTACAGCTAATATGTTACCAAGCATTAAAAAAAACTATCAATTATAATTTGAGAGACATACTTTCAAAGCAAAGTCCACAATAACAAAAAATTAACTCCCGAACTGTTTATTCCCTCAAAATCATGGAAATATTCTCAATATAATGGATTTTTTAAATTAATAATCCTAGATACCCCAAGAACAGTTCTGATGGCACAACGTCAGCGGCCGAGCGAGCGGATGCATACACGAATCGTGTTTTTTTTCCCCTCAGAACTCTTGAGGCTGAACTTCCAGCCTCCATACATCTAACAATCAGAGAAGTCTAATTTAAACAGAAGCTCAGCAGGATCATTCATGAGGTGTGTTTGAAGTTCAACAGTTTCATTTTGCACACATGGGATCAGATTTTCAAAAGGTAGATAAGGATGAATTAACGAGAACGCTGTGATTGATTTAAATATGCACATAGGTTTCTCAAGTTTCGGGACACAGCAGTCCTTTTTAACCAAAGGAAACAAAACTGTTCAAAGAACACATCAGACTTTTTAAATCCTTATTAAACTAACTATATTCAGCCAAACCCTCATTATCTTTCATGTTTGCGCCTATCTGCTCCATTGTCTCACATCAAAAGCTGTGATTACCTGAAAAATTATTAATCCAATGGGATCACAAGAACGCACAAATGCAATCTTTCAATACTTGTGCATAAGACATTAAGACAAATGAACTTGACAAATTTGAGAGAATCAGCTGCTCGCTCTCTCCTATGTGGTGCACACTTCTGCAAAGTTTAGAGGAGCTGGACTTTGCAGAAGTGTGCAGGAGGCAGGACACATGGCATCCATGCACTACTAATAAATGCACCAGGAGATAAGCTGCGCTATTCACTCATCAACACGATGTGGCTTTGCAAGAGAATCAAACTAGTGCAGGTATGAATGCAAATGTCTGATTGGACATCTACATTCTCACATGCACTTCTGTCAGGTATGTATGAGCAAAGTTCAGGAATGCAATGCATGTGTGAACGTGGCTGTAGTGCAGCTATCTGTCAGATGATGCCTCCGACCAATCCCGTTCTTGCAGTTGGTGCAGCCCCAGTTTTAAAGGGTCATGGGCATGCCCAATAAGGCCTGTATAGATGGCGTCCTCCTGACAGTAAACACTAACAGGTGTCAGTTCTACGTTTAATGAACTTGTGCACTACGGAAAATGTTTTGTATTGATTAGCTGTTCAGCTACTCAAGCCGAGGGAGACAAATAGTTTTTCTTATCAGCACCGAGGAAACAGTCAGTGAGACTAATAGAGGCCCGGCCCGGCGCTCAGACGCTTGGGGTCAGGGCGGGATAGCTGCAGCTTGAGCTGCGCGGTCGCTGCTGCTACTGTCGGCCTTGAGGAATGCGACCGGGGCAACACGCACACACAGTATGACAAACTACATGACAGAGATGCTCTTTCACATCGCAGCTCTTTGCAAAAAGGTAAGGCCAAACTGAAAATGTGTCCAATCCGACAAAATGGATGGCAGCGGGTCTGGAGACATCAGTTCAATTGCGCCAAGGATTAAGCCTGGGAGAAAATCCATTAGCAGCGGCTGACTGTGCTCTAGAGCACAACCCAAACAAAGGAGTGTTTACTTTGAATGTCTATCGACATCCTTCATACAAGCTCAGATTCATTTCAGCCGTGTGGTGGATACATTGCGCTCAAAGACCAGGACAAGGTAGAGTGTTTTCTGAAGCAATCTTTAAATGAAGCAATTCTTCTTGAGGGCTGTCAAGGCCCAGCTGCCAGTGAAAGCAAACACAGACCTCTCTCATCGACCTGCATTAGTGGCTGAGTCACTCTCACTCTCTGCTTTTACAATGGCATTCCTCAGCTCTACACTGGACGTGAGTTTATGTAGGTAAAATAAGAGCGGCTTGAGCACTCGAAATGCTACGGTGATGCTGGCGTGCAGCCGTCACGACTGCGGGAGGGAGCGGGGAAAAACCTCTGAAATTTGGAAATGTGTGCCAAAGTAAACAGAAAACGTGAGATGAGAGGCAGACTCTTACTTGTTCGTCATCTCCTGGTTGTATTTACACCGCAGCTCCAGCAGCTCTGTCTGTGCAGTGTTCAAAGCTAATGAGAAACACACAGGGGGGAGTCAGAAATTCATGTTAAAAGAAGAAAAAAGACACATGAACTTTTACCTTAAAGCTACATTGTACAGGTCCAATTTCAGGATGGATCAATATCCAGTCCAGATTCAAAACACAGCTTGTTAACAGCTGACAACTTACACTGACAAAATATATCAACTTCTCATTTTTATTTATGTAAACACGAGCACCAATCGGGGAGCAGTGTTGCAGCAGGGGGCACCATACTGCAATTAGAAAAGCAATGGTTCTTTAATGGGTTGATATTAAATCTAACAGCTACAGCACATGCCAGTGTTTAAACCACTTACATGAATGCAGAACTTTGATCTTCTCCTCGGCCTCTGATAGTCTGTCAGCCATGCTAACATCAGTGCTCTCCTCCTCCTCCCTGAGAAAAGAAACTCTTGTCAGTTCCTGCCTACATCATGGCCATACGTTAATGCGCACTTCTAATGTTAATCAAAACCAAGTAGAGCAAAGGGAAAATGCTTTAAATTACTGAAATGCTGACGTGTTTTGGGCCACATTTGATGCGTGTAGATAAAGTGGGATGTTTGCAACCATTCCTCCACCACACACACACAAGAAGCCAGTTTTAGCTCAAGTTTAAAATTTTATTAGCTTTTTCAGGCTGGCCACATTCTTTTGCCCGTTTTACTGCGTTGTTTGTTTTTGCCCACTATAAAAAGTTTCCCAGTATACAGGGTAGTCCATCCCAATCTGGAAACACTGCTAGTGTACTACCAGGCTTTTCTTCTGTTCACTATCCATTTCACTATGCAGCATGCTAACATGATACCCTTAGAGCAACTAATTTTTCAAACTTTCAGATAAAGAACGAGCAGCTGCCTTAAAAAATTCAGATGCAGTCAGCTGCCTCCCATTACCGCCATGCTAGAGCTGCTTTTGCTCATTTTAAAATATGCTAGCAAGGTACACAAAATGTTCCGCTGCGTGCTGCAGGAGTGGACCCAAACATTTTCATGTATTCCCAACATCTGAGGAACTGAAGACCCAGTGTATAACTTTTAGTTCTGACGGTAATATCCCCACCATAAAAGGAAAATCCCTGTGTAATTTTACCATCTGTTTGCTTCTCTCCCACTCGCTGGGCTCACATACGCTATATTTTTATACAGCCAAATTTACATTATTTGTATGTAAGGTGTATGAACATATTTTTATGTTTCTGCAGCATTATGTGGTGAAAACACGGCCATTAGAGTCATTTTTTAAACCGCAAATGGCTTCACATAAGTTACAGAAATGACTGTGCAGTGATATTGTCTACATTTATGTTTAAAATTATCAACCAGAGAATGTTAGAAGGCACAGAAGCCAAAATGGATTTGTTAGCAGTCAACAGTCTTGCCTCAAAAACAGACTGGTTCATTTCTGGAAGTACTAGAAACACTTTGGGGTAAAAGTCTGACAAATCAAATATGTGGAGCTACCTGTGAAAAAGGGATGGGAGCTAAAAAGCTGTATTTCAGACAGGGTGAGAAAAGGTGCAGCTGTGTAAGATGGAATATTAAAGCATGTATTCCAGCAGATTCCCAAAATAACAAACCTCTACATGAGAATAATAAAGTCAGTTTAAAGTCAGCATGAGCTGGAAAATATAATATAATCTTCAATTACATATTTCTTTAAGAATTACAAACCATTGTGTGCACAGGTTATAACAACAATTTATTATTTTTATAAATTAAAAACTAGCTCTCACCCGCCATCATTAGCACGATCCCGGTGGTTCTGCTGTGGGGAGTCTGGGGCCCCAGGAGCCGGGGTGCTGTTTGGGGTCATCAGGGAGGCTGGAGGGCTGGATTCTGGGGCCTCTTTATTCACTGCTGTGTCTGAGATTGCCTGATCGTCCTCTGCGGGCTCTGTGTAAATGAAGAGCCACGAGTTGGTAAAGTGAGGGCTCAGAAATTAAACACGACAGTTTATTTTATTTAACGATGTTGCTTGTACACACTTCCTCCGATACTCCGATATATTTCAACACCAGGTGTATTTTAATGAAGCTTCGTATACCTGCAGACACGTACTGCAGCAGCCGCTTAATGTAGATGATTTGAGGCTGACCTGTCTTTTCAAGGCACTCCAGGTGTTTCTTCCAGTGCCCGCTGATCTCTCGTACCAGGGCCTCGCTGTCTGGGGCTGAACTCTGAAGCTGCTGCAGTCTTTCCTCCAGGGAATGTGAGGCCTCCAGCACAGGAGCGGGATCTGTGGAAACACGCGCAAACAAATCTGTGCAGGAAGAACAACTGAGATTCACACGATACCCATACACTTCTACTTTTCAAAAAAGGCAAAATAGCTGTTTAACTGTGTGCACTGTCTGTGAAGCACATTACAGAGTTTTCTGCTTCGCACTTTCAACAGAAGCAGGCTATTCCGCTGAGACTTGTTTCCAAAGAGTGACTCTCAGACTTTCCCCACTCAGCCGCCTTTGAAAATTTCACAGCCTGGACCTAATGACACAAGTGCTGTTCCGACCCTTCACATGTTCAAAAATCTAATCTAATGAGTCCTCTCACATGCTGATGAATGGCAAAGACGACAAAAAAAAGAGAGAGAGATTACAATGAATATGTGACAGAGACTTAAGTCCCATGTATACACCTAGGCAAAGTGTAGAAAAACTCTGCTCCTGAAAAGGAGGTTAAAAAAAAAGCGGGATTCTTTAGCACAACAGAGGAGCTGTTTTGCAATGCATGCGCGGCAGCAGCAGGCCCATGGGGCCAACTAGGAGGCTGTTTCTCAGCTAACAAGTCTCCTCTGTATCATTTGATCATTTAAATTATTATGCCAGGAATTCTCAGGAGGCAGCTCGGCACTCCACATCACAGGGCTGTTTTTAATCTTCCCCTTCCCTTTTTTCCCCTCCCGAAAAGTTCAACAGCTCAGAGAGAGAGAGCTGCTCCTGTTGTGTACCTGCCTGCCGAACACCAAAGGAGGTGACTTCTAGTGCCAAAGCACAGAGAAGGAAGCTCAGGGGAGCTCCTTGACAAGTGGGGGGGGGGGAGCAAGAGCCACGCGCACACATTTACACTCACCCACACACACACATGCAGATGCACAGACACACCGCAGCCCTTCAAAACTCTAAAAGAGGAGGAAAATCGCTGCTTTGCTGCACAAACTTTTCTCCCACAGCTTTCATCCACTCATCTTAGACTTCTGTGTGGAACCCAATTGGATCCCTTCTTCAGTATGGGCACTGACTGAAGTGACTTTTCATAAGAAGTTGGAGCCACAGACGTTTAAACTTTGCCAGATGCCACCGAGAGAATGCAAACTCTGAACCAGCAGGCCACGAAATAATAAACGCTCATCAAAGAGCCGAAAACTTCTGCAACGTGCAATTTGTTGAAATCCTGCTCGAACATTGCAGCTCGCCATATCTGCATTTTCATCAGACAAACATTTTGGGCCATTTAATTGATTGAGCTATTTTTCCCAGGACCGTTTACAGTCAAACATTGTCTGCATTCATTGTTACACCAACTGTAGAGATATTGCATCAGTCACGAGGGACATCACTATTAAGAGCACAGCTCTTCTAAGACAAACAGGATGACTTAAAGCACTGCTATTCCATCGACCCACTGTCACAGAAATCACTTTATCAGCCTCTTTCCCATATATCCTTTCAACTTTTAATGATCAAAGGACAGAGATTATAGTAAGGGATCTTTCACGCATGGACAAGCCAGGATTATCAATCAGTGGCAGGGGAGTAAAGTAAAGTCAAATTTAAAGTGAAGGGATATAACTTAAGTCTGTATACAAAATTAACCCCCATCAAAGTAGAGCAGAGAGGATATTCTCCAAGGGGCTCGGATCTACAGTTACTCAAGGAGAGTCCAGAAAGACTGCGGCTAACTTTGGAAAATAGAGCTACTAATTGATGGAGGTTCTTCTTAGAGCAGCTCTGGTCCTAAATCCACCATTAAAAAACTGGAATTGGAGAGGAATTCAACACTAACCTTAAAGTTCACAATCCCGCCAATCAAGAAATATAATGCAGCTGATAAGGCATTATGCACTTTGTGTGAGTCACACCAGAGTCTGCCCAAATAAATGCTTCCATTTAATTCATCCCTTATCTTAATTATGGATGATTGGATGTGCGCTCTCAGGTCGTGGTAAGTGACTGGGCAACGGCGGGTCGTTTCAGCTAATAAATCACAGGACATTTAATGCATCGTTTTCCCTGGTTAATATAGGTCCGCGTGTGCAACCACTGAAATCGCAGCCACTGAACAGAGTGAGATTTTCTTCCTCTTCTAAATAATGGCTGGTAATAATATGTCGGCCTGTCTGACTTCTTGTGTTTCTTGATCCAGTCAACTCCTTTTTTAGTTAATGTCAAGACGTTTTTAAAAAGAGTTTTGTAAATGTCATTATATGCAAACTGTCAAAACAGTAAGAAAGTGTAAAGCCCGAGCAGAAACTTCCAGGTATCAAAAACTGCAGTTCCTTCAGGTTTGCCCCAAAAGTAAGTCACTCCACATCAACTACCATGTTAAAATACCCAACGTTACAAGTGAAATATACATAATATTGTGTTAGTCTCCAAGTAGATGACAGACGCACCAGGGTGAATTATTTATGCATTCATTATTTAAACTTCTAAAAATATTATTTATGGCTAAAAGGCCATTTTTGAGTGACAGATGGCAGCTGCTAGACATCTGCCTGGCATGACCTGAAGTCCCTGGACTTGGTCTCTCATCGTCTGTGCTGTTGATGCCTTTTGGAGCATTTTCAAATGCAATTTTAAATTTTAGTTTTAAATATCACTGACTGGCTATGAGCTTAACTGCACAATTAGCCAATTTCGGTGTGTGAAATGACAGAATTTTTAATATGCCAAACAAAAATTTGGCATCCACCCATAAAGACTATGAATGCGACTTGCTGAACGCCTCCATCTCATCCACATGTGGTAACTTCTGACTCGGAAAAACAATAAAGCATAAGGGGGAAGTTGCAGCCCATTCTCACTCCCGAGGCGTAACATCCCGACAATTTGTCACATCCCGCGGTGTTCCTGAGGAACGAAAGGTGACCTTTCCTGTTGTTATGCTATGCGCCGAGTTATGGGTGAAATCCAGTAGAATGATAATGGTATACACGTGGTAATACACGCTCCAGCCATGTATTCCAGCCCTAACGATAACCTTGTTTTCCAAACGATTTAAGTAAAATGAATGAACATGTGTAGATTGATTCCAAACGGTTCTCATGTTTTCTAATTTTTCCGATCTCGTCATTTAGGGACATCACGTGAAGCGCAATATGTTGACGATTTGTCACCTAGCGCAACATATTACGCTTTGGGATTAAGAATGTGTTGGGAGGTTCACAGTGAATACATCCATCTTTTATATACAGTCTGTGTTAAAGACCATATGCTAAACCCTGATCAGGGCAGGTGCTCTGCAAAACTTAGATATAAGTATGAAAAAAACAACAGGTTAACATAAAATACTGTTTCACACTGATGTCGCCACATTATTGATGATGTTGTACACGGTTTCTTTCTTAATCGTCCGCATCCATGAGAAGTTGCCACTAATCGTTAACTGTATGTGAGAAAACTGGAAGTAGAGAAGATGCATGGGTGTGCTGCAGATTTTCATTCTGGCTGTCTCGCTCATCTTGCTGTGTGTGCATCCTTAATTAGAAATTACAATGTAATTAATACCAACATAAGAGAAGGCCAAACTACATAAACAATACCCATTTGATTAATGTAACCCCAACTGATCCTCAACAAAAGGTTAGCGTGACTTTTTAAAGTTTTCACGCCACCTCACTCGCTATGTTGATATTGAGTTTCATCACTTTAGCTGAGCGATAATGAGGTTACCACCCTGTAGCTCCTTGCTTGTGGTCACTGTGCTGCTGTTTCTGTGCGGTTACACATCTCAAAGCAGCTACTGTGTGTCTGGGTGAGCCTTTGGTCCAGCAGTCAGTGCCTGGCTCGGCGGACGGCGTGTGGCACCGGGGGGGAGGAGGAGGGTGCACAGGTTCAGGCTGCGCGTCTAGGTGGGTGGGGGTGGACGAGCGTGGCGTGCGCCAAGACAAGCAGGTGTGTCGGGGCGGTCCGTCTTGGCCCTGTCAGCGATACACCATCATTAGGCGGTGTGGGCGCAGTAGGGTGCACCATTATGTCTCCCTGGGCCCTGTGTAATTACGCTCTGACATAATTAACCCAGCAAGCCCATTAGCCAAGCATTGGCTGGCTGAAGAGAGAGAGAAAAAAAAAGAAGCTATAATTATTTGTTGTGCGCATGTTAATGAGGCCAGCTGTGTTCCCATCATACAACACGAACAAATTAATTTACAAGGCTGTGCTCCAAGGTTTTTTCTTTTCATTCAAAACAGTCTTGTTTTTTTTTTCCCTCTGAGTGGACTTCAAGGTCCATAAACATGCTCTGACGCTGCTGCAACAAACAGCAAGACTGCTGTAATATTGTTGTCAAGGATTAAAACTAGGTTGACAGAACACTAAAGCTTCGCTCTCACCTTCGCACACAATGCATCGTGACATAAGATGTATCGAATAAAACGGTGCCTCTTTCCCAAGGATTCGTTTTGATTAGAAGAAACACAAACCACTTGCAGCAAATTCAGAAACATAACTTTGTTCCTTTTGTGGCGTATTTTAAACCAACGAGCATTTGATATTCAGATAGCAAACCCAAGTCTCGCTTTACCTTGATGTGGCAGGAGTGAGAAAACGCTAAAATAAAAAATAAATAAATAAATAAAAAAATAATGAAAAAAAGATGGAAGGTGGAATGAAAAAAATATGATTGTGGGAAGCGGAGGCTTTTGTGTGCACGAACAAAACAAAGCTGAAAGAGAAACTTTTTAACCTGTTCTTTTTCATTGCCGTTCTGCGTCTTTGTTTGACAGACTGAAGGACGAAGAAGGAATGACATCAATACCGAAACATTTTAAAGCTCAGAACAAAGACCGGGGCTTTGGAACAAAGAGTAGAGCTAGACAGCATTTAAAATTAACACGAGATGCTGCAGTGAAAAAAAAAAGATGTGCCAATAACATCCAAACCAAACTTCACTGGAAATGTGACAATGATAAAACCACCTACCTCCCAGTCTTGTTTTATTAGACTTGTAAGACAAATCACAATGATATAACCTCATCAAATATACCGACCTATTGTTTAAAAAAAAAATTGAATACTTTGGTTAGACACGCACACAAACACACACGTGCATTCCTACACACATGCACACAAACACACACACGCTGCTGTCTTTTAAGAGCACACTCTCCTGGTCCCTCTGGGGTCTCCTACTCCACAGGGATCAGTTGGAGAGGCCCCGGCTCTTTTATGAACATAATGCATTATTAAGCACCTCAAACATCTCCTGGGCCTTTGTTTATTACTGCTCTTATTAATCACTTGTGCATAATCTCGTCCCGCCCAGAGAGCTTTCATTTTTCCATCAGCTTTTATATGCCCTTATTTTCCAACAGGACTGCCACAAATGCACAAGGCACTTCTCCTTCACTCTCCTCCTGACTGTAGGTACTCAGCTGCACAATTACAATAAAGCCAGCTCGCCGTGCCTTGCAGGCCTCTCTTGCTGGTGCTCGCATTTGTATATGGGAGGTTGAAGAAGGACAACTATTCTTTATGCATCTGAACGACTCTGAATTACTAAGGTCAGCGTGCTGCGTTCAGATAATCTCATAGCCGAGGGAAACATCTGATGCGAATATGTGAGGCACTTACAAGCATCTCTTAACACAAGACGACGCGCGCCTTAATGTGGCAAAAAAAGCTGCTTGTGCCTGGGCTCTCGTCTGCAGTGCTCGCGGTCACCACTAGCAAGCGCTGTTGTCATAACATTTCCACATAAATAGACACACATCAGACACGCCGTAGGCCCCAACACAGACACACATACACACTTAGAGGGGTGTATTCAGATCAGAATCTTCAGAAAGTCTCAGTGAGCTCCCCGCTCAGATAAAAGGCGATGTGTTCTAAAGGAGAGGGGGAGCGGGGTGGATCCTGAGGGATGAGTGTGTGAACTGCGAGGAGGAAAGGAAGAGCAAACACCTGGAGCGTCAGTCTCAGGGCTACGCCCCTGGCGACAGGGCCTCCTTGCTCTCACAGAGGTGGCAACAAACGCAGACGTTCAAACGCCACTCGAACACGCACGCACACGCGCTCGCACACTCCAGGAGAGAAGGCGAGGAAGAAGAAGGCAGAGACGAAGTCGGGAGCATCTCTGGGAAACCGATGAATTCGGGCAGAAGCTGCCACTGTTTTTCAGCATTCAGTGATCAGGAGGTGTTTATGTGCGCTGATCAAAACCATGTGGAGGTGATATAAACATTGTTAGGGAAACACTGTTAACAGGCCTCTTTCAAGCCCCAGACTGGGTAGGAGTTACACTGCACAGCATGGGGAGATGTCACAGGCAAATCAAAATATAGAACGCTAATGAAACACTCCAGCGGATTGACATCTCGGCTTAGGGGCCTCATGAAAGGAGATGAAAAAAATCACTTCAATCACTCGCATCAAAAAGTTATTTCTGCTCTGAGTTTACTGTTGCAATCTGAACAGGAGCATTAACAAACCGCAGCATTATCACGCTGGAATCTCGCGACTGTAATGGATACGGCTTTTTGGAGCCGATAGCTTGCGTGGCAAAGTGAATAACTGATATGTGACCACATGTTAATAATATCCATATACAACAGGTCACTTATTAAGCCTCTGCACCGTGGGCCCCTCCCCCCTTCTTTCCTTGTTCTCCTCTTGCATTCATTAACTCCGCTGTCGGCCCGCTTTGATTGGACCACAGGCTGAGCGTGCACACACACACACACTGAAGGAGAGGCACTTTCAAATAAAATAATAGGAGGGGAAAAACGTCCTGCAATGAATAGTAATAACTGCATTAAGATTAACGAGCACGGCGTGTAAAGAATAATTGCATCTGTCAAAAGATTAAAAATACATGAGCTGTAGCGTTTGTTGGGGGAATGGTGGGAAAGCTCACTGTTGTGTTTGAGGGGCAGAGAGAAATGAAGTGGGGCCACAGCCAAATGACTGTCCTCCGGTGTACCTGGAGTCATCCATTCTAGCGAGAGGTGGGCGGGGAGGGTGTGCGGGGCGGGGGGGTGACCTTGGACACAAGCAGCAAGATGTACAGTGACAAACACGCACAGGATACTGAAGGCCCTTCTCACAGATGGCAGATACTGGAAGGCCCAAAAACATAAGTGCTCTGACTGATTTGGCTGCTGTGATCAAACCACACCATGTGACAGTGAGTAGGCAACTGCAGAGTGAGACATGCTAGCAGACAGACATGGAGACCCTGGCCACATCATTACAGAATAATGTAATATTTTATGAGTGGCAAGTGGAGCCAAAAAAAATAAGTTATTTGATTCTCCTTTAAAAAGCCTGTGTATTCAGTGTAACCTAACTTCCTTTGGTCACAGTTACAATTTACAGATGCCCTATAAATGTGTCAGATGTTACTGAGAACAGTTATGTGACTGTGCCTGTTAAAAATGTAGCTGTGCAGAATGGGAAGACAGCGAGCTGGAGCATCCAGACAACTAAGAGCTTAATTTTAAAGGGAAAGTTAAAATTTAGTTCGGGTGCAGTCTTGTCACTTTGTTCAACTGTTAAACTTAGAGGTAAGAGGCTGTCCTCACAAAGACAGCCAAATAAAAACATGGCTCTGCGTGCATGTATGGCGCTACTCACAGACCAGGCAATAACAAAAGGCAATACATCAAAATTTGACAACGGGTCGTCCAAATGACATCAACCATGGCAAGGTTATTGTGGTGAATAACAGACAAACAGATGAGCATACAGAGCTTTCCTGAATTGATATTTGACAGATATTTCAAAATTGTTTATTTTTTAAGTGTTATTATTTTTCACGAGTGCTCTTCTGATGCCCCAATTAGTACCTTGATTGCTAGTCATAATTTACCTACAAGTTAAAAAATGCAAAGCTGTGACACCACGAGTGCAGTGGGTAGCACGGTGACTGTCACTGTGGTAAAAAAGTGCAGACAGCCGTGTAGAGAGTGATGCTTTTGAGATTGTAAAAAAGCAGGACCTTTAATGAATACTGAGGAGGCTACACCTTAATTTGAGAGTAATGTAGTAATACTAGTAGTACATATAGCATGTAATCTGTCTGTGAAGGTTCTCAGTCATCCAGGTCATCGTAGTCGAAGGAGCTTGCAAAGAAAAGCGTCTGGACTTCTTTAAGTTACTTGAAGACGTTTCACCTCTCATCCGAGAAGCTTCTTCAGTTCTAAGGTCAAATGGTGGAGAGTCCCAGATATAAACCTAGTGGGAGTGTCCCCCCACAGAGGGACAAAGGGACCCCCTGATGATCCTCTAATCGCCTGAGCCAAGGTGTGGAACGCCCACTCACATCCTGGGCCATCTGACCTCAGGAATTCGCATGATAAGGTAGGGCCAGGTTTCACAATGAACTCACCCGAAACTCTGGTTGATTGGGACCCACACCCAGTTCCACACCTTGACTCAGGCGATTAGAGGATCATCAGGGAGTCCTTTTGTCCCTCTGTGGGGGGACACTCCCACTAGGTTTATATCTGGGACTCCCCACCATTTGACCTTAGAACTGAAGAAGCTTCTCGGATGAGAGGTGAAACGTCTTCAAGTAACTTAAAGAAGTCCAGATGCTTTTCTTTGCAAGCTCCTTTGAATAGCATGTAATCCAAATTCTGAAAATTCTTCTTAAAAATTACTTTTAAGGTTCGTTTTTCTGTCAGCTTCATTCTGTAATTTTGTCACCTCTGCTGAGCTGAGTAATAAAAATCAATGTTGCACTAAACGTAAGGTTATCATTACGCTGTTATTACAGTTTTCATTGAGTAGTTATTACAGTATTAAGTCATGCTCCCGTGGAGGTACAAGCAATGACTGCCTCATGGTGTTCAGTACCATAGCTAACTCCCTGACCTTTGCGGAGTGCTGAGAGTGAAAACAACTCGCTTCACTCTGTATGAGTCGCAGTGCTACAGTGAAACAGACTCCCTTTGTAAATGTAAGGTCAAATGGAGGTAGGAGGCTGGCTGCGCTACGTCACCTGATGTAACCTGATACAGGAATGTCTACTCCTGCATACTCGATATAATGACCACAGGCGGGGTGAATAAATACACTCGATATAAAGAAATAGTCGTTACCCTGCAAACAAATGCTTTTTCTTAACAGCAGGTGTTGGATGACAGCAGCCTTTGTTTTTTGTTTTTTTTGTTTTTTTTAATTTATCAGTCTTTGTTCTTGAACATAACATAACTCTTAGTTGACTCTATTTGCTACTTGAGAGAGTTTCCTGACAATATATATCTCACAAGACCCTCCTGGGCTTGAATTAAGGCCTCGATATAAAAGGTATAGGTCAGAAAATCAAACTGAATACATCTTCAAAGAAAGCTATCTTTATCAAGGAAATAACTCCATTCAAAGTGTGTGAGAGTGTATGTGTGTGGGTGTGTGCATGTGTGTGGTGGTGCAATATCAAGCAGGGGACTTCAAGGAAAAATGGAGACCTTTAAAAGTCAGTTGCCGCCGTCGCTATTTCTCTGACGCAGACTTTTATCTTGTATTCATTGAATCTGTAAACAGCATTCTCTACTCCTGCCACAAGTGTTTCTCTGATCTAGACTGAGATTGGGCTGCGTTTTGCTGCCGTCTCCTGCAACAAAGAGCAATACAGTACATGTGCCCTGCGTGGCATTGAAATAACAACTAAATAAACACGCAATATGTCTTTCCTCTGCTCTTACTTACTGTCTTTCCCCCCTTTTTCCCCCCATTGGCCTCATCAGACCTGCATTCCGCACAGAGCCAGACTTCAGTTGGGATTTTAATTGGCCCTCCACAATCAACAGCAAAGCTCCTCAAGGATGTGTTCGCTCCTCAGCCAGGCTACACTCAAGGACCAGTGCTGGGTTTTGAAGTGGCCTCACGCAGAGTTTTGGAAACCACTCTGAGAGCGTAGACTTTGAAAACCAGATAAGAGCCACAGGCTATAGGGTTTTATGCATCTTGTATCATATACTGTTCCACCATATCTATCTATGGTAAGAAAATTACTTTTTTTCTTCACGTATGCATGATCTGTCTCTGCGTGTACACTTAGAGGCCTGGTCCAGTGATAGGGAATTGATCTCTGGGGAGGGATCTTGGAAGGGGGAGAGATAATTCTAGGAGTAACACCGGTGTTTATGCTGCTGCCGCTGCTGTTGTTTGTGAAGATGCGCATCTCAGGTCTTAGTGGGAGACTCACCTGGGGCCTCGATAAGCTGTTTGTAGATTCCCAGGAACGCAGACTCTGCCTCCTTACTGCGCTTGTTCAGAGCAACCACCTGCAGGGGAGAAGATGCCATTAAGGAAAACACGGACTGATAGGATCCTGGCACACGACTAACTCACAATGCACAGAATATTTGCACTGCAGGCATTAAATTGACGCTTTTACACAGAGCAGAAAGCATGCAAACTCTCCTATTGCTCGCAATAAATGAATGGTAGCGAGAGCAAAGGTCAGCCTCACAGCATCCTGCCGATAAATCAAACATTTCTGCTTGTCTTTTATATGTGCATGCCGGAAAAATGCTGCGTGGCTTCTACTGTACATAATCTGCGACAACTAGATACAAGGTATAAACTACAACTATGTCCTTGCTGTTTCACTGCCAAGATGCTACATGTTGCGAGGTGACATTTGGCCTGTTAAATGTAGGTGCTGGTGTGTGCGAGGAGACTTGCCAGTGGCCTCCATCACCAGCAGCACTCAGCACCTGCTATCCTTGGCGCTGCGGGTGATGCAAACCAATTAACGATTCATTAGGAGGGACAAAGAAAGTGAATTAGCTACCACCTGGCCCCATGGAGAGGGCACCTGCACTAGTGGGTATGTGGGTTACTCTGCTCCCAGCTCCCGCTAAGACCTCGGGCCTGTTTTCGTAAGTCAGAATCTGCCTCTCCATGTCCTCATGCAACAGTAAATCAGATCAGGCTTGTTCAAATGGCCCCCCACTCCAAAAGCAGATAGAATTCAAATTATTGTCATCTATTGTCCGTGTCATTTCTGTCACTGTTGATTACAGACTCTGTCGAATTGGCTCAATGGACTCCACAACAGTGGGTCAAGTGTGCAGCATGGCTAACCCGGGGCCCCTCCTCGTCAGTACGGCTGCACTCGAAGGAAAAAAAAAGAAAAAACATTCATTTTGCAAAGGCAGAAAACACTTATGAGAATGGTGGCAATGTGTTGGGGGCGGTTTAGTGGGGTTATAAATAAGGTGTGTGGAAAACAGCGAGGGACGCAGAGCCTTTGATTTACTGGAAATGGCTGGTGTCTTCCCCAGGGAGGCATAACGACAGCATCATGTTTAAAGAAATATCATAAAGATCAGGCAAATCCCCCCATCACTCCCACTTGGAGCAGCTCCGAGGAGTTCATGGAAAATGGAAAAGGCTGGAGCCCAATCAATACAGATGCAATAGTCTGCCGCTCTCAGTCAGCTGCCTGCTACACTATGCTGTGCTGTTTCACTCAGCTCTACCCATATTTAACCCTCCCACCACCCTCCATTTGCCCCCCTCCTCCCCCAGTCACCCGTCTCCCCTGTCCCTTTGGAACATGACATTAATGTTGGCATGTTGGCGCACAAACAGTGAAAATGCACGAAGCTCAATGGCACCATAAATAACGTTCCGGCTTTATCTTTTGCTTATGAGTACATCAACAACTGAGCTGCTTCAGCTGAGGCGGGCTTTATTCCCAATGATGAGACACTGTTTTTATGCTTGCTTCCCGAGGAGGAGCAGTTTGGTGACCCAGAGCTTGTTTTTGAGGCAGTAAATAAAAAGTCTCCTTCTCCTCTCTTCAGCGTGACAATGAGCAAACCAACAACACCACTCTGTGACACCAAGACAAACTATCACCAACCTGAGCTTACACCTCATCTACATGGCAACTACAGCAGGGTGGCTGATCCCACAGCTAGTCATCAACTTTTCACTGACAGTCTGCTGGCTGGCGTGCTTTCCTCAAAGCATATACATCAAATGAGACTCCCAACTGCATATGTAAAAAGCCCGAGCTCCTTGTGAAGGCACCAGCCAAGGCTGAATCTTCCAGGGTCTGCTGGCCCTCCATCATCCTTTAATGAGAGAACACGAAGATTACCTTCACAATCACACCATTAACCTGCCTACAGACGCTAGCAAAGACATCAATCACACGCCCGTCTGATGCCTTCTCACGTTAGTGTCCGCTCTGCGTAAAGACACCCCCACGCAAATCTGCCTTTCCTATCATCAAAGCACTTTGAGGTGTTGTGCATAATCACATCCTCAGGACCACGATAATCCACCTCCAGTCAAGCACGTGGGATTTTCGAGCCACAAGTCTAACTGATATGAGCATATGGAGCTGGTGCACAGGGACCAGCATTTGTATGATACACCTGGGATCACAAGTACCTCAGCCGATCAATGTTTATGATGACATCACAAAGATCCAGTGCCAGCTTTAGTTCACAGTCTGCTACTACAGTATTATTATGTTGACTACTCTTTGATGACACTAAAATGTGGAATTGCTTCTTGCATTTGCATTGTTATACCATGAAAACACAGGTGAGCTAGGCAAATATTACCAGAAAAACCTGTCCAAGACTATCCTGAACTCCTGCATAGCGACAAACACAACAGTATTATGGACAACCTGCTATGTTTAGGAATGCATTAGGACATTTGAGAAAGGTTAGAAGTATAAACATGAATAATACAGCTAAGTTTCTGCTTTGTTAGCTAACCCAAACTTTTTCTAGCATCCTTTAAATATAGAGATAAATGTTATTTGACTCAAAATTATGTTTGAGTCAAATATCTGTGTTTATGCTGCTGATTTAACTTTGCTTTGTAACTTGCTAACGTGCAATTTCATTGTTACCCAAGTTTTAGCTTAGATTTTAAACTGCCAGATATGTCACCAACGTAATATGTAGAGGTGGGAATCACCATACATCCCACGATACGATATTATCACAA
Source organism: Neolamprologus multifasciatus (assembly GCF_963576455.1). Taxonomy (NCBI): domain Eukaryota; kingdom Metazoa; phylum Chordata; class Actinopteri; order Cichliformes; family Cichlidae; genus Neolamprologus; species Neolamprologus multifasciatus. The sequence goes on from NC_140450.1 coordinate 30,669,958, forward strand.
TACTTAACACACGATACGATATTATTGCAATTTTTAAAAAATATTTTGCGATATTCAGATTCTGTACATAAAGGTAAACTTTATCAATATTCATTTTATCTAATATCAAAGTCTCCCACTCAGTCTTTCTCTCATTTCAGTTTTATTGTTGATAAACTGAACGGTTTGTATTACAGTCTAGTCCAACTTAACTGAATGCAACCATCTGGTACAATTATAGCTATTCTGAACTATGCAATTTATGAAAACTATGCAGCCCCTTCAGCAACTGAAGAATTTGAAAGTAAATTAAAACCAAATATAATTTTACATTAAATAAAAAAGTTTTAAACTTAATTAAAATAAAACATGTCTTAAATTAAAATAAGTAAACTGTCATGTTTATTGCTGCCAAAAAACAAGTTAAACACATTTGGATAGTGAAGGAATGTCAGGATTCTTGCTCAGAAAAAGGATCAACATGCTCAGTCCACAAAAACTTTTTTTGTAACAAAATATCGATTTCTGCTGTCCCTGTATCGATACATTATTAGCAAACAAAATATCACGATACTACACAGTATCGATTTTTTCCCCCACCCCTAGTAATATGTAACTAAAAATTCTGCTTTGTTAAATAAAAATATATATTTTGCTCGTACACTTTAAATATCCATATGAATCACATTCTTTTCAACTTAAATTTACATTACACATCCAGATGAACAGAATCAACTTTTTGGAGCTCAAAGGAACCATTATCTGTTTAATTTTACCAACGCTAAAATGCTGTGGAGAATTGAGATCATCTTGATTCTTTTATTTTGCTGCTGTTGTCCTGTTGCATAACCTACGTTCAGTCAAGCTCTATCTGTCAGACAGATGGCTTACATTTGACCCAAGAATACATTGGTATACAGACAAGTTCATGGTGGACTCAGTGACTGCAAGGTGCCCAGTTTCTTTGCTGCCAAACAAGCCCAAATCATCACCACATCACCACTGTGGTTGGCAGTTGGTATGAGCTCTTTGTGCTAATATTCTGCATGTTCTTTTCACCAAACCTAGAACTGTGCATTAAAGCCGAACATCTCCACTTTGGTCTCGTTTGTCCGAAGGACATTTTTCCAGAAGTGTCACGGTTTGTTCAAATGCAACTTTACAAACCTAAGATATGATGCCATGTTGTTTTAGTGAGAAGAGACTTTCTCCTGGCAAGTGGCTCCATAGTGTATGATTTACGCATTTGCCTAACAAGTTAAAGACCCCGATTCAATCCTGGGAGCAGACAAATCTCTTGGGGGACACATCAGGAAGTGAAGCTGGCATAAAAATCTGCCAGATATGCAGGGAGCTACAGCTGTGGTCACCAATTGTGATTAGGGGAACAGCCAAAAGTAGCTGCTACGACTACTAGGCGCAAAGCCATAATTGTTCATCCTCTTTTTAATTTTAATGTTATGAATTTTAAAACGCTAACCGAGGACTGAGATGTAAGTGTGAGATGTAATGTTTGGGGTTTATTTAGTTTCTCTCAGCACTGCACGGTTTAATCTCAGGGTGAATTTGCTGGAACATTCACTCCTGTAAAGATTGGCATCTCCTTGAAGGTTTACCACTTGTGAATCATCTCTCATTGCAGGTGCTCAGGACTGCAACCTGTCTGGAAATGGCCTTATAACCCTGCCAAGATTTTGAATGGCAGCTACAGTTGCTTATTTAAACTGATGTTTTCCTCCTTGGCATTGTGTTAACACACACACACACACAAACAAACTGCCCAAACTTGTGCTTTTATAATATCATGATATTAGTGAAGCTGTAGCAGCAGTGTGGAGAAAATACCTTCACACTGCTCTTAAGTATCGGATAGCTTGTTTTTCTTAATCCTTCTTTATTTTTTTGGTCTGAGGCAGTTATTCCGGGCGTGTTGTTGGTCTCAGGATGACAACAGCTTGCCAAAAATCAGGACCTGTAAGAACAGGTGCAGCTCAAGGTAGGCCTATAACTACCAAATCACTTCTCCTCTTTTGGCTGTGTGATATGGCTCTTGCCTTGGGTTTGGCTCACATTTCTTTCTTTGTTTTCACCCATTTCATGATTAAGGATATGGCTACCAAGGGAATGGGCTTGGCCGCAGGTTGATTTTCCAAAGAGGAATAAAGCCTGAGGCAGAGCAGCAAAAGAGAGACAAAGGAAACCTGTTAACGCTCCTCCATAACTCTTCACGCAGCAGCGGAGTGGGCAGAGCACAGCCTCTGGGACAAGGCTGCTGGGAAATACTTACTGATAAGCCTTTGAGAATACTTACAGTGCCCACTAGTGAGTGTCTATGTGTGTATGTGAGAAATAGCTAGCATGTGCTGAAGAGAGAGGAATAAATAAAGGAGAACAAGTCAAGAATGAAGTAGAGGAGGCAGCATGAAGGGCTACTGAGCAATGCTGAGAGAGAGAGACAGAGAGACAACAGAAAAGAGAGGTTCCCATAAAGAGCGCAATTAGCAATTATGCAGTCATCAATTACAATTATCACAACTGGTGATTATGCAATTATCACACTAAATCATCGTTTCCCCCCTCTGCCTTACCAGTTTGCCACCCCCTGTGATTTGGTTGTTTGAGGATGGGTTGTGATGATGCAGGTGATTAGAGTGTGCGACAATGATGGGGGTGTTGGGCGGGTGTCAACGCGGAGAGTGTGCAAATAAATGTGTGAATGCTTGGAGCATGTCTGCATATGCATCTGTGCCTCCGTGTGAGCAGCGTGCCATTTCATTCTCTCCGAGTTAGTGCGTGCATGTGTGTATTCGCGGATGCGCCGCCTCCATCTCAAGGTGAATGTGGTCGTCGCTGGGGGTGGTTTGGGGACAGAAAATGTATGGTTCCACAGTCCCTGAGGCCTCTAAATTACCTGTCATCTTCCCCATGATGCAAAGGTCAGCGCACAATCAGAGGGAGTCCATCCTACTGTGCTGCTCACTGAGCTCCAGTCCAGCCCACAGGCTGACAGGATGTCACAACAACCCCGGTCCCGCTCCATGCTTATTAGAACAAAACAGTGGGAAGCCCACTACCACCACAGCACCACTTGTCACCAGAATTTCCGGAAGAATCTGCTGGATATGTGACAAATATTTGCTCCTTGGAGCTGATACAGGAGATAAGCCAAAATACGATCGATATTATTCTTTCCTGAGATACATTTCTATAACATATATTCAGTATATAACGCCCAGTGATTGTTTGATTTTCTTTTACATTTCCAAACATTGGTTTTTGTGGACTGACTTCTCCCAGTCTGCAGGTAATACTATTTTAGGGGTGCACTTGTTGACTACCACTCTGGAAATAAGGTGACATTTACCCGTGGCTGTGGCTGATAATTATCTGTGCTATGCATGTTGTTTATAGAGATACCCAGCGGTGCATCCCTATAAACAACATTCATTCTGACCTGTCCTGAGTAAAATTACTTTGATAAAGTATCTCATAGTGGCTTCAATGCAAAATTTCTTTGTTTCCCTAGCGCCAAAAAAATGAATAAATAAATAAATAACCAAAAACTGGTAAACAAAAAAAATATTGTTATCATCCATCAGCCAAATTGTTATTTCAGGCATCAGCACCTGTGCGGATTTCCTGGTCAGTGGGTCCTTCATCTGTAAATCATCATTTAAAGCCAGCAAAATTATTCAGCATCTCACTCGGTAATTTATAGCTGAGCATTAAGGAGGCCTTAAATAAAGGTCAAAAGAGTTAAAATAATTTCAAGATGACTTTTTAATGACTGACTGGTCACAGGAATGCCTCTGTGAAACACCGCAATATTTCGATTGTAAAAGACAATTCAAGGAGGAAACCTGTGAGTTATCTGCTTTCAGTTTCTTTTATGTGATCTGTATGTTAAAACAAAAACAAATGCAAAAAAAGAGAAAACTATCATCATTTTCTCCTCAGAAGCAGGAAAGAGATCTGATCTTAGCCATGCAGGCCCAGCACTTGTGCAGCTGTCACTGCAGGCGGTTGTTTTGCTTTGAGAGTAGGTTCACAGGAGAGGCGGGAGCGTAGAGATGAGTTGGTGAGGAGTGACTGATGAGTGGGTGGAGGAGAGAGTCAGAGGTAAACACTATTGCAATACAGTCTGGACATTGAGGGACCCGTGTACACCCACACATGCACTCCCACGTACACACACACACACACACATATACATCAAGTTGCTCTCATTCAGCCTGTGTTTGAGGGCAGATTTAATCATGGTGACACCCATCTTGGAGTGGTGGTGGCAGCATGGCGGTGGCTGCAGCCATCTCTGGGTGCCCGGTGAGATGAGCAGTCAGAGTACTGACACACATCTCGTCGCCACGTCAATTCCAATCAGCGGTGCCTGTCAGTCAATGCGCCGCGCTCACAAAAGACTGACGCTGCCGCCACTCAGCCACGGCGGAGCTGCCGTCTCAGCCAAATAAATGGCCAAAGCTGACCAAACCAATATTCTTCTGAACCACTTATCCGCTCCTCATGTGAATACATGCTGCAACAAAAGCAATGACAAATTCAATGTGAAAATTTGACACCATTCATGGTAGCCTGTAAGCCCAAGGGGAGAGGCTCAACTGTATTGGAATAGTTGAATGATATTTGAATGGTACAATGAATGGAGGCAGAGTAGGACCTTATAAAGTGTACACCAGAAAAAAATCCAATATAGGTTTCAAGACCCTATTAACCTGAGGAGAAGAAGGCAGAAAGGTTTTCATATAGCATTTTACAGCTGCTACTGGATTAGGCTGTGGTTATATACTTTTCCGTGTCCTCGGGTCTCAACTTAGTCATCAAACAGGGAGTTCAAGGGTCTGTGCAGATGTTTGAAGGCCAGCCTTTTTTTAAAGACTCATCAATAGAGAATTTACATTAGAATGCACCAACTATGCATGTGATCCAGTTGGCGGACATCGAAGAAGCATAGCACGAATGACTACTTGGCTGTCGGGGCGTCTATAGTCTGCATCCACAATGGAGTATCATGTAGGCTTTAGCAGGCAACCCTGTACAGGAAGTCATGCTTTGAGCTATATCCTAACGTCAGCATGCTCACCGTAATGTGAGAGAAACTGTTTGCTGGGGGCTTGTTAACATTAACATACATGTTAGCACTGATAACGTTCACTACCACAGATATTTTATATGGCAGTTAACAAAAAAACATGTCTGAATGATGAGATATAATAAGCCTTGTTAGGTTTTAATGCTCAAACTCAGGGACTGAAACTGAAGCCAGAACTACCGCAGTTCCTTGAATAGTCCCCCCAAAATTAAGTGTTACAAGGAACAAATTTAAAGCAGAAAAACCAAACAAAATAAACAGGTTTATATCCTAGTGCAAAAATTTGTGTTATGAAGGTTTTTTTTTAAATAACTAATCAATTTAAATTATTCTGAGGCACAGGTGTCAAATTCCAGGCCTCGAGGGCCGGTGTCCTGCAGGTTTTAGATGAGTCCTTGATCCAACACAGCTGATTTAAATGGCTAAACTACCTCCTGAACATATCTTGAAGTTCTCCAGAAGCCTGGTAATAAACTGATCATTTGATTCAGGTGTGTTGACCCAGGGTGTTATCTAAAACCTGCAGGACATCGGCCCTCGAGGCCTGGAGTTCGACACCCCTGTTCTAAGGCTTAAAGTTATGCATTATTTGAGGTTTCGCCACTTTTACAGGTGTGCTGACACAGGTGTCTGCGGCTGAAGCTCAGCTCGGCTTTACATCCACTAATTCAATCCATTGCACCTGACCTCTCAACTCTCTCGGTGCCATTTGGAGCATTTTTAATGGAATTATCTGACAAATATTAGAGCCTGCTGTGCAGTTAATTATACAGAGCAGCCCATCCAAGAAATCTGTGCTCCAGTTTTCCTAAGTAAATTCTACCATTTTATATATGTTACTCAGTAATAATTAGCTTTTTTCTTTGAATACAGGTCTTTTCACACCTATTGCCACAGGTGTATAATATCAAGCACCTACCCATACAGTCTTGACGTTCTAATGAGCCATTTACAGTTTAACTCCACATTAAATTGTAAATAGTATTAATACAAAGTGCAAACATTTAATAACGACAGCAACTCATCCACAAAGTGCCAGGTCACGCAAACTTAGGCTACGTTCACACTGCAGGTCTTAATGCTCAATTCCAATTTTTTGATCAAATCCGATTTTTTTGTCTGCTCGTTCACACTACAAATAAAATGCGACAGCAAACGTATGGGCTCAAAATGTGGTCATAAATATTTTGTACTTGTAAATCGGTTTTGTACTTGTAAATCAGGATTTGTATGTGTAAAAAAAATTTGTGTGTGTGTAAAAAAGATTTGTATGTGTAAAAAAAATTTGTGTGTGTGTAAAAAAGATTTGTATGTGTAAAAAAAAATTGTGTGTGCGTAAAAAAGATTTGTATGTGTAAAAAAATTTTGTGTGTGCGTAAAAAAGATTTGTATGTGTAAAAAAGATTTGTGCGTGAGTAAAAAAGATTTGTGTGTGGACTTAGCCAAAAAAACCGCTGCAAGTTACAAGTACGAATTTTGACCCTATTTTTCTTCCTTTCATCTGATTGGTCAATGTCATGTCAATCACAAATGTAACAATCCAATCAGAGAACAGATGGGTTTGGCTGTCGGAGGGGCGCTTTTTTTGAACTGCAGGTCTTTGAAGGGAATAAATGCCCTTTTACATGCCAACCCAGCGTTTTCCTTCATCACCACGAAGGAAAACAGTCTGTGGTCGTCAGAGTTTGGTGATTTTTGTGTCACAGGTCTACGTGTTTAATATAGGAACTTCCACAGCCTTTTCAACAGCGCTGCGGACCGCGGGGTGGGGGCGGGCAGTGTTTTGGAAATGACAGTCTTCATTACAAAGCTTTCTTCGTTATGAATTAGCATAGATGTTTTTATTGAACATTTGAAGAACTAGCAAAAAAACCAGAAACTCTTGTAGAGGACATAAAGTCAGAGATAGAAAAGACAAGGAGCAGGTGCATCTAGTACAGGTAGAGCTGCTGCAAAAACCCACAGAGCTCAACAGCCAGCAACAAATTCTGGATCCTTTGCTTTTAGTTAGCAGTTAGCATTAGCAGCACATCCTGCGTCAGATGTGAAAGGACTTTTATGCTGCGCACTGTGACTCACAGCAATGGTCCCGGGTCAGCCCTGACTTTGTGTTAAACTAATCCTAATGTAATAATGGTATTTCTAACCACTGATATACCACAACTTTATCCTTTATATTTATATATATTTATATTTATATATAAATATATATTTATATAGAGATCCTCCAGCTTCAACCTGTATTACCCTTCAAGGACCTGCAGTTCAAAAAAGCACCCCTCCGACAGCCAAACCCATCTGTTCTCTGGTTGGATGGTTACATTTGTGATTGACATGACATTGACCAATCAGATGAAAGGAAGAAAAATAGGGTCAAAATTCGTACTTGTAACTTGCAGGGTTTTTTTTGGCTAAGTCCACACACAAATCTTTTTTACACACGCACAAATCATTTTTACACATACAAATCTTTTTTACGCACACACAAATTTTTTTTTACACATACAAATCTTTTTTACGCACACACAATTTTTTTTTACACATACAAATCTTTTTTACACACACACAAATTTTTTTTTACACATACAAATCCTGATTTACAAGTACAAAACCGATTTACAAGTACAAAATATTTATGACCACATTTTGAGCCCATACAAACGCGCTCTAGTGTGAACGCTCAAAGCGGCCCGCATGCGCAAAAGAAGATGTCACACACAACGCACTCTGTTTAGACCCAGAGCAAACTATTGTTTGACTGATGGCCCTTAATATAAAGACTTCGGACTTCACATTTCCCAATTTTTGCTTTAAGTTATTTTGTTATTTACATAATAATGTAGATAACCTAATAATTATCCTCATTTCTGTTTTAGAGGAGCGGTGCTTCAAAGGATAGTTGCAGATTTCTGTCAGAATCTGCAGATTATGCAGTACAAATAAAATGGTAACGTTTCTCCAACGCTGTCTTCCCAGCAGTTTCACTGGATGGCCAGGAAGCGTTCGCGATGTCTTATCGGGCGCTGATAATTGGCTTCTCTCTTGTGTCAGTGACGTAAAAGATTTAATGCGACTTGACCATTCACACAGCAGTCGCTTTCTGAAACATCGAATATGTATCGAATTCAGTACCACATACGAAAGTGACCCAGATTGGATTTGAAAATATCGGATTTGTGCCGTTCACACTGTCATACCATGATCGGATATGGGTCGCATAGGTTCAAAAAAATCGGATTTGATGCACTTTCGCCTGCAGTGTGAACATAGCCTAAGAGCGGTGTCGCTGAGTGCTGAGGCACATAGTCACCGGCGCTCAACTGACTCAATAACTGCAGGGCTCCAGCCCTCCTCTGGCTTTAACATCAGCACAGAAACTGTCTGCTGGGAGCTTCATGGTTTGGGTTTTTATATCCACGCAGCTCCTGTAGGTGTACCGTGGCCCAGTACTTTTGTCCATATGCATGTCTGGGCAATATGCCTACACAGGGCCAGATTGATTGAACGCAACAAACCACTGTGTGAGCACAATCCCCAAATAATGCTTATAGTTGAAGTTAATTTTACGAGTGATTTGCAAAAGTTGTGTTGTTTTAGTTTAATTTTAGTTTTGCGTTGTTTAATTAGCAGCAAATAGCAAGTTGCAAACATTATTTTTTTCCTATTTTTGTGCCTTTTTTGCAAATTTCAGAAAAACTCCCAGAAACACATATGCAAGTGGGTCAGCGCATCTTATTAGTATGGTTTGCTAGTGTTAGCACTCCTCTCACCCAAACAGGCTTACCTCTACACCTGCTTGGTTCAAATAACCAAGATGGCGACAGCCAAAATATTAAACGCAAGGCTTTAAAATAAAACCAATTGACAACCTCAGGATGGCTACATTAATCTTTTATATACAATCATATATAAGATTTGCCAAATTAGTAATTCAGAATCATGCTAGATATAAAGACACATGTCATCCTTTGAAGACTTAAGGTTTGCATCTAATAGTTGCAAGATACTTCAGTTGGAGCCTAAAGGTGGATACACCAACATCATTTTCTCTACAGCAGCTAACATGGCTAAAACTGCAAATCTACATATACTGTGTAAGAGGAGAGAGACTTCAGGTCAATGCCCCAGTGTAGTATGCTGATAATGACCCAGACAGAGAGAGAGAGAGACAGCAAACCTCTACAGATCAAGGTGGGGCTGACGTAATCCTGACGGACGTGGCACGTGTCGCTGCATGAGAGACAGAGAACATGGCACGACATTAAACCGAGATCAAAGGGCCTGCTGTCTCCGCTAGGCAGCAGGTGCCTTCTGGGTACCCCCCCACCCCCACCCCACCCCAGTCATCATCAACAGGCGGTAGAACCACTGTTTCCCACCCTCTCAACAAAATTCAAAAGCACCAGCCTCCGTACTAACACCTCAAAGTCACAGCAAAGTCAAAGTCAAGAGCCGACGAGAGACAAACGGAGAAGAGAAAACAAATCTTTTTTGAACGTCTTTGTAGTTCAAAAGACGGGAGTTGTCATTTTCTTTGAGTTTGCTCTTTCAAATGTTTCAAGCACCGAGTGACCTAAACCTTGAGGAAAGTGTGTCTCCTGAAAATGTATCCATCACGGCATGATGGGAGGGAGCGCGGGCGTGCTGAGGGTAAGATGAAGGCACCGGTTGATGTGCTGAGAAGGAGGGCTGCGAAAAGTAGTAATGAGTGCACCTGGACTAGATTTCTGTGCTGGGAGAACTGTTAAGAGGAGAGAAGAGAAGAGAGGAGAAGTGTAGGTAAGGGCTAATTATAAAAATAAAGTGCCCCCATTATCCCGGCACTGTACTGCCCTAGTGAACAGAGCTACAACAGATGGGGTGTCACGGGTAACTGTGCCAATGTGAGCCAAAGCCCTGGAGTGGATGGACCCTGGCAGGCCGCTGGTGGAGCAGCTCTGGTTAAGGGGGAGGCACAGCTGCATATCTCGCCCCCCCAGACACATGTTGACAGTGTTTCTCTAGCCCTGCCTACACTAGTCAAGGTGAGACAGCATGACACGAGAGGAGAGGGAGGCAGCGAAAGAGGGAGTGCGAGTGCTCCTCTATGATGGATAGCGCTCTCCAGCCACCTCTCCTCTCTCTCCCTCTTAGAAGGCTGGTGACTTTCCAGTGAGGCAATTATCATTGCGGAATGCATAATAGCCTAATTAATTACAGGTGTCAGCGCTGCCTTTGTTTCAGCATGGAGGAACATCATGCCAAAGCCGCATCCGCTAAAAAGAACAGCGCTGATGAACGAGCCTTGAACCGCGGTTAGAAGAGCGCAGCTGACAGAGGAGCGAACGGTGTGGAGCTGGCTTGAAGTCTGCCAAACAATCCGGCGTCTGTTGCAGGCAGAAGACGGATCGGAAACACATGGTGCAGAAATTAGGTCCATTATTTGCTTGATAAATCTGCCGTTGTCAATCGCAAGGGCTCGGAGGAAGATCTCAGGTAGGCCCCGCGTAGGACAGCTCTGCGGTTAATTTGGCTCCAAATAGAGGAAGAACGAGAGCGACGTTGGTGGCGGCACTATCAACAATCAAACGGCCCCCTTCACCCAGCCTTCCCTGACAAACACGCCGTATCATTTGTCCTGTCAGATTTGCCGATCTCATTCATTGTAGTGAAAAAGCCGGAAAGTAGACAATTGCCGGAGAAAAGAAACGGGACCTGCGAAGGAGAGGAGTGAATGATGGGGTGACTAGGGAGGAGAGACAAGCACAGAGATTTCTGCTCCTCTCCGCCGCAGCTAAACACAAGCATACATTTGTGCAGAACTTAATGGAACGTCACATTTAGTGTGCCAGTGTGAGCGTACTGTACAGCCCGTGTGTGTATCGGTGTGGGGGTCGTGGTGGTAGGCTGATAATCCCTCCACGCCCCCAGGCAGCGAGGGCTCATTGTAGAGTACATTGAGCCTAATAGAAGCAGGCGCTGCAGTTGTATGCAGCTTTTTTCTGCTCCCACTATGAGAGGAGTTTTTACATAATTAATGACTGTTGATGTTTCCTAGGTAGTCGCCCGGCAAATTCACTCCAGACTCGGCTGCCACCATCGTTGGTTCCACAGAGAATGAGCGACAGTAGAACAGACAGCTTACATTACAGGCATAAATAAGGCAATTTTGTACAGTGTCTTCAGACATTACTGTGAGGGGGGTTCAGGGCCAATGATTCGACTTGCTTCAGAGAAACGCTCAGAAAGAGCTTTTCTGTGTCTCCGAGTCTTCCGAGAATTTGCGCTTGATGCGAGTAAAACTACTTCCTTTAGTGTTTTTTTTTTTTTTCCATTCTGTATGCTCTTAGAGAGGCGCAGATGAAGAGGCGCCTTTTCAAAAACACTTGACGGCTCCAGACGGGCGATCATTCACATCTGCATGAATCAGTCTAATCTGAATGTCGCTTTTAATACACGTTAGTCCGGCGTAGGAGTCTGGGTTTGTACGCCGCAGACCTCCGGCAGTCTGGCGAGGCCTCGGGGCCCTTTGCACATCTTGCTGGGAGGCAGTCCACATTTATACTGGAGCATGTTAAATTAAACATTTAAACACGACACCAAGGGAAGGCTATTTTTTACTGCTCCCAGCCCACTACTCATTATTAATTTGTAATAACCTTTAAGGCTTTTTGATGTCATACATATTTTACAGAGAGATATCACTCCCAGCCAGACTGGTGAGGGCCTGTCGATGACAGATCACCGGAGTGCCACTGAAATGTGGCTTCATCTGCTATAATTAGGACCAGGTGGGGGTTGGGTTCCCTGTGTTTGTCTATGCACCAACTCACACACATGTAATGACGTGTCAAATACCAAAAAAGTGTGGAGGGTCAAAAAGAAAGGAAAAACAGGCATCTTTCTGGCAGTTACCTGTCCATCACTGTATACCTTTTAGATATTTCCGAATGCCAAATGTGAAAGTAGTTAATTTCAGCTACATAAATCACCCGAGTGGCTGAATGCTTGAAAAGGAGGGGGGGGCACATTAACACTCCACACTCTGTCTCCTTCATATCCCTCCGTTAGAGGGCTGGCCAAGACCCATCTTACTCCCGCTCTGCTGGGAGGCCCTTCGTACCCGCTGGATGCCAGCCTAAAGCTCATGTACGCTGGTGCCAACATGCCACTAAAAGCTGTAAAACAAACGAGCTCTGTTTGGTTAATGTACACTGATTGACCTCCGCTGCCAGGCATTTGATGTCATGATTGTAATGACCAGCTTTCTGCCTGATCACTCATATACAATGTGACAAGCGTAAGGTGGCGTTTCTATTTGAGTGAATGAGGACTAATCAGAGGAGATGGCTATAGCGGCACAGCTGATGTTTGCAAAAGCAGATCTCGGCGACGATCGACAAAATGACAGCGGTCACATTTTATTAGTTGATATTTCTTAAAAGGTCAGTTAACCAAAAATTATGATTTTTTTTTTATGATTTTCTAATACTCCTCTTTCAAGTAGCAATCTGGCTGCCAGCAGATAGCGACACTGATTCTTTTGTTTTGTTATTGGTTGTTCTCCTTTTTTGTGCCATGGAAGTTTGAAAGTCGTTCAGCACGCTATGGACATGACATAAACAGATATTCTGATATCAGTCAACAGATGTTGTTAAAGGCATTAGGTTGCAATATATTAGTAGGTACATTTGTGAGGCATAGCTGAAGAAATGTAGTATTTCATTTAAAAAAATTCTGCAGTTTCACTCCTTTTTGACAGCTAAAATTTCTACTTGACTCTTTAATCTCGTGGAGCATTCGCATTAGTGCTTTTAAACTAAAACTATACAGCATTTCAAAAGAAAGAAGCCAATATCACAGATTTAGAGAGTTTGTCTTACTCCAGCGAGCATCTGCCAACCCTGACCTCTCGGATTCATCCGTGAACCCGTTGCAGGAGTCCTGACCGCGAGGTTGGAAACCACTGAGCTACAGTTTCAACAGTTTTCTTACCAGTGGTTTTTTTTTTCATTTTAGGGACTTTTTTTGTCCTCTCCTCAATAAAAAGAATGTGAAATAAAAATAACGAGAGGTCCTTGAATTATCCTGAGTAATAAGGACATCGCTTCTTTTTTAATATTTCTTTGCTTTGAGGACCACCAATGAAATTCCTTCCTCATCCATTGTATGAAGGGGTGGAGGCAAATCTCACAAACCGACAACTGCGCAAAGCATTTAGATACTAAGAGGAAAGCGAAGATACTTTCAAAAATAATTCCATGAATAGTTTTTATTGATCAAATAACCTCATACAAAGTGCAGCAACAAAAGATAAGCTCAACCTTGATGAGCCCCCCCCCACCCACTGCCTTTAAAACAGTACTAGTCTTCCTCGGCACTCTTGCACTGTTTTCCATGGTAGAGGGCACATAGTTTGTTTTTTTACCCCTAGGCATCTTGAATAACATGCCACAGTTTTTGTTATGGATTGCGGCTTTCTCAGAGTATTCTGTCTCCTCTCCTCACCGGACTCCCCACAACATCCATCAACGTACTTCTTCAGACGTGTTTTCACGCATCAGCTTTGAACGATTTCAGAAAAATCAAGCTGGGAGAAAATACCACAATTTTCCTTTATCACACATAACACAGAAGAGGAAGTGCACTTCAGATGGGTTCACGCTACAGAAAACGCTCCAGCCTGGACAGAGCGTGCAGGAGGCAGCACACACAACGCCCACTCAAAGGCAGTGAATGCACCAGACTATTAGCTTCACACACACAGGCTGTGAACTAGTGAGCTGGCAGGTTAAACACGGGTTATTGTCCTACGTGACTGAGTCAGAAATTTGCGCTGGTACCTCTGCGAGGTAATGTTTCGAAAACTTCAGAGCCGCACAGCACGTGTGGAAATGACATTAGAACCCGGCCATATTTCTGAGGTCATGTCGAACAATAAGTTTTGATTAGATGTCTCCCTGATGGCGTGCCTAATGGAATATAAAAATCGGAAGTGACTAGAGCCTTTAGAATAAAACACAAACATTGTAGATATTTGAAAACCTGTGTAAATAAAAATCACTAAAGTTAATTTGACAAAATACTTCCTTTTTTTCTTTTTTACCTGAGTGAACCGACCTATTAAAGAAAGAGCCAGGAAAAATATGCTTTTTGTTACATCATTGTGAGGCAGACGTTCAGGAGTGCCAAATCAATCTTAAGCAGCCTCAGAAACAAGTCTTCAGCGAGCTTTATATATAGGCCCTCACTTTAGTGGTTATCTATTGGATGCTGAGTGTTACATAATCCTCCATATGCTCAGAGTGTAGGACAATACCGTGCGGGTTATAAATAAAGAAACCTGACGCACGGCTGCAGCCACTGTGATTTGGGCAAGTTCTCACTTGGGATGTCATAGTTCTGCAGTGCTAGCCCCACTGCTATTTCAGGCTCTGCCTCATTAGAACATCCACTGTGAGTGAATATATATATATATATATATATATATATATATATATATATATATATATATATATATATATATATATATATTCACTCACAGTGGATGTTCTAATGTGTGTGTGTGTGTGTGTGTGTGTGTGTGTGTGTGTGTGTGTGTGTGTGTGTGTGTGAATCTACAAAAGACATTTCATTAGGGACAAGAGCGCATAAAGACAACGTTCACCCTTCCAGCAACCGCGCGGCTCAAGCTAAACTCCACGCGTTTGCTACACTTTAGGTAGCTGCATCTGTGCTGCTTGGTCCCACAAGGAGGTCTGCAGACCTCCATGACAGGGGCACACACGCAACCTACCACAATGACTGCAATTACCCCACATCCACTGCCCTCACCAGGGGAGTGTGTGAGCGTGTGTGTAAGTGTGAGAGAGGGAAAGCGAGCAACAGGACGTGCAAATATGTATGGAAGTTTGCGTGAGAGTAGAGAGGGAGGAGAACCATGCACAATATTGCATGACCGCCTGTACCTGCCTCTGTGATTGTGTGTGTGTGCCTGTGGAGGCCCTCTCACACCACAGCGGCTGGCTAATTTAGTTAGGGAATAGCTGGCTGTCCTTCGGGTGAACGGACAGAGATTGGTCTCAATATGAGATGTAATAAAACAAGCCCGTCACTGGATCTCGCCGCACCTTCGGCTGTCCTTCACATGTCTCTCCAGAAGAAGACACACACCCACAAATATATACACATACACACGCTGATACACAAACACACACACACACACATTTGAGTTTGTGAGCCTTTATATATAAAAAAGACCTATAAGAGTTCAGAAAACAGCAGAACAATTGCTGGTTTTTCCAGTTACTTTGGTTTGTCTGCAATGTGTTTGTCATTTGTTGATCACCACCACCAATAACTACAAGTATAACTAATGCCAAATGAATATCCATCCCCACAGTTAGGGGGATAGGTTAATTGATTAATCTAAACTGCCCATAGGTGTGAATGCGGGAGTGAATGTGAGCGCGAATGGTTGTCTGTCTTTGTGTGTTAGCCCTGCGAGAAACTGATGACCTGTCCAGGGTGTGCTCTGTCCCTCGCCCCATGACAGCTGGGATAGGCTCCAGCACCCCTGAAAAGGATAAGCAGAAGCGGATGGATGGATGGATGGATGGATGGATGGATGGATGGATGGATGGATGGATGAAAATGGCCAAGCTTTAGAATCCACATGATTCTGACTTTGTCACCCAGACACCAGTTTGACTCGTTCAAGCTTTTTTGTTATATTTTGTAACTTAGTAATATAGTGTATTATTTATTTTACTTTTGCTAATTACTGTCTCCCTGTCTTGGAGCAACAGTGACCATATAATTTCCTCTTGGATTAATAAAGGATTCTGATTCTCATGTTGCATTTCCAACATGGTAGGTCATGTGGGGTGCTGCAGTGGATAAATGCTGCAAACCTTGATGCTAGCGACAGAGGGCTACTAGATCATGCAGTGCCTCACAGCTTGCCGCCCTTGGGGCTTCGTATCCATAAACCAGTCAGCGTACCCACGCTGAGCTTTGTCCACAGCTGGAAGGGCCTACACTGGTTCCACTGGTCTTCTTCCATTGCTCCTTGTATCTTTGTTACTGTTTATAGGGGGACAGATGGCACCAGGATGCACTATGGAGAGCCGGTAGAGGCGCTGAGCATCATTCTCCTTTGTGTCTGGCAATCACATTAATATTTTTCTGATATGTACCTCCTACTAAAACATTGTTAAAGATCATGCATCCTTTCATCCTGGCAATAGCATTCGGTGGATTCTTTCATCAGGATACTGGAAACACTATTCGGGAATAGTTTCAACGTGTCTGTCTTGGTCTCCACATACCCAAGATCTCAATTCGGCTCAACATCTGTGGGAAGAACAGAGGCCCCAACTCCATACGTAACAAGACCTATTGGAATCTCCAATTACTCACAGGTCCTATTGTCACAGGTTGGCCAATTAAAAGTTTTGTCAAAGGATTAGCCATTTCTTTAATTGTCTTAATCTCATTACAGTATTATAATCTAATGTAATCTATTGATGCACTATTCATGTATCGGATTCAAATTACTGCAGCTATAATTTTGCTGTAATGAAATGTTTACAACTTCTTGGTTATAGCAACCAACTGCAGGAAAACCAGGCCACCCAGGCGGTTTTCCCGTCTCCTTATCTCGCCCTGACTGACTAACAGTGCCTCTCTGTTTGGGACTGGAGCACGGGCGAGCGCCTTCATTCCACCTGTGCTCCCGTTTGGCTGCATCTGACTCCTGTTCCTTCCTGCCAGCTGCTAGCGTCCAGAGTCAGACGACCAGCAGCTTTTCCCTCTTTGGCTGTCCCCTTAGCCCCACTCCACAAGAAGAGCTGGAACTCTCCCGCTAAATCCACAGAGACCCAATTACAGGGACTGCAGGAGAAATGACGAGGAGATGCAAAGTTACTCTGCTTTAATTGAGAATGTGTTTAACATTCTCCTCAGGCCACCGTGGCTTACGTCTCTGATGAAACACAGAGCCCTGCAGTGGGACTTTAAAACATATATCTGTTTGTGACAAAGGCAAAGCAGACTCTGATCTGTGGGCTTAAGATATTTTTGGTGTGTGTGTGTGTGTGTGTGTGTGTGTGTGTGTGTGGGGTGATTTAGGAGGTCGCATTTCCAGTAGAAAATAGGAAAGGAAACGAGGAGGTCTCTTAAAAGTGTTGGCGCTGATTTGTGATCAGGACGCAACACTTTAATGTGGGGCGTACATCAGAAGAGAGTTACTTCACTTGCAGCTGCTGGTTTTAATAGAGCCACATGTTAATTAGCATTGTAGCTAATCCCATATTAAAGAGACCCAAACTGTCAGGTCACATTATAAACAATCGGTCCTAATGTTCGTGCATGTGACATTTGGAGCTGCTATCTCTTCTTGC
The DNA here is from genome assembly GCF_963576455.1 of Neolamprologus multifasciatus. Lineage (NCBI taxonomy): Eukaryota > Metazoa > Chordata > Actinopteri > Cichliformes > Cichlidae > Neolamprologus > Neolamprologus multifasciatus. The sequence goes on from NC_140450.1 coordinate 30,687,427, forward strand.
AAAATGTTCCCTAGGTACTAATTGGCCTACTTTACGCTGTCTTTCTTTGAATTGCCACTTTCTTTATCATTTAGGATATTAGCCTTGACAAGCATCATCTCATATACCATAGGCTCACTAAAACTGGAGATGAGGTGCATCTTTTTTCCTTTTTTTTTTTTTTGCAGAGGTACAGCAAAAATGGGAATAAATGTTTTATGCTAGCATGTAATACTGCGAGATCTACCTTCATGGGATATTAAATACAATTTGAAAGAAGAATAAAAAGTTCAAACACTTAGCCAGCAGCAAAGTAAGTGTAACTTTTCACCGCTTGCATTATTTAAGATAGGCTCCATCATTTTATCAATCTATCGATCTCGCACCAGAAAGATGAAAATGGAAAAATAATGAGGCCGATGAATGCTGTGTAAAGAACATCAATGTGCAAAATTTAATTATCTGTGCTGGAAAGAGCAGAGAAAATGTGTCGGCTGTTTTCTAAAACAAAAAGAAAGTGAAAAAAGGAGCAGTTAATATTTTTCCCTCTCTGCATATTTTAATTACCAGATCAATCATAACTTCGTACTGCAGCACTGCAGAGAAAAGAAAATTGCAAGTCTAAATGAAAAACAATAGATTTGCTTTAAAGTCTTCACTCTTTTGAAGTCTAAATTAAAATTTCAGGTACCTTTACAAGAGCCTTCTTCAGAAAGTTATGATATTTAATTAGCGTGTTTAGATTTTGCTGAAATTAAACTTCACAGCCGAGCATCATGTGAAATGAAGACTGGTATTCCCAGGCTTCAGGTGTGGGGGTGGGGATGGTGGGGATGGTGAGGGGGGAGACCACTGCAGATGAACAGTGGGAATTAAATCACTTCGGCACGTGAGGCCTGTGTATCCTCTGACAGAAGCTCATGTTCTTCTGACTTGTGCTGACACCGGCCTGATCCGGTGCCGGGTCTCTGTGTTCAGTGGAGGGGAGAAACAACTTTACTCCGACTGTGTCTGTGCAGCTCCGATTCTGTGCCTGAAATCAGAGAGTCGTGCCGTAGAATCGACGGAGCAGCTCTCCCGTTCCGCCTTTTTCCTCTTCACACGAGCTTTTCCTGGTTGTGCGAGCACTGATGTTTATTTCTCCTGGCACGTCCTCGCCGGCACTGAGCCACCGATTTCACACATTTTTATTGGCTAATTTGACTGTGCTCTTGCCAGCAGCTGAGAGTGAGCCAGGACTCGGAGAATCTCAGAGACAGTGCTGCTGCTGTGGTTCGTCCTGCTGCTGCTGCTGCTGTCTGACTTAGGGTGCCTGGAGGGAGCAGATGAAGAAACAGAGGCGTTCACCTGCCTCGTAACCAGTAGCTGACCATGTTAAGACCGAGGCGAGCTCAGTCTTAGAAACTGCCTCTTGGATTAGTTACTGTGTGTAGCTGGTGAGTGTCCAGTCAGGGATGTGATTGCCTGTCTGTTAAGGTGACAGGGGTTTAGAGGAGGGGATGTACACCCAGTCAGACATCCAATAGGAGCGCTGCAGCCGGCGCTATGCGTGCGTCCATCCTCAAACATGGCTAACATTTGCACAGCAGCGGCAGTCAGGCGTGATGTCTCTGGGCTCTGAGGTTTGTGCTGTCAGGACGGTAGAAATTAAACCTGGCACTGCAGAGCAGAATGTGCTGAAACTCATCAATTCCACATGGCTAGAGAGCCAAGTGCCTATTTATAACAACCCCCCCCCCCCCCCCCCCCCCCATCTTCTCTTCTTTACCTGGTGTGCATCCCTGACTCTAAACACGCATCCATAATGATGAATACACCCAACTGGGACGCTCCGACAGGGCATCAGTCAGGACAGGAAAACAAACACGCCAACACACACACACACACACGCCATCAGATCACAGCACAGCAGAGGAGGGATAAGACTGACACTGGGAAGGCTGATGGAAAGGTTGAGGCATCTCAGCATAAAAACACCCGGCAGAATCACAACAATCAGTCACCACACAGGAAACAAACAAGGGCAGTCAGATATATTAAACTTCTACAAAAGGCCCAATATGGAGCTGAAAGATGGTGCGGCGCTGGTGAAATGCTGCCACCCAACTACTGGGTTTGTTTATGTTGTCATTTACTGAATTAATGATATTTCATTTTAAAAAGGTACTGTCTGAGCTTCTGCCAAGCAGACGGATGGTAAATTCTTAAGCTATAAATTTGGCCAGAAAAAAAAAAGTGCTCACCTCTGCAGACAGAAAACATACGTAGCAAGCATATTTAAAAAGAAAACACAACCTGTGTTTTCTGTTTGGATCTGCAAGATAATGATTTCTATTTTTGTCCTTCTCGTGGAAGGCTTTTTCTGTTATAGCCCTCCGTTTTATTTTATGAGAACAAACTGGTTTGGTACAAAACTGGCAGTGTTCACCAATTCTACAGTGGGGCAAAAAAGTATTTAGTCAGCCACCGATTGTGCAAGTTCCCCCACTTAAAATGATGACAGAGGTCAGTAATTTGCACCAGAGGTACACTTCAACTGTGAGAGACAGAATGTGAAAAAAAAATCCATGAATTCACATGGTAGGATTTGTAAAGAATTTATTCGTAAATCAGGGTGGAAAATAAGTATTTGGTCACCTCAAACAAGGAAAATCCCTGGCTCTCACAGACCTGTAACGTCTTCTGTAAGAAGCTTTTCTGTCCCCCACTCGTTACCTGTATGAAAGGCACCTGTTTGACCTCATCATCTGTATAAAAGACACCTGTCCACAGCCTCAACCAGTCAGACTCCAAACTCCGCCATGGCCAAGACCAAAGAGCTTTCGAAGGACACCAGGAAAAGAATTGTAGACCTGCACCAGACTGGGAAGAGTGAATCTACAATAGGCAAGCAGCTTGGTGTGAAAAAATCAACTGTGGGAGCAATCATCAGAAAATGGAAGACATACAAGACCACTGATAATCTCCCTCGATCTGGGGCTCCACGCAAGATCTCATCCCGTGGGGTCAAAATGATCATGAGAACGGTGAGCAAAGATCCCAGAACCACACGGGGGGACCTGGTGAATGACCTGCAGAGAGCTGGGACCAAAGTAATAAAGGTCACCATCAGTAACACACTACAACGGCAGGGAATCAAATCCCGCAGTGCCAGACGTGTTCCGCTGCTGAAGCCAGTGCATGTCCAGGCCCGTCTGAAGTTTGCCAGAGAGCACATGGATGATACAGCAGAGGATTGGGAGAATGTCATGTGGTCAGATGAAACCAAAGTAGAACTTTTTGGTATAAACTCAACTCGTCGTGTTTGGAGGAAGAAGAATACTGAGTTGCATCCCAAGAACACCATACCTACTGTGAAGCATGGGGGTGGAAACATCATGCTATGGGGCTGTTTTTCTGCCAAGGGGACAGGACGACTGATCCGTGTTAAGGACAGAATGAATGGGGCCAAGTATCGTGAGATTTTGAGCCAAAACCTCCTTCCATCAGTGAGAACTTTGAAGATGAAACGAGGCTGGGTCTTCCAACATGACAATGATCCAAAACACACCGCCCGGGCAACAAAGGAGTGGCTCCGTAAGAAGCATTTGAAAGTCCTGGAGTGGCCTAGCCAGTCTCCAGACCTCAACCCCATAGAAAATCTGTGGCGGGAGTTGAAAGTCCGTGTTGCTCGGCGACAGCCCCAAAACATCACTGCTCTTGAGAAGATCTGCATGGAGGAATGGGCCAAAATACCAGCTACTGTGTGTGCAAACCTGGTAAAGACCTATAGTAAACGTTTGACCTCTGTTATTGCCAACAAAGGTTATGTTACAAAGTATTGAGTTGTATTTTTGTTATTGACCAAATACTTATTTTCCACCCTGATTTACGAATAAATTCTTTACAAATCCTACCATGTGAATTCATGGATTTTTTTTTCACATTCTGTCTCTCACAGTTGAAGTGTACCTCTGGTGCAAATTACTGACCTCTGTCATCATTTTAAGTGGGGGAACTTGCACAATCGGTGGCTGACTAAATACTTTTTTGCCCCACTGTATATTTACTTGTAGCTAGCAACAAATCCCGACCTATACGAGTCACCTAGAAAAAGTAATTTGTCCATATCAAGCATTAACCTCCAGTTCTGGGAAATGAAGCGCTTGTCAAAACTGCAGTTCCTCTAGTGGCCACTTGAGGCTATCTGTAAGGAAGCTGCGGCTCTCTTCCACAGCATGTCTCTTATCCTGTTTTCCTTCTCTCACCCCAACCGGCCGCAGCAGATGGCCCCGCCCCTCCCTGAGCCTGGTTCTGCCGGAGGTTTCTTCCTGTTAAAAGGGAGTTTTTCCTTCCCACTGTCACCAAAGTGCTTGCTCATAGGTGGTCATATGACTGTTGGGTTTTTCTCTGTATGTATTATTGTAGGGTCTACCTTACAAAATAAAGCACCTTGAGGTGACTGTTGTTGTGATTTGGCGCTATATAAATAAAATTGAATTAAATTGAATTGAATAAATTTCCATGTTAAAATGACAATTACAATAAACATTTTTAGTCTTTATAACTAATGTACTTGATAGCAGGTAGATTTTTATTTTTCTCATTCATTTAAATTCTTCATAAGCCTTACAATTTTACATTGCACATTAACAGCATGCCCTCTTTGAGTGAAAGGTGAATGCTGACACAGCTGAACGTCTTTTTGTACCAACAAACCACCCAGGAAGTGCATGCTTTTGGGTGAGGGTAATTCTACTTTTATCCGGTTTTTTTAGGCTTCAAAAGCCAAAGTTCACAAACCTGTGGGTGGCATCGTCCTGGCTTTATATTAAATTTATCTGTAAATATACCAACTTAAAATTCACTTGGTGATTACAATATTTTCTCATTTATTATTCTGTATTTTGTCAGTTGTGCCCACAGTACCTGGCAGAAGTTACACAGGTCACTTTAAAGTTATTCCAAACAAGGATGTTGGTATAGTGCAAAAGGCTGAGCAGGTTAACCAGAGGCCCAGGTTCAAATTCACCCAGAGGCCATTTACTACATGTCTTGCACTGAATACGTTTAGAATGTAAAGTGATGTGTCAACTTAAACTAGACTATCTCTTAGAAATATCAGTATCTTCAGAAAAAGGCTATTTATTCACTGCTCATGTACAGGACTTGGCATTAGACGAAATGAAGTTGCATTGTTACAGCAGGATACAGCGCATTTGATCCAACATCCACACATAAGCTTGTTCATCTCTGATTAATCGTGATCGATAAAAGTAAACTTTAAAGTAATAGAAACTGAAACAGTGAGTGAATCGAGGTGCATTACGTTTGGCTCAAAGCAGCTTTTCTGCACTGATGTGGAGAACATGCAAGGCCATTCACCCTCAGGAGATGCAAAGGACGTAGAAGACTCAAGGAAGGTATTATCTAATGTCCAATTACACTCCCACGCCCCCTCACATCCCTCTCCCTCTTGGCTCTCCCTTCTCTCTCCTAACTTCCTTACTCTCACCTTCATTCCCTCTCCTTAGCATGAAAAGGACACAAGCGATAAACTGGGAGCAGAAAGCCGGTGGTTTACATGGCCCCGGAGCCCATTATGTTCCCCACAATAGGCTGGAGGCCGGTGCGTGCTATGAATAGGTAATGGCCTGGAGATCCTGGGCCTGGCCTGCTGCTCAATGAGGCTAAGACAGCCGAGCAGAAGACAGGCATTAGAGATACCTCGTCGGCCCAGTATGGAGCAGCCTGGTCATAGCCGGGGGGGAAGCATGGGAGGATGGGCGAGTGGGAGTGAGTAGGAGGGTGTCGTAAATGCCCCTTACATAAGGTAGGGCATGAATAATAACACAAAGGGAATATTCAGAGGTACCTGGGAGGCACAGATCTGGTTCACTGGCACAGAAATATGAGCCTATAATGTACAAAGAAATCCACACTAGCTTGCTTTTAAAACTGTACGTAGTCTACTAGCAGCTTTTTATCAGACTGTATGACTCTGCTGCTCACTCATTCCGACACCACCTTCCCAAGTTAGCCATCCACTCATGCAATCTGTACCTAATAACCGCAAGGTTTAGCCCATGATGAAGATCTGTCTTCATTGAGCTGGAAAAGCTGTAGCGTCGCCGAGCATTTTTCCTAACGGCGCAGTCCCTCATCTATGAAAGTGCCATAGAGCCCCTCAGACAATTAGGCAGGGAAAAGCTTTATGACCGTTAGACTCACTCAGCGAGCGGCACTCTCACTGCCAGCACCGCCAGGAGCGCTGGCTCGTGCAGAAAGGTAATTACGGAGCCTCTCATAATGACACAGAGGAAGCTTGCGTCATAACACCCACAGCCTTTTATCATAGCGCTGTAATTAATTATCATCCTTTACTCTTTGATTCATTCCACTATTCATAACATATTCATACATTCAAGAGAAATTATCATTTCCTTCAGGAATTAATCAAAAAGGAGGAAAAACTGGTCGGCTCTCGATGGATGATCAAAGACGGTGGTCGTCTACCTCGCCGCGTGGAGTACGGGAGGGCAGCTCAGGGCGAGGCATTATGGGCAAAGGTCTCCACTCAGCTCTTATACTCGTGGACAAATTATCTGCAAGAAGCCTTAAACGCAGATGAAAATACAGTTGCAGAAGCTTTTAACGACAAAAACAAAAAAGCGCTAAAGCAGATATGACAATCCAAACAACTGTTTTGTCTTTTTTATTGCACATTTCCAGCATGAAAGGTCATATTACCAGCACAGTCCACCTTTTCAGACAACACACAGCAGCCATTTTGAGATGTCTTAATTCGTTTGAAAAAGACCTCCAAAGCTCACACAGAAAAACAAGCAACCACAACAACAACAATATACATGAAAACATTGTCTTCCCTCACATCATCACTTTTAGCACCTCAGGGGAAGAAATGGCACAGTTAGACTCATAAACAGGTGTCCACCGGCCCCCAGCTCGCACTGCTTTAATAGCTGTTTGATGTTTTTGATGTCTAGTCAGCTCGATCGTACCTTACTGCTTGATAATGAGGGCCAATAATGATTCCTGAGCTTGAGGGGTTAATGGCATGTAACCGGCAGAGCTGCTAATTACACGTTACAAACTATTTATCAGAATCTCCATCTGCGCAAGCACCACAACTCTCATTGTGCACGCTAAATTACTCTACGGATTATCATTGTAAAGCAAGTTTCAGTAATTAGGGACCCATACTGCTGTTTTCTTTTTCCGAGATCGCCGAACGACATCAAGAGGAGAGGAGAGAAAAATAGAATGAGTGCTTAATTTGGGCCTGATATTCAGATTGTCCGGATGTGAGGAGGAATCTGCCTCTCTCCTGCAAACATACCAGGAATCACAGTTCCTCCTGAGGGGAGTTTATACTCTAAAGTGAGAGGGAGGTGTAAATTGCACTGAGAAGCCCGCGAAGTCTCGGTGAGAGTCGGCAAAGTCTGTTTTTCCTGTATGTTCAGATGGCAGCGAGAGCTCTGAGAGAGAGAGCTGTGTGAACAGCGCGGTCCAACGGGCCCCGGCTCTCCAGCGATCGGTTATTTGAGAAATAACTGTCATATCCCTCAGCCCCAAAGGTGTGCCTGAGACCATGGAGACGTGTACCATCTCCTCTTCTTCGCCGTAAATTTTTATTAAAATTACCTTCTTAATAAGACAGTGTTCATTATAAAACCAAAAACGCCGGTCTCCCAGGGCCCTGTGGATTAATAAGGACAGCGGTGTATTTTAAGCCGTAAACTCAGCTCCTCACTGTCCTTAATCTCCTTCCTACTTCACAAGGCCAAATTAACACCTCTCCTCAGCTCTGACGGGACCTCATTAGCAAACTTCCAGGGAAAGAAAAGAGGAGAGCAGAACGAAAGGAGAAAAAAAAAAGAGAGAGGAGAAGAAGGAGGGAAGCGACCAATGACAGCCACCAGCTCTGGGATTAACCCTTTCTCCTCCTCCAGCTCTGCGGAAAAACTAGGTCGGCAACGTGTTTCTAATCAGTCGCCTGGTTAGTGATAATTAGAAGGCGAGATTGGACGGGAGAAGAGAGGGAAAGTGGGTGGGGAACATTGAAATGAAAAAAGAAAAGAAAGGGAACCTGTCATGTCGCAAACACTTCAAAGGAGCCGACTTCTCCTTTAGAAGTGGCATGATGAGGGTCCAAATACCAAGAGGCACTCCTCTGGGCCTCCGAACTGCAATGAGGGAGGGGAGGAAAAGGGGGGCAGGGACCCAGTTTTTTTTTCCTCCTCGCAAGTATGCATCCTCACACACGCACACGCACAACACGCCGGGACTTTTCTACGGTTCACCACCTGTACAGTGCACCTGCAAGGGAGCTTCGGTCTATCCCAAACCACACAGCCAAATAAGCACATCCAACTCCAACCTTCCCTTCCACTTTCTCCCCCTGCAGCAGCAGCAGGTCGAGGTCCCACAGCTTACACTGAGGTCGAGCAGACTACTGCTGGGTAAAGTTCACAAGCCTCTGCAAGCTGTTTGACATTACCAATAAGGTCAAAGTGTATCAGAAAAACACCAGAGGATTAGATTATTATGGTGTGCTTAGTTGCCTGCTGCACCCTGCGATCAAAAAATAGCTTTTTTTGCTTTGCAAGCTGGCTTACTTATAAATGTGCAGAACACGAGCCTGTGGTAGTTACACAAGAGAGACCAAGAGGTACCCAGAGAGGCCTGCAGCTAACATGAAAAAAAAGAAAAAAATCATTGCTCATTATCAGCCATCTATTTTATCTACTATGAAACATCTCGAGACTCCCAGTTGTCAGACATCAATGGTGCTTAAATTAATCCTTTGGGTTCCTGTTTGCACAATAAAGATATGGAAGGGTGCTTCTGATATTTGTGGAACTTTACAGTCGGAGTAATTGAATTAGCACAGAAATCAACCACAGGGTGCTGAATGTGATAGCTCCTGCCAGAAAACACGCTTACTTGGGCATAGTCAATTATAAAGCATTAAAAAGAAGCTGCCAATAATCGCTTCCAAGAGATCTGAACAATCCATGCCGAGTGTTCTAATGTTTACCGATGATGAGGCTTTCAGGTTAGCGCTGAGCGGGAGTTTAGAAGGGGGAGAACGAGACTGGAAACATATTTGTGGTATCATTTCCATAAGCCTCTGCTTCGTGGACCATAATGCAGCTCACAAATGTGATTTATGACCTTGGTTTAATGGCTAGAGCAGAGTCTTGGTAGGTATCAGATGACTTTTTCAATATGGCGACGTCAGAGGGGGCACGCTGAATGCACCATCACAACAGGAAATGAGGGCTTGTCTCAGCCAAGAAAATATGAGAAGCCAGATATCTGATCATCTAATGGCAGATAGATGCTACTTCACTTTGACAGAAAAGGCATCAGTCAATAAGCACCAGATGAGCAGTAACATGAAAAGCACGCCATGGATTCCTTGCCCTATCAATCAAGTGTTTCTTTCCAGGAGCACAGCAGTCTGCTTTGGTCAGTGTGCTAAGCAAAAGTGTCTCCTTTCAGTAGATTATAATATTGTGCAGACAAAGCCTCAGACATCGTCGATAAAAGCGCTGAATCTGCTAAATCCGCTGCTGAATCAGTGATCCGTAACATGCAAAAGTCGTGCAACTCACCTGGGCTTGGAAACTCTTGAGAACAGGTGCCACCATCTCCCGGACTTCCTGTGTACAGACAAAAAAAAGTAAACTCTGTCTCAGCACTTTGTCGTTTTTGCACACACTCCACCTGTCTACCAGTCCCAGTGCGGCACAAACATAAGAAAGAGCACGTTAATGGATTCTCACCACAGCTTCCCTCACATTGCACGTGTGCTGCCGGTGAGTTACGTCGTGATGGGGTGTGAGTATTAGTGGTTAAACCTGAAGAGTTTGAGTGGGCATGTTTCAAAAGTGGGGCTTTCCACTAGCTAGAGATCCAGACGTGTGCGAGCTCTCGCAGCCTCAGGTAAGGGGATTGTGCTGCCAGTGGTGACAGCCTGATCCTGTCTTAAACGCCTGTATTATACTGACAAGATTACAGCAGCGCACTACAGGCTGAGATAGGCAGGCAGCATAGCAAATAGCCTGGAGGTTAATTTATAAAATATAAAAATATTCTCTTTGAATTCAGCCTACATGTCAATAGTTGATCATTTCAAAGGAAGATGATGAAAAAGGACTAAATCATATCTGTATCTCTCTTAGGTTTTGCTTTTCATGTACTCGGTTCAATCTACCTTAATTGCCATTTTGCTTTACAAAAGCAAGGTGCATCGAGGTCTCAGCACATTTTTAATGTAAAGCAGAAGAACATGAAAATAAGTGATGTCTATATAGCTTCTTAGTAGATATTAAAAATAGCCCAGAACATGAATAATGACACATGAAATTCTACATGTTGTTAAAATCTTATTGTGATGTATTAAGTGTAATGGTTAGGAGAGTTTGACATCCGCCCCTTTTAGTAGAATTTAGTAGCGTCTGAAAGTATGATTAGTCAGGATGTGACAAAAAAATGCTCTCTTTCACTTTTTCTACTCTTGGTCCTGCATGATGTCAATGCGAGGGGATATCCCTGTTGTAGTCACCTGAGCCACACACCTCTGGATGTAAGAATTCAAGCCCCACCCACCTGATGTTCAAACCTCTTGTAGTCAGAAGAAAGTTTTCTTAAATGGAGGGGAAAAACGGTTCGCTTCAGACAGAAGATAAGACGAGCTCAATAAAGATTATATTTTAACTGTGAATTATGCAAAGCTATTCAGGTCCAAGAACACAAATATGGAACTAGAAAATGAGTCCTGGTTAAATAAGATATTTTTAGTACCCCTAAATAATGACAAGACAAGAACTGATTGGAAACAGAAGAAATATTATAGCTTACGTTCGCTTCAAATGACATTCACATTCCAGTACTTACACTGAAAGATGTATTGCTTGTGTTTAATAGTTTCTCTCGGTGGTGCTAACCACAAAGAGATCTCATATCTGACTACACTGTAGTTAATGCAATGAAATTTCATTAAGGAAAGCTATTCAGAACTGGTTCCAGATTGTCCAGTTCATCAGAATCATATGGCTCCAAGTGCATCACTCCTTTTTACCAGTGCCAACATGTTTCTTTTGACAGCTACATATTGAAAAATAATCAACATTTGCTTTTAATAAGTGGGGCACACCTCAAATACTTTTTTTCTCCTTTAGTTTCTACACTGTGTTCAAAACTCTAACATAATAAAAACTGTTTTGTTGTGGCTCAGCTAAGAAGAATCAATAACAGTAGTGGTATCATAAAGTCTTATCAATATCTATCGCCAGTCCTCATTCTACGGCAGCCCTGAGAGGTCAAATGCATTGCAACTTAAGAAAACGTCAGCATATAGAAAAGCTACCAAAAAAACTACACACACAAAACACAACGGAAAGAGAAAAGATAAAATGCAACTCAAGTGTTTCTGTGGAGACGATAACATGACAAGCTGCGAAAGTGACAAGCTAACAATAAACGGCTAATAGCAAACACGTAGCTACAGTATTACATGAACCATGTGACCTTACTTTTGTCTTTTTCTCCCTCACGGCACTGATTAATCCTTCTTTTAAGCGTGTCTCAGCGCAACCCTTCACATGTTTTGGTTTCTGTCACTTCTGCAGCTGTTTTGTCACCTTAATGCCTCCCCCCCCCCAAAACATCTGTTGTGCTTTGACTCTCAGGGCCACCGTATCATTCGCTTTAAAGTCTCAAAAGGAATCTCATCATTGGCAAACAACAACTTCAACATTTAAATTTGACTTTGGCTTAGGGTAGAATTTTTTTGGTTTGCCCCTCAACAAGAAAATCTAAGAATTACAGATTAACTATTAATTAAGAAATAAAATAAAGAGGGGAAAATAGTGCTGGTGGCAAGACAGCAGAAGGAAGGAAGTAGCAAGAGGCTAAATGAAAAGATCAATGCAGAGTCAGTGGTCCACACCGCTTCAACTGAAGACAAACAGTGGATGTAAAGAAACACAAAGCTATGAGATTACATGTGAGATTATGGCTAAGAAGCTAAAAGGGCCTGCTTCATCACTGTAGCAAACTTTAGGGATGCTACTTGTATGTTAGCCTAGCTTTGGAGTAAAATACACAATTTATCTGAGCATCTGTTTAGACTTTTTTTTTTTTTAGCATGAGCACATTTCACGTTTGTGTACAGCATGTGTGTAAACATATGTTGAGAAATAGCTTGGGTAATGTGTATATGTAATAATATTCTAATTAGCCATGTGCTTGGTTATGGTAATTAGCCATGTGGAGCTTTGTTTTATGAGACTGCAAAACATGCTATTCTAGTAAAAGCTGTTAGAAGAGAGTTCAGAAAAAGAATGAACTGAAGATACATCAGACTAATGGAGTTCACTTGTTGTTAAAGGAAAGGAAAGTAGCTGCTTTGATAGCTCAGTGTATATCACAACTTATGTCTGGTTCTGTATTGTAACATAGAACCAGAGACAAAGTAGTGAACCCTAACAGGCGGGATGGTGCAGAGGGGGATGCAATCAGCATTCATCACATTGTTTAGTCAGAATCCCTTTCCTTAATGCGTTTGGAGAGACACCTGTTCCTGATCCATCACATAAACCTGGAGATATATCAACATCCACTGCCAACTCTGACACCAAGATAACTTTTTCATAAAGTGGTGCTTTAGCTTTGGAGTTGAAAGCAACCAGCACAGTCGTGCTTACCTTTTTTTGCAAATGAGCCCCCTCAACCCTCATCGCACCAAGCCAGAGGCTAATACTGCAAGGCCTCAGCATTTAAATATTAACTGATCTACTGGAAAGGGGAAGGGAGGAGGCTAACCCTGATTTCTCGCAAGTGTTGCGCACTGTTAACATACAGTATGCTAATGCAGGCTTTACAAGAGAAATAATTCCCTGCTCAAAAAGGTATGTGCGGGGGCTTGAGCAGCTGCAGTGATGCAGACAGTCAGTACCTGCTAAGGTGAAGATGAGCAAAATGGCACATAGTTGAAATAATGTAGGGGGGTCATATGTGTGTATGTGTGAGACAGTGTAAAGGGGGGGGGGGGGGTGTCAGACTCACCTCAGGGACATTTCTCTTGAACTCTCTGCTCAGCTCTACCAGGTGCTTGTGGGAATGTTCACTCTCCTCTTGTCGACCCGCCAGTTCAGACGCTGCAGAGTTTAGCTCCCTCTACAAAACACACAAAAGACAGACAAACGGTGAGACGGGGGAGCGAGAAACAGAGCGAGACAGAGAGAGAGAGACGGCACTTTAGGGAGCCGGCCAAAGCTCATCCAGTAAAGCTTAAGAGTGTACATAAATAAAAATACACTGCTGAATATTAACAATGTAATCCTTCATGATCTCACAGCAGTAATACTTACAGCTAGCCCTGGCCCATAAATAATTAAGCCAAAATAAATCCAATGCCTACAGTAGCAGAAGGCCTTTTAGATAATCAGTATTTGAAATAATCAATACGCTTGCAACGGCTATAGAGCGCCAGTGAGCGAATGGGGTGAGAGGGTGGAGGGTGAGAGAGAGAGCAAGGGAGGGAGGGGGTCACGTGTTAAGGCCCAATAACCTGACAAACACCCTTATAAACAAATGGAGCTTCCTTCTGAAATGAGTGGCTGTTTTTTAAGCCCGGCTGAGACCTGATTCAAACACACGAGCGCCTCACATGCTGTAGTAATTACCACAGGTCAGATCTATTTTCAGCCTCTTTTCCATCTCTCTCCCCCATCGCCCGCACCAATCTTTATATTGATCCCGCTCAGATTTTCAATACGCGACAGCAGCCTCCATAGCTTTAAACCACATTACCCCTTTTGCTACAACAACGGGCCCCAATTGCTATTCCATTAATGTCACATCGGTTGCTTACATATCTGTAGTCATAGGAAAACGAGAGCTCCGCCCTGCCGACATGTCTGATCCGCTATGCATAGCTGCCTGTGCAGCAGGCCCCTTCATCAGAACCTTGCATTCACCGTGGACTCAGCTGCACCACATGCCATCCGCAAATCCAATATTATCGATCAGTCATCCAATTCCCGGCTCTTTCAGCAAACAGAAAAAAAAGGGAGAAAGCAGATTCGAACTCTGCTTTCCTACACCGAGCAGTGAAACAGACAGCAGTGTATTCCTCTTAGTTTGGACTGTGATTATCAGTAATTGACGAGGACCTTCTTCTGTTGTAACTGCTGGGTTACAATATAAAAAGTGGAGTAGGGGATTCAATTACCACTGCGAATTTATATATGACGCCGGGAAATTAAATTGACAGTGTTTTAATTAATCTGCAGTCTTACTTAAAGGCAATTTAATAAATCACAACACGACAAGGAGGAGAGGGAAAAAAGTCAGATAATGGAAGGATGAAGCTTCCAACCAGCCGTGGCCTCGTGGGATGGTGACAGCCTGTCGGTTGGAGAAGCGGTCTGTTAATTGAAGGGCTGCTGGTTCAAGTCCCTGGACTGGCAAGTCAAAAAGGGGCTAAAGTAGGAATGTGCACTGTCTTAAGCGAGATGCTATACACTGAGACTCTAACGCCACAACTTTACCAATTTGTCTACAAGAAAGGTACCTGACTGATGCTATCGCCTCAGCAGTAAAAGTTTGTTGTGACAGCATGCAAGCCTTGAGGACATTTACAACCTTGGCGCTGTATTGGCCAAGGTCCATGCTCCTGAGATGTGATGAGCAGCATCCAATGTCAAAGCTACAGCTTTAATGCCCATCAATCCACCCCAGGTTCCTCTACAGGAGGTTATATTAAACTTATCCCACTAACTCTTTCTTCTCCAACCGTCTTAGCCTATAAAATGTTCCACAGAAGTCCATTTAAATGTTAGGTATGGCATTATTGTATGTCACAAAACTATAACAGCATTTTATTCTTTCTGACTTCCTGACTCTTTCATTGGCGTTCAACACAATGCAACACTGAATCTTTAAATTTGTTCAATCAAAACAACACTTTCAGTTATTAAAAGGTTAAAAACCATACAACTAAGGATGTACTGATCCATCACTCCAATATCACTATCAGTCCAGTTGACATATGCAATGAAACAAGCGAGAGCCAAGCTGAGGTCTAAAACTTTCAATTTAACTTTTTTGTGTGCCCTAACATGTAAAAAAATAAATAAATAAACAGATTTAATTCATGCAGCTTTGTTTATTTTCTATAGATCTTAAACTTGAACTGTCGAACTGTGTCCAGTTGTTGAATTATAGTAATTTTATAACAACGCACATGGATAGTCATGTGTAACATGTTTGTAAAGGATTTAATTTCTGCCAAAACTTCACTTTCCAAGAAATCGGTGATCGATCACTGAACACAGAGCGTCATCGCCACAGGCTAAAGACGGAAAAGTCACAAGCATCACTACAAGGGGGCAAATGTTGCTGACTGGCCAGGTTGCACCTCCAGGCATGTGCTGCTGTGCTAAGCTGCAATTTTCCGCTCATAGCCAAGAGGTTTGCTGGATGAAGATTTTTAGCAAAATAGTGAAGTTAACAAATATTGGAAAGTCTGGTTCTTCTCGTCTGCATCATTTCTTGGTCGTTTTTGTGGCAGCAGCCAATCTCTGTTAGCGTCTTTGCTCATTTTTCACCCATATGCATCGCATATTGAGATTGATGTTTATCATTTGTGTCACTTTAGCAAAAGCTAAATATAAAAAAAAGAAAAACATTTTTTTAAATGTATTTGCTATCCTGGACAGAAAGTAAAAGCACTGGTATAGACAATCGACCAAGTTATTTTAAACATTGTATATTTTATATTATATTTTTTCACTATTCACAAAGCCTTACATGAGACTGTTCTCATGTGGTATATACGCAACATATAAACCAGTGGCCAACTGAACAGATTAAGTGCACGCAAATAAAGAAATAAGACGAGCTAGAAGATAGTGCAATACGGTAAGTCAGATTAATCAAGTGTAGTTTTGTCTTTTAACCCTCTCGAGGCAGGCGGTGCCGATTTGCAATATGTCAGCTGACCAATCTATAAAGTTTTGACTGGTTAATTTGGAATTTTTTTCTATTTCCTGTCTTGTATTTAAGCAATTTTTACAATGTTTTACTATGACCCTGATGAAGGCCACAAACCGAAACACGTTGGTCTATTAAAGTTGTTCATCTTCCCTCAAGTGTTGCTGGAGTTCCTGTTTTGTGAATTCTTTTATCCTCTCCATGCACCTTGGAAGCAGGTGAAGTTGTGCCAGAAAATCTTTTTGCTGCGATTTGCAACAGTTAAAAACTAACAACCTGATTACCCCACATACACATTTTATGAGTTTTTTTTACTCAGAAGTACCACTGCAGGACTTGGTTGTGCATTAGCAACAAAAAAGTTTAATTTGAGCCTGAGAGGGTTAAGGAAGACTGCTAACAATACGAATAATAGACATTGCCACCCATTTTATTCTGGGTCAGTTGTTTTCATAGCCCACTGCGGTTATTTTCTATGTGTGTCTGGGTCTGTGTGAAATTGCTTTGCATTAATACAAAAAAAACTAAAGAAAAACTTAAACTGCAGCAATGCAATGTGTAGTTTTCAAGTAATGACAGGTCAAGTTGAAGTCAATCCTTGTATTTATACCAAAGACCAACGTAACATGTTTGAACATCTACCAAAACGTCAAAACGTTCCAATATTTATGATACGTTTGGTGAGAAGGAAATGTGTCTTTCCTTGTAAATCGTGCTGTCACAGAAGGGGAAAAAAAAGAAAGAAAAAGGGCATGGCTGTACAGGATAAGGCGACAGGACTTTATAAATTCCTGTTAGTCCTCACAGTCCATCTGGGATGAGCCTTCCTGGAGATTAGAGAGTCGGCTTTCAGAAGCCGGCCAACCTCCACTAGATTCAAATGGCCCTAGACTGGCTAATCTTGCCAAGAGAAAATTCCTCAAGAAGTGACTTTGAGTGGATTTTATAAGTACTTAAGATATAACAGTGTGGTTTTTCTGAGTCTGCCCGTGCGTCAGTGGCTTCGCCGTAAAGCTGGGCTCACTTTTATTGCAGCTCAGCTGATGAGAATGGTGGATACTCATGCAGTATGCAAGTCAAACAGTGCAGTCATTATGGCACGGTTATTTTGAAAGCATCCCCACAGTTTCTAGACCATTACGAGGGAGGGGAGCCTGGGCAACAGCCCATCAAATGAAACCTACTGCCTGTCTTTCTGGAAAGAAGTGAGGCAGAACAGACGGTTTGCTACTTTGGTTGTCTTGTTCAGACTGATGATGGGAGAAACTCACAATATAATGTTGCTGAAATAGCAAGGCTATCTCTGGAGACAAAAGATACTGAGGAAGACTTTTCCTCTGCTTCCTAATCAGATGTGATCCGTTTCAACCTACAACCAGGGGACCTTCAAGATCCCTGATAAAATTTACTTATCTCCCTTCATTATGTTGGGCTTCATCCTTCACAGGATCAATTGCATGAACATGTAGATTTCTTCGTCTTAAAAAAAGAGGAAGAAAAGGCAAGTTGCAACAAGCTGTGCAAAGAGGAGTTTCTCAGTAATCATTTGACAGGTTTTAAAAAGGGCGATTGGGACCAAATTTTCAGTGTGTGGCAGTCAGGTCAATACAGAGCTCCTGTCATTAAGCCTCTGCCAGTCAAACATCCAGCCATAATTGATGAGTTTCCCCTGGGAGGGCGGAGCTGTCACTGGGACCAGAGGAGGCAGGAAAGAGGGATTTTGAGAATGGAACCAGTCCTGGTGTGCTCCCATCGATACGTGAGAAGAAGGCAATCTTGGTGACTCGAAAACAAAGACCAAGAAAGAAGGAGCTTAGTGGTTTTAACAGGCTAGATCTGCACCCTATTGGCAGCCTGTAAACGGACTAGCGGCTCAACGACCAGCTAAACACAAGGGAAGGAAAAAATAGCTGTGAAACCATGACTCACATATCCTTTGGCTTACAAAAGCAGACTGTGGCCTTCTGACACTGACCAAAGACGGACCCCATAGTGGAGCCGTCAGATGATATGATAAAGCAGCTGTTTATACTACATTAAGAGGTCTGAGGTTTATGCAAAGCATGTTGCAGTGAAGGCTACAGGCACAGATCCTTTCAGACTCCATAGGGTGAGAGAAGCAGGCAAGAAACTGGAGGTTAGAGGTGGCAAGAAATCTGACAAAACAAAAAAAGACAAAGCGAGCTGGTTGTAGAGTATGTTATGTTTCTTTAAATGATGATTCTAGGCAAAGGGAAGTTGGATAAAAGCTAATTAACACAATTGTTCTTGACAAAAAAAAACTGGAGCAAAATGATGTGCTGTAGCAATCTGTGCAAGCAGGAATGTTTTAGGTAAAATCCGGGACTCGCTAATGTGTTATGTTGGAGTAGATTTGACATTGATTCATTAAACCTAGCTCATCTTGATTACATCTGTGGTGGTAAGCTATTTTCTGGCCTTTCACAAAGACAAGCCGTGGTGGAAAATGTTGACAACTGTGCAAAAAAAAAAGAAAACTAGCAAGGTACTGCATTGAGGTAGACTGAGTCAAAATCACTATTGTGTGCAGTGGGCTTGGACAGCACAAATTAAAGAGGGAAAAAATAGGAAGGAGGAGGAGAGAGGGGAAAATGCAGATGGGGGTATTATTTTTCTTTTTGTATCCCATCTAATTGCAATCATAGGCAGATGTCTGAAAGTGTGACAGCATCAGCAGAATTGCTGCTGAGAGCACAGAATCTTTGTCTAAAAATAATCAGACATTCTGTGTGCTGCTGTTTGTTATAATGGTAATCGATGCTGGAGGCTTTGAATTCCATCAATTTATAGATCCACTCTGTTCTGCCTGGTGACTGTACTGCCTCACAACCCCCACCGCATACGCACACTGACACAACAACACACACTCTTTGCATGCAAGGTCTTGCACAAAAGAGCGATTTGGCACACATGTGTGCGCACAGACACATGTGCGCTGACATCTGCACACGGGGGGCTGCAGCGAGCGAGGCAGAGCGGGGACCAGTATGTGATTAAGATAAGTGTAGTTTCCTTTTCATACTTTCCTTATCGCTTCTCATTCTCTGTGAGGCACAAGATTGTCCATAGCAGCCTCAGATTAGCCCCGCATCTGAGACGCCACATTCGAGAGGGCAGACTGATCAATAAATCAAATCACTACAATCAATGGCCCCAATCACTGCAGTCTAGTCTGGCCTCAACATTATGATTGGCAAACGCTCCCAGCCGCTAACAGCTGAGGGAGTGGTTTGGCTGAAGGGGTTAGAGGAGCTCGGGGAGAGGCGCACGTTGGCGCCTGTCCATATGAAAGATCCAAAATGAACTCTTATCTGGCCTCCTTGAGCTGTGCATCAGTTAAGGGCACAAACAGACAGCGTGTGTCTATGTGGGTGCTAGACCGCCCAGACAAACCCAGCAGGGAGGAGCTTCTGACCTCCGCGACCCCACACTTGGAATGTGAGCTGAGCATGCAGCTTCTGACAGGGATGCTGTGGGGGGGGCGGGATGCTATCACCTGGCATCCCCCTCCATCTGTTTATTCCCCGAACTGATGCTTCGTTAGTTTTGCTCTACATCATTTCATGTCACCATCACACTGCGGTTCAACCAAACTACCCAATACCCACTATTACCCAATATTTCCCAGTTTGTTTAAACAACTGTGAGTGCCACATGGGGTTGAGCTTAATCCAAGATAAAGATTTAGAAAAAGTTACAAAGTATACGGTCTACCCACAAAAATATTATCTAAACATGGTTATGACGAGGTCTGCACTGAAAACCTGCCAAACACTGACTGCCAACGGCTAATTAAAGAGAAATAAGGCGCAAATAAGCAGCTTCCACACACAGCTATTTGCATACACATCTGTTAGGTAAGGTAACACAGACTTGCCTCAACTTTATATTCAATTCAATTTAGTGACAAATCACAACAACAGGTAAATACCCTACAATAATACAGACAAAACCCCAACAATCAAACGACAGTGGGAAGGAAAATTCATTTTTAATAGGAAGAACCCTCCAACACAATCAGGCTCAAGGAGGGGCAGCTATGTGCCGTGACGGGTTAGCAGTTAGCAGAGGAAGACAGGACAAACATGAATGTCTGTGGGCAATAAATCTGTTAAAGTAACATCTGTAAAGACAATTTCCTTGTTTTCATGGGGAAAAAGGCAGAATGAGTGACCACAAAAAAAGAGAGAGAATAAAGCATCAGCTATCAGCCAAATCATAATTTTTGTATCTGCCCAGAAAATCACAGTCCATGCCTATTTCAGTCAGAGTGCTCATATTTGAATTTACTGATTTATTAAAGCAACAGAATATATCGAGAATTCAGCTCTGAAATCATCTCTTCCCAAAAATATGACACGCGTAGAATCTGGGACATGATAAGTAATTATCCCTCAGAGCCCACAGGTGAATGCTGGGGTAGTGGAGGGGCAGCGATGCAGGACAGCAGCAGGCCTGACATGTCTGAGGAGGCGAGAGGAAATTCTGCAGCTTAAACAGACTTCGAATGATATGAAGACATGATGCCTTCCTTTCCTTTTCCCTTGCCATTGCCTTATTACATTTGTGGGAGTAGAGTAATCACAGGATTGGAGGTCTGATCCCATGCTCATTGCGCGCGTCGTATAAAAAGCGTACAAGCTGCAGCAGCTGAAAAATGCTGCAGCAGTCACGCAAGAACTGTGTATAATAAGCATGTGTGCTCCGAGTGTCCAATGAGTCTCCTTTCACCTCCTCTGATACATTTTGTGTCTCCTTGTGAGGTCCTGACACCGAGGTTGGGAACCCTAGCTCCGTCCACTGTGTAGCAGCAATGCTGACTGCATTGTGCATAAACAGGTAAAGGTGTACAGACTGTGTGCGAGGACTTACCGGTGAATGCGGAGGGAAAATAAATAAATAAATGTTTTTTAAAAAATCACGTTTCATTTTGACACCTCGCTCAACTCTGGACTGGAAAGTCTGATAAATCATCCAAAATAATTAATCCCCAGTCAGTCAGGCTGTCTTCAAACAGCATGCTAAATCTTACAAAAGGAAGGAGAAGCGCGTGAGCGTTACAACCATCAGCAAAAGGTGTGACTGGTGTTGTCAGCCATTATTCGTCATACCCTGCTTCATTTAGAGAGTTTTCGGCGCCTGATGCGCCAGAGCACAGCCTACTTGTCAACACTTCTCTCTCTTTAAATCCAACATGCACGCTTGGACACACATGTACACACAAACACGCTTTTTTCCCTCTTTCTTTTCACACTAATGCACTGGTAATTCATCTTAGTATGACCAGGGAGGCCCTAATTCCATTTATTGTCAAGTCTCATTCAAAAATAGTATCAAGAGGTATCATGAAAACATCTTATTACGGCTCTTTCAAACAATCCTGTATCCACTCTGAAACCAATGAATAACTTTAAATGCCCTCCAATTAGAAACTTCAAATTACAATCCATGACTGAGCGCTCCAAACGAAGGCCAATTACAACACCTTATATATCATCATTAAGGCCGAGCATTGTTCTGCTCCTTTCAAACTCTGTGGTTACAATCAGGGTGTCTATTGTCATTGTGTTGTACATGCAGGGTGACTAATTACACAGTCCTATGATTCATTAGCAGACTAGTGGGTTGAAACCTGAGCGAAGACACGATAACCTCGGTCGGCCAAAATGATCGGCTCAAACGGAGATGTGAATATGAAAGAGCAACGGGAGGGTGTTACAATAGTTGAGAATTAGAAAAAAGAGAGAGAGCCCGGTGCTTCAAACATAATAACCATCCAAAACAAGTTGGGTTTTTTTCTTTTCTGGGGTATGCGTGAAAAATTAGGCGAGCGGCAACATTGTCGCACTTGAATAAAATTGGGGACAGGTTTTGCTTTCTGGTTTCTAATAACTTTCAAAGTGGAAACAGAGGCGCGTGCTGCGGGGGACTCGTTCCTGTGAAGCTTCACCATTGAGGTCAGTTTGCACGAGAGGAGGAAGGCTCCGCAGACGCAGCCATCGCTGCCGTGGCCCACTTTCACCTGAAACGACAAGCTGCAGCGATGCAGCACAGCTAACCTGCGATTGTTTATTCTCTCTTAAGAAATGTCAATCTGTTCGCTCTCAGGTGTGCTGCTCTTCCTCTTGTTTTTGTTGTTTTCTCTACCCCCCACCACCCCATCCTCTACGTTTTCCCTTGTCGATTGCGGTGAGATCAAAGCAAAGCCGCTGGAAGAATCTGAATATTTCAGGTGTGGAGAGAGGGCTCCGTTTCACACCACCTGTGTAGCGCCGAGAGACGGGTCCCTCCTCTCGCTCAGACTCAGTTAGTGGGGCCCCTGGGGCCCGGCGACATAAACCGGGGCCACCTGTCTGAGAGAGAGGGAACACTCCCTTTACCCTCCCTCTCGGCATCACACTTTCATTTTACAGCATTTGAACCAAAAATAAATGAATCTAAATAGAGCGGTGAGAGTGGGAATAAAACCGGAGCTGACAACAAGCAGCCGAGAGCTTTGAGCTCCGTCACAAAAGGCTCGGGGAACTGGCAGGCGAGTTCTGTTGTCACAAAATGGGAGCAGCCACTTGAAAGGCCAGTTTATACTTCAGTCGCTTTAAAATTTGCCCTGTTGTGCAACAGAAGGTAGTATATTAAATGATAAGCTCGGTCAGGAGATTGTTTCCTGCCGTAATACGGCGCACAGCGTCGAGCAGGTCTGTGGGATGATTCTCATCACATCGTCAGGGCCACCACATCTGACCCAAAGCAAATAAAAAGCATCCCCAATGCCTGCACCAGCTTCGCCAGTTTGATGCAGCCTCTCTCCTCGGAGGGCCGTGCGCCTCGCCACGTGTGCAAGTGCAAACGCAAGCGCTCGCCAACGTGCGCGTGTTGTGCGGACATGTGCTCAGGGGGGCGTGGAGGAGGTTCCACGCTGCCGGTTTCCAGCCATGTCTCTCAAAAGGGCCGTAAAGTCTTTACAGCAAATTCCTTACATTCATCTGTGTCAGAGCGCTCGGCACACATTAGGCGTTTACACGGGAGGAAACACAATCTATTTGATGCTACACTGCCCACACGTCCAGAGCCCTCCTCCTCACGCTGGAGATTCACAGTGTTTAACTTCCATTTCATATTCTGAACAGGCAGGCAGACAGGCAGGCGAGTGCGGGGAATGGACTCCATCTTGCTGTAAATCAGCGTTTAAACAGCCGACTAAATGTAATCTGGAATGAGTCAACAAGAGGGCCCGCTCAAGATATTTGTTTTTATTTATTCTGGAATGTGCAATTGATTTTTGTTGTTCTCCCTAATGATGTATGCAAACGGTGTACCGAAAAAAGTCACACTTCTTTTTCTTTTTTTTGCCCTCCGCCGCCGCCCGATGCCGCTTCCCATCTTTTAATATCAGGGATACTTATGAGAACAAGTGGAGGTTAATCTAGGGAGCGGGTCATAGCCAAGCAACTCTTTGTAAATGTCAGCTGGGAGATCCGGGCCTCTCTTATTACCACACTAAACCAACACGGCTGATGGCTCCAAGACGGATGTGTGGCTCGGAGGTGTCTTTCCCCTCCGCCCCTGCTTCTCGCCACCATCACGGACCAAACCCATCCCAGAAAACCTTATTAATCAATCGATTTATCGCCATAAATCAGGCCAGGCTTTGATTGTATCAGCAAGTCCATGCGATCAATCAATTAGTCGGGACCTAGCAGCCCAATTTGCCTAAAGAAAGATGAATGCTCCCCCGCATCATCCATTTGGCTGTCCGTTTACCCATCAAACACGGCTGCTGTTGACTCCCAGGCCCAACGTGCATCCTTTTATTGATTTCTGCAGATTAAACTTGCAAAAGAATCAAAGGACACTTAACTGACTGGGAATTATTCTGCCTTCATTTGTAGTGAAGTATGTTCTGTGCCGTCTTTTGATGGCGTCGCCTCGTATCATCAAAAACAAGTGTAAACATTAAATTCCAGCATGCACAGCTCTGTTGAGCAGACCAAGGTGACAGCTACAGAGGATAATGCTCATAAGTAACTGGGGGGGAAAAAATAAAATAAATGGGGCACAATGGGACAAATCATGGATTATTAGTAGTCAGCCCTACCCAGGTTTATATGGCAAGGCAAGGGGGAGTGGGGGGAGCTGAGCTAGGAAACAGCTGGGTGAACAAACAGCGGAAAACATATGTGTAATGACATATTTGTTTCATATTTTATCCCAACTGTGAATTCCAATCCACATTGTGACACCAGCTGCCTCGGTCCAGTGCCTCCCATCTGCAACTCTGTGTCAAGACGTCTCCCAGGACGAGCTGCGAAACTTCGGGGACGACAAAAAAACCGACAGGAGCAAGTAGAGCACGACAGAGTGGGCTCCCGGAGCCTCGGTGTGCTTCTCCCCGAGCGGCAGGTTGGAATGCGGCAGACTGCGGCGCTGCCATGGAGAGGAAAGAACGCCCGGGGCTCCCCAGAGAGAAAATCTGTAGGGGCATTAGGGCCCCACCAGACCTGGTTCTGCTTCACACCCCTAGATCCTGCGCTGTAACAGCCAGGGGGAGGGTGCCGCAAAGCTATCTGCCGGGGCTTTACAGTGCTGCCCAATCTCCCCAAGACTCACCATGTAATTAGAGATAAAGACAGAGGGCTCGGCTACTCAACCTCAATTCTCCCAGCTTCACACACGGCTGCCCACCCGTAGCCCCCCCAAGAGGAAACCCCACCACACTGCCACTACATCAGCAGCCGTGTACGCTAGCTGTCTACAAACCCCATCATCTCCCGACCGAGAGTTCCACACACTAAACATTTAAGACGCTACACGATCGTGACTGACTGCCGTTCAAATATGAAGTATCCTGGAGTTGTACAACGGCAGAGTGCTTTTTTTTTTTTCTTCCTTCGACGCCATACTCCACATATTATCTGCACTGAAGAGGATTCATATTGTAAAATTTTCTCAGGTAAACAATAACCACGGTAAATAAGTAATTTTTCTTCATATCTAAAACTTCATCCAGGCAAGGCAGAAAAATTTAGAGGATATAGCAGAGGAGGAACTCTCGAGTATATTCAAGAAACATAAAATTATACTATGGAAGGATCCATTATTCATCTCAGATACATTTTTCATTTAAGAGTGGGCTGGATATGAGCAATGATGAATGCATCGCCCAGGATGCAATTTGTATGTAAAATAACAGAAGATTACAGAATATGTTTTAAGTGCAAATGCAGTTTGTTGCCATCTAAGTAGAAAATGCATTCCTACAAAAAGGAATAAGACCTGAGCCCCATGATGCTCCCTCATAAAAATCACTTAGCCCATAGCTAGGCCCCTCGCCAGTCCACAGAGCGGGTTACAATGAGAGGCTCAAGTGATGAATGAGCCGACTGGAGTAGATTTTCATTCATATAATATACACTACCTCTTGGCGTGCCATTTGAAAATGTGGGGATAAGTAAACTGAATTACTAAGACTAATTCAACTCGCATCCAGCTCAGCAGCACACTTCCTTGAAATCCGCCCCTCCACAAGCGAACGCACACGGCGTAAACACGGCGTCTACGCACAAGCGCGCACAAACATACAAGAGCGTTTTGCTGCCTGCCAGGCATCCACATGTTCCTCTCAGGACTCGCTCTCTCCTCATCAGCTTCACTCGGTGCACACCGTCTCAATTCAGCGCATCTCAAAGACACACAAAGAGCCTTCCCCTGCATTCACAGTACAAAGATTGAATACAGGCCCCTAACACAAGACATGCCCACCACAGAGCATGTAATACAACTCATTACTGGGCACGCAGGGTGGAGAGGGCTGTGATGGGAGAGACAAGCACAACAGGGAGAGGACGGGGGGTAGGGGGAGCCTCTTACACCAACATCTCCATCTTTCTTCACAACTAGCAAAGCTCTTAAACAAAAGCTTAGTAACTAAAGCCACCCGTGTTTTTCCATGCCGGTGGAATTGCAAGAAAAAACAGAAATACTGCTCACACTTTGGGTGAAATTCAAACAGCCTCAAGGACACTGTGTGTCTGCTTTGCATGGTGGGTAGCATTCAGCTCTGAATTGTAACTTCCCCTGCTGCCTCTGACCCACAAGCAAACCACTGTATGTCCAATCACAAAGAGACAGGGGGACAGTGTATCTGGGTCAGCCGCATTGATCTGAGCTCTGGGGTCAGGGGTTTGTGTGTGGACGAGAGGGCACTAGGTTTGGCTCCGTGCACGCAGAGCCAAAGAGTGGGTACCATGTTTATCAAGGTAGGCAGGGAGGAAGGAGGACAGCTAATCCACCACCGCACGCAGCCTCGTGGACCTTCCGTAACCTCGGGGCAATCGCATGACCTGAGGCGAGGCATTACACACATTAAAAAGACATGAACTTCAGAGCATTGGAGTTTCAAGCACGCGATCAATGTGGCCACAGGTGCAAACATTTTCTGCACTGCCAGTGGAATGCCCTTTTCCCACCCCCTCTCATAGGATTACACTGGAGCCTGTTTTTGCACTGTGTTCATGTTAATGTCAGCAATAATAAAGACCTGCAGCACAACAATAAAAAAACAAAAAAAACCCGAGCGTAAGCTGGAGACAGCTTTTGGAGGTGGGCTGGAAGCAGCGCGGGGAGTCGGGAGCGAGGGCAGCATGTGAGGAGTATGTCAACTTCTCCCTGTCTGCTCCCCGTGTTCGCTCGCTTCAGACTGAGGGGAGCAAATGGGCCTAATTCACACTGGCTATGTGTGAGTGTCTCTGCTGTCTAGCTGCGTGAGAGGGAATTAGATCTATGGTTTGTAGCCTTCATCCCTTCCCAGACAGACTTGTTCCGGCTCAGAGGCGCTGCCTAATCCGCACCTCTCTCCCGCTTTCACTCCCGGAAAATGACTTCACACAGCTGCCTCAAACACCCAACGCAGCAATTCTCGTCTGACTGAACTCCCCCCTACTCAAAAAAAAAAACAAAACTCAGCAGACCTCCCATAGCTCATTTAACATACCAATTCATCCCCAAAGCCCACCCTACCCCCTCCTTTTAGGAGTTGAAAACAACAAGGAAAACAACTAGAGCCCCACTTGATAATTTAAGGGCTCTTTTCTCCAGAGAGCTGTCAGATTCAGCGGTATACTGAGAGGAATTCAAAGTGTGAGGAGGTACCCTGAGTGAGCAGTAGTTGGTTTATAGGATGTCTGTGACTCACTCTTTTTTTTTTTAAACATATACGAATTTGAGTCACCTGAGGTACCAATTCAGCTCTTCCTTGAGCCCGTCTTCCTCCATCTATGTACCCATCCCCATCAAGTGGGTAAGAAGTGAATTAAAGTGAATGTCAATTCACAACGAGGGCTCTGGGAACACAAAGCCAAACGAGTTCTCACATTAAAACCCAGATCTTGGCCAGGTGGATTCTTGTAGTTGTTGTCAAGGACACAATCATAGTAGATAGGGCCGGGCTGCAAGAGGGCTGCTCCCAGGCACAGCGGCCTATGGAGGGTAGCTCTGGATAATAGCGAAGGCCACTCAGACAAACACTCCAGCCTTGAGGACAGGAAACGGGGGGAGATCCTTGTTATAAAGCCCAAGTCTATCTCCTAACAGCTTTTATCTGTTTAAGAATACCCCCACCTACGCAGTGACGCCTTACACTCCTAACCTTCTTTTGTCTGTTCCATAGAAGAATATAAAAGATGGACCTAGACACCTTGATATCACCCATTGGTTTCTGGATTCTGCATTTTATAGTCTCAAAGTTTTTAGTGTTGGCTATAATGTTGTTGTTTTTTATGATGTAGTGTAAGTTATTGGCTAAGGCTAGCGAGCTCCAAGGATTCAATACACATATATAAACAGTCTGCCAACTAAGAAAAGTATAAAATAAAAAAAATTGATTTGTCAGATATGTACATTAACCTCCTAGGAGCTCGCATCCACATATGTGGACATCACATTTTGGGTTGTCTAGACCAAAATACTAAATTGTGCTCTACAAGGGCCTGACATCCACTTATGAGGACATTATACTGCCACTGTTCTATCGAAATTTAAAACAAATGTCCTCTTACGTGGATCTTATTTTTCTCAGAAACAAAAATCTGGTAAAAAAAAAAAAAAAATCAGGTAATTCTTTGTTTTTACACTCGTCAGGGCCCAATCAGCCCAAATAGCAAAGAGAAAGTGAAAATGCATGCCATGAAAGAGTTCGGGTCTTAGGAGTTTAAGAATACTCCAAAAGGCACCAAATCAACTCACTGTAGTGGAGGTGATGCCCAGCAGACCTCTGGGAGCTATAGCTGCTTGTGTCTGGGTGACTTAAAATCAAATCAAAGCAGCAAGAGCTCCAACTTTAGCTTTACCAGGATCCAAATGGAAACAAATGCTTGCCACAGGGGTAGCTCCAGATGTTTGGTTTGGCAGGTTTATGCTGGATGTCCTTCCTGGTGCAACCCCAAAGGTGATTTGCGTCTCCAGCTGGATTCAAACCAGTGACTTTCTCTACCAGAAAGCATACCAAATCACCCATAGTACAGCTGAAGCAGGAAACTACTCATGGAGACCAAAGCAAGTTTTTGTACTAGGTTATAAACACACCATTTAATGCTGTTAATATGGGGCATTTTAACATAAGAGACTGTGGGGACTGGCTCGGTTTTGGAGGCAGCCTCCAGTGGCCACTCCAGGGACTGCGGTTTCCAGCAGTTCCGTGCTGGCCTAATTTTTCAGGCCCTATAGATTACAACTGAGTACTTTCTCACGTGACAAAAAGATGCTGCTACGAGTAAAGAGAGCTAGTTTAGGTCTTTAGGAGCCATTTGGGATCTTCAGGGGAAAGCTAAATTGCTTGTATTTGAAGTAAGGGGGGGGAAACTGTGAAAGTGAAAGATGCAAGCTTTGTCTTCTATATGCTCAAATTGAAGCATTTGTAAGCAGCCGACTGATGCTGCAAGAAATGCAGTGTAGTTCTCAAGAACTCCTTAGGCAGCAGTGAGAAACAAGTGATATTACAAGAAAAGAGAATGATTAAAGCCTAATATGGCACAGCAGAGAGGGGAGAGAGAGGTGATTTATCCCTTCACGGCCTTTTGACACTAAATTAAACTGTTGAGTCCATTCCCCCGTGCCAGCTAGTTATCTTTCCAGGCTAATTTAACACTATAATTTACATTCCATATAAAATACATCCTGATGTGGTGCTGTCAAGGCCGTACATCATTTACAGAGAGTGCTCCAGTTTCAGTGAAAAGGACAGAATTAGATCATATTCATGATGCAATTAAACACTTCAGTGGGAATCGATGTAAAACCGATGAGCCCTGAAAACAATGCATATGGCTGAGAACATTAGAACACATTACCTACCCTCGGATCTCTCGCTCCACAGACGCAATTTAAAATCCTCCACTACTCCACTCTCTGTCTCTGCAGATTCATAACGCACAGCGATAATAAATGAATTTTTCACAAAATTATTCAACTACTAAATTGCCCATGGTAACTGAGTATCAGATGAAAGTGATGTGAATTATTAAGTAAGGAAACTGTTTGTTCTCACCATGGGTGTAATAATCAGCTAAATGAGGAAAAGAAGGGGCGCAAGAGGGGCAGGTTACAGTAGAGGAAGATCTCATAGTAAACATCAGTGTTGATGTGTGTTTTTTTTTTTTAAAAAGAAAGAAAAAAAATGGGGAAACTCTGTCTGCCGCCTGCGCCTCCAGCTGGGATGATGGTATCGACCAATTTCCCTAGGGCGGCAGTGTGGGTTTTCTTATGGATACCGAGAGCAGAGAGAGCATTACGAGGCACTGCTGCACATTCTCATGTAAAACTGGCAACAGGCCCTGTGAAGCTGGCAAAAACCACTGCAACAGCCAGCCAACGTTACACCACCTCACCACATTTTACATAATCAGACAGACAGCGCAGCAGACCACACACTCACACCGCTCCACTCCAGATCACATCAACTACCTGTCACACTCCTCTCCACAGCCATCACGCTCGCTTTGATTGGCTTAGAGCCTCAGAAGCTGAAGAACCTTTACAAAGCAAGCTCCAAAAATACATTTCTCAAACCCTTCCATTAATCACCATTTGCCTTTTCAATTCTCTTCGCTAAACCCATTTCTGCTTTCAAAGCCCGAACTTGTTGATGGCAAGAAAGTAGACAAATGTAATGAAATTCAGAATTTAAGAGCCGTGCGGGGGGGAGCAGAGGTAAAGCAATTTGTAACCATTTCTGACAGGATGAGTTGGCCTCTCCAACTGAAACAGTAATTATGTTTAATGGTCCTTTAATCTGTCCATCAGGCAGGAGGTGAGCGGCCGGGTCAGCCTAAAGTGTTTCGGGCGTCACGGCGTGTCACAGTGCAGTCAGAAGGGCGAGGTGCTCCACGAGGAGTGCCAGGACTGCTCGCCTCGCCACACAACATCTGCAGGTCCCCCTCCAACACACACATTAGTCAACGAATCATCCACCTACCGACCTCCTCCTGCATTAAAAAAAAAAACCCCAACAAAAACAAAAATGCTTACAGCTGGACTATGAAGCGGCGGCGAGAGATAAACAGGCTCCCTCAATAGCTATGAAGAGAGCAAATGAGTGAGCAAAAGTGTGGGCATCTCAAAAGTTTGATGTAATTTGCTAAAATTTTAATCACCCAGGATATGATGGGTACATTACACCCTCTGCTCTGGTGAGAATTCCAAAGTATTGTGTCCAGCTGGTGCCCTGGCTCTCCGCCATCACCATTAATCTGCACCTCTGAAAGGATTTCTTAAAGAATCACAACTAATGAAAGCTGGATCGGAGCTCCGCTGATTCCGGTTGACATCATAAGTCCCAGGTCATGTCCCTTACATACCTCGGCAGCCCCGTGCACAGGCAGAGCATTCCAAGATGGCACTGGGTCAATCCCAATAGTAATAGCAGAGACACGGGGCCCATACAAAAACAAGGGTGAACAAATAGTACCTTTGTACCCAGAGTCATTTGCACCCAGCTCAGGCGCTTGGCTATCTCAGAGCTTGGCAGATAGAGCCAAGTCCCTGCTATGCATCTGCACTTGTGCTGTATTTGTTATCTTGGACAAGCATTCTCCCTCACCGTTTCACTGGCCAAATAGAGAGGGGGGAGAAAACGAATCACTCCTAGACCTACTCCTGTTGTTCCTTCAGCTGTCAACACTTCTCACAGACTTCACCCCCGCCTAGCCACATCGATACAGAGAAGTGACTGCCGTTTGCTTTATGATTGCCTTGTTTTATTCTCTCGGCCGGGCTTTTTCCTCAGCCTTCACAGCTCTAATCAGAAAGCCTCGCCTGGACAACAGAGGCATTGTCTCTTAAACTGAAAGAGGCTGTGGATCAGTGAATCCCTTTCCATTTTCCCACTTTATTAGCCCGCCGGCACACCACTGTTTATACTAGAGGGTATTCTGTGTTTGCTAAGAACAATTACAGTATGAAAAATGATCCGTCAATGCCATCTATCAGGCCAGAGTTGACAGGAATCCTATAGACAGGGCAGCCATTCGTCCCCCGCTCCCCATCTCTGGGGTCCCATGCTTTAGTATCCATGACAACATGCAAGCCACTTGCCACGCTTGCCACTTCACAGTGAGAGATGAGCGCCCGTGAGGGGCTTTGAAAATTAGCCTTTGACACCCCGTGTTCCACTGCGCTCCCACCCTCCTCGCATGCAGTCCAGACCCTTTGGGGAGGCCTCGGAACAATCCCGATCCTTCTCCGCATTCAGCCTCACACAAACAAAAGCAGACTCTGCGCGCTACTATAAACATACTTCTTTAGGGTCTCGCGGTGTCAGTTTTATTGTGCCTGAGCTATATGATTCTCAACATTAACCTCACAGCTACATTACCTACCCGCCAATGGAAATGAAAGAGAAGCACGACTCGGCCGGCATCCATAAAAACGGGGTGAAAAATACAACGGCTGAAACTGAAAGGCTGAGAGGTGCCTGACTGCACATGAGCTGCCAGCACATTACCAGACAGATCCAGCTGTTTGACCCCTCCGCTCCCCATTTCTTAAATGACTTTGTGAAAAAGTTACATCTGTCAAAAAATACAGATTTGCTTTTTCACCATGCAGATGGACTAGTGAACTGTAACAAACTACTGTAGAACTACATTTTGTACATGAAGTGCTTTTGCAATAAACTACAATACTTCTTTTAATGATGCCATAATGTCCGTGTCTACATTCAAATCATTGATCGTTTTGACTTATTTGTTTGTGGGAGGTTTTTTTGCATGACCAAAAATACTGTTAAAGTTTACTTTAAGTTTAGACTACAAGTCACGGCTGCGTTTGGTAAAATGTGGCATTCAGCAGAGTTCCCATAACCTTGGAGTGTAAGGAGTGTCTTGTGGAAACAAAACAAACACTCCTATGTTGTTATAGTTCAAAGTAGACAAGAGACATCGGTGCCAAATTGTAAATATACATAAATATGACTATAATATACTTTACAGTACCTTCATGTTTTAGCAGTAAAAACACTTTATTAAGATTGAAGTAGGTGCCATGTAAAATAGAAGCTAGCAATCTAGCTGCCAGTACAATTATTTAATCTGATTATTGCGAGATATCAAGAGATCAATGTCCAAAAGTTCCAAAAAATTCTCAAACGCGACTGCAAACACTTAAAGTGACTAAGTGAGTTAAGTCTAAGAGATGTTGCTGCTGTTCCCATTTGACTCCCAGACACACCTCTTTGGGGTTCTGTTTATGCCATAAAACCACACTTGGCAGCTGAGGATCATATTACTAGCGTGAAAGAAACAAACAAAGCTGTGCAAACGTGGTGCGCTGTCAGAAGCAACGGTTTTAACGGCTTGTGATTAATCATATTTGGAGAAACATTAAAGGGAAAAGGAGGGAAACTGGCTCCAGCACTAGGAGGTAAGGGTGTCAACTGATATAACCCACCACTGACATCAAGCAGAGCCAGCTAGCTCATTGATGTGGCAGCGTCTCATTTTCACCAGTTTGGAAGCAGACAGTTTTGCAGTGCCTTGCGGTTCTTAATTATCTTCCGACTTTGTCTAATTCAATCAACACAACTCAGATCTAGCTGCGAAATGGCACTCACATCCCCTCAAGCTCAGCAAGTCAAAAAACACTGAATAAGTGGAACAGTCAAACTGACAAAATGGCATAGCACATGAGAAATAACTGTTATTTTATCTCCCAGGCTGAGACCTCATCCACAGCAGAGGGGTTGAGGGGAGGCTGGGAGAGCATCCAATCAGCTTTTTGTTTTTGGTTACAAGGCTGCGTTCAGGGGGGGAAACACAGGAGTCGAGCGCTTTGATGACGCTGCAGATGCCGCCTTGCTGAGCACTGTGAGATCACCGCGTTAGCCGAGACTCTTGAGGTCCCTTTGCTCGGATGCTTCCTCGCGAATCTAATATCCTGTTAACACAATTGCATCCAACTATGTTGTCATGTGTCAGGACAGTACTCTCTTTCAGCCGTCCTCCTCGCAACCATGCATTTTTAATCGACAACAAGACAAACACATGCGCAGACCCACAATGGGAGAATTTAAAAGGTCATTAGGGATTAAATTGCTTCCTAATTTGCCATTTTAAAAGCGAACGACATAACGAGAGGAGGTGGGGAGGCCAAACCCGATCCCCACCGAAATCCTTTTCCACATTACCTCCATTCCCACCCATTTCACCTCCCATCTAATTCCAAGGGCCACAGCATTATTAGATTTTGACATTATTAGCCCAAATAGCAGAGAGGCCCCACTGTCATTATAAAGCCTTTACTTTTTGCGCTGACTGCCAAATCTGTTTTGCACCAGCTACACACTGCCAAACCCAACAATGGCAGATTAGTGAAGCCCTTCTCTTGTTGCAGCAGAGGTTAATATAAAGTGACAGGGCTAAGTCCGCTCCGATTAAGTATGCTGAGAGATATTACGGCAGTTTGTTACATCAGATCGTTATTGGATTAAACAGCATGCACAACAATGAAAGTTTAATTTTAATTTTCAGCAGGAATATAAAATAGGCTCTAAGAGCGCTCCTGTCAGAACAAAGGCAGTATTACAATACCTTCTTGTTTTTGCCCCCCCGCCTCCCCGTTTGCCATTTCTGGAGTGGCAGACATGAGAAAATATGATGGTAAGTGAGGATGTCAACCTTTAGGGGGGTTTTTTTCCTCCCAGAAGTTAATGCATTATTTATAAACCAACAAAATTCAAATGCACTTCACAAACCAGGAAAAAAAGCATAAGGGAATACAGCAGGTATCAGAAATAGTATGAGTAATATAATTCTCATAATCTTAATACTGTTTATTGGTCAGGTCATCTACTGCTGTGCTGCTTGCAGCGATAGCCCAGTTGGCCAATGCATTGTTAGCTCTGCAAGAGGTCACTGCACCTGACCAATAAGGTGTTATTAATCCTCACAGAGTCATCCATTAGGCATCCAATTTTTATGACCCTCTTTTTTATTAGATGTGCTATCAGCTGTCCATACCTGACAGAATTATGGACTTCCTCATCTTCCTTTTCCCAGAAGATGTTGGGCCAGGTAGACTGAACCTGAAGCCAGGGTAGCAGGTAGTGTGGGGCTGAACCTGAGCAGTCTCCTGGGGTGTTCCCCCACTGTCCCGTTACCACCGATAAATCTCTGTGCTTTACGATTAGGTACATAAAAAGAGTCATAGATCTGAACGGTAAATAAGAGCTTGTCAGTGGGGCTGACGCCAAGCCCAGCTCCTCCCCCACCTCCTCCTCTGCCAGATAGTCCCTCTGTACCCCAGCCATCAGACTGCTGCTATTGAGCTGGGGCTAAAAAGGCTCCAATAAATAAGCCTGATATTTCCCTCTGGACTTCTACGGTGCCACCCTGAAGCATGCTTGCATACACTGAACAAACAAACAAAACAAAAAAAATAAAGTTCCCGCATCAGAAACTGGACTGCCTGGACAATAACAAAGGTTTATTTCTTGTTTTTCAAATTCAGAAAAGTATTGGAAAATATTAAGTACTCTTTGCCTGTAATTACTCCTCTCAGATAGAAAAGGAAGTCAATGGATCAATCCATCTCAAGTATATTCAAACTGTATGCTGGACTCCTTTTAATGGACCTTCAATCCATACTTGCAATTAAGCATGCAAAATCTCCCATTAAGTAACTCCATTTACAGTGTATTTACTCTAGAGCTGTTTGGGTTTTTTCTTAGAGTGTCTTCCACGAGGCTGAGATTGCAGCAGCGAGATGACCTTAGGGAGGCCTGATGGTCTCAAAATGCACTCGCACAAAGACGGACACTTCCTCTGCAGCGCCAGCTAATCATTGTTGCCGATTTCGTTTACACTGTTCCAAAACGACTCCCTGAATGACCACCTTCGCATATTAAACAGACAAACAGACAATAGGGACAGACTGTTAGAGGACATGAGAGCAGCTAAACACCAGCAATGTCATGACAGTCTGGGGAGAGGCAGACTCATAATGCTGTATGTACAAATGGGAATCTACCGGGTGATTGATAGCATATTAAACAGAATTGTGTTACTGCCTATCCACTGCACATTTTGACAAGGCACCTGCAAAACTGTTTTCAACATACATCAGCACCTATTCAGCATAACTGCGTATAAAGTGCACTACATCTCTCTGTACCAGGGAAAAAAAGGCTATCAGTAGAAATAGGTCTAGAGAGGAAAGCAGAGAAAGTGCATGGCTACAGGCATGCAATCAACTAAGAATTCAAAATCTCGCCCAGTTTATACAGTTCTATAATCAGAGAGCAAAGAAGGAAAACAACGCCATTGGCGGCACACCAAAGAGATTCAAAACATTTTCATTAGTGAGCAAAAAATAAGTACTTCTTACAGAGAGCATTGCTTCTTTTTGCATAAGTTTGATGTTTAAGAAGGAAGATTAGATGGAGGACAGGGGGTTTTATGTCAAGTCTAAGCTCTGCAAGAGCTTCTCACTAGTTACACCATCTTATTAGGACTCTTGTTATCCCGAGTGTTTCATCCATCGAATGGAAACTGGAGCATCAAAAATATAAAGCAAAAATAAAGCTGTAACAAGTAACTGTAACCCAACTTGATTATATCCAGGGCAGGGTAATGCAGAAACGTCAGGTTACTCTTGGTTGTGCTCTCCATTAAAAATATATAAAGTCAGAAACATTTCTACGTAGGGCTGTTCGATATAACGATATATATCGGATGACGATATAAAAACGTCTATCGTTTCATTTTACGCTATCGTTTGTTTCGTGGTGTCGCAAAATAAACTGTTTACGGCAATATTTTTTCATCGTTTTGATGGTCACTGTAGTGGCTATATTAATTTACTAAAGTTCTCTCTTTCTCTTATATTTAATATAACCACACTATGGACAGACAAGCGCCTGTTTTTATGCGCTGTCATTAGCAACAACGACGGTAAGAGCATCGCGTGTCCGCTTGTTTATGTTCCACATAAACCTTTCACAATAAAGCTCAAGATCCTGTTGAGACTTTTCAAAATAAACTGAATCACGTGAAAGAGCAGATTATTTACGGATGAGAAGTAAAAAAGAGCCGCCAGGTGCTAAAAAATAAACCTTAGACTCAAAGGTTAGAACAGGCAACCCGCGGCACGCCGTGTAATAAATACTCACAAAGAAAATGGCCGCTGTTACAACTTATGTCTAAAAATGTATCGTTTCATGCATCAGTTAAAACACTCCAGCTACATGACGCGCAGCTGGAAACACTTCCCGCAAGTCGAGCAGCCTGAGATTCACATAATTTACAGAAAATGTTACATTTTTGTGATATATATCGTTATCGGACGATAGAATTCTTATATCGGGATATGAGATTTTGGTCATATCGCACAGCCCTATTTCTACGCTGACATTAAGGAACAGCCTGGCAATTCAGGCCTGCATGTTGGTGCACAAATATTACGACGCAAGGAAGCATCACAGCGCTGGTTTTAAGCAACCGTATGTCAGTGTGTACTTATACAACTATGTGCCAGTGTTGCATTGCCATAATGCCAACAAGCCACACTAACACCATCTTGGTAATAAGGCAGGCATGTCACCAAGTCATGCCGGTGCCATTTGCCAATATTTTGAATAAGTCAATACGCCATTCGGTGTGTCCTCGTGTCATATATCACAGTCAATATGCCAGCAAAGCAGTGCAACCCAGATCCCTATGGAGGCCAGTGCAATGACAGCAACATCATTACATCATGATATGGTCAATATGTCAAAATGTCATTATGTCACGATATGCTCAATATACAAATATGTAAATAAGCCAAAATGTCATTATGTCAGTACAGCGGTAAGTCATTATGTGAGTGTGATATCATTACGCCAAAGGGTCACTGCAATGATGCCCATGTCATTACACTGTGATACAAATTAGAGGATAATATCATGCCAGCGTATGCCACGTTATGTCAGTATCTCATAATACCACCGATTCGACACGCAATGATGCCAGTATGTTGTGAAACTACTGTGCACGTGGCACAGTGCCATGTTATCATGTAAAAGCAGAAAAATATTTCACCTTCTGTGTCTGTCAATCTGTAAATAGCATTTATATCTGTTTGTATATATGCACAATGCAGTTCTTCTATAGAAAAAAACAACCTGACAAACCTCAATGTCAGCCTTTGTAAATGGAATTTAGTCACTGCTTGCCGAGCTACGTCCTAGGAATCTTACTGTTTTTGTCCAGCCACCCACTCCACTGCTTACTCTACCTACAGTCAGTGTTTAGAACTGTGAAGAGAATATGTTCCCTCTGATTTTAGTCTATTGTCTTTTTATCCTTGTAGCTAGAATTTTTGTCTTTGTTTTGCGTTTTCCTCCCTCTCCCATCACTACCTTCTGTCTTCTTTTGTCCTTCTACGCCACATCACCTGCTCAGTCTTTTAGCTTCTGTGACCATGAATTAGTCTAGAACTTGTACATACAAAATCATACTATGCTTATAATTATTTAAACTTTGATTAACTGATTTAATCCAGTCAGCAGAGAACACTATTGATTCGATAAGATATTGCATGATCTGGTCTATTGCATACTTTGAAAAGAATGCCGTGTGAGCAAATGTATACCTTTCAATATATTTGAAACTTTTTTTATATGCTTGCTTTTGATTTTGACATGTTTGTTAACTTCATGTTTCCAGTACACACTCGGTTATTTAGAGTGCGTTACCGAGCAAGGCTGTGTCAACTTCCTCTCATAAATGCCACGCTACATATTAAAGTTTCAAGAATTTATAGCATTTATATTTATAGCATTTATATTTCAAATGTTAATAATAAAAAAAGGCAGGTAATGCTGCAGCCCACTGTAAACATTTTCATTCTCAACATACACGTCTTTGAAGCGATCACACAAATAATATTGGGAGTCGGGTGTTTAAAGACCAGATGTGCAAAAATGAGGTGCACTCTGAAGAAGGATGATCCCCCCATAATTCTGCCTACATATCGAGTCATAACTAGACATCGTCAGCAGTTGCAGAGAGGTTCTGAACATTAAGTTTATGGGCTCCTCATTATTTAACATGTTAGGGTCTCCCCACAGCCCAATGAAATTTTGATGGCAGTATTACAGCTAGTTTGTTGGCTCTTCACTCCTACTCACTACTTAGGCAGATGTAAATGTGTAAGAGATGTCTCTTTGGACAGACCCATGTTTCACACAGGAAAAGATACTAGACTAATCCACCTTTCTGCTCTGATGTGAATTCATATTCGCTGTGATCTTCCAAAGAGTCTGATCAGAGAGCACTGGATGTTGGTTGTTGCTGTTGTTACAGGCCTCGGTCTGGACAGGCCCAGGACTGCAGTGGTGCAATGATCTGCCTAAGCCATTTCCTGCCTTCCCATCTACATAGTGTAAAAAACAAACATTCCTGTAAATAAAGATGGCTGTCCAACAACTGTCTTCCCAGCGACAATGCTATTGACCATAGTCAGATGCTCCACTGATTAAAAATTGATCCATTTTGAAAAATCTAATCAACTGAATAGGTTTCCTTCATACGTGGGGTGGGGTTAGGTGCTTTTGTTGAGGGGGTTGCGGGGGGGGGGGGGGATTGAGCAGCTGCTGACACAGGGAGGGAGACCTGTTATTAACCCCTGCACCTCCACGCAGCCCTGTGCACCCTGATCCCCACTTCACCTCCCCCTGCGCCCCGGGACCAGACAGGGACCAGACGGTCTGAATTATTCAGCAGTCTGAGAGAAGCTCCGGCCACTTGGCCTATTAATGCCTGCCAGTAGAGGCTAGTGGCTCTAATGGCCAGCCTGGAGAAGCCCCAGTTCCCAGTGGATGCGAGAAGGGCTGCTAACGCTAGGCTTCAGGGGATGTGAGAGTGAATTCATCAGAGGCCGAGGTCGCGGCAGGTTAATGATGCCGCACGTCTAGACGGACGCTGGACTCACACCCTGCCCAAAAGGCAGCGGGGAATGGGCATGGGATGCAATAATATTTTTATCTTTGAAGGAGAACCAGCCCTGCAATATTAAGTCTTGAGGCTTATTTATGAAGGAGCGGCGTTGTTGACTTTGGCCATGATCCGCAATTGACTTGAGGGTGTCCCTTTAAAAATAACAGAGAACAATGAATATCTCCAATCCTGCTGATATGACTCGGCTTCATGTTATGTTCCGGTAGTCCTCCTGTTATTTAGTGCTAAATGAAAAGGAAGCATGAAGAGTAGCATTTATCACAAATGGATAAAATGTACAGACGTAGCTGAACAACGTTCAGATTAAACAACTGTCGGCACAACCCAACTCTGATTACTCGCTAACCCTTATCATCATTGCACAAACAATGCCAACAGCTGGAGAGGCCCCTCAACTCTAACACAAAGTCACTCTGTAATCAGGGCATCTCCCCCAGAGAGAAAAGGGGATGACGCTCAGGGTGCGACTCATTTGGGAGCAGCTCAGCTACCATGCGCTCCATCGCCGTGGTGATCGTATGCATCCGCTCGATGCCTCGGAAGATGTAAACAAAAAAATAAACGCAGGACCAATGAAAGATATTACCCCCTGGGTGCAGCGTGGAGGATCCAGTCAACAACTGCCGAGTATATGATCCGTGTGGCGTCTACCTGGAGATTCCTAATAGAGGAAGCTCTCAGACAAACAGTAATCATTTTTGCACTCAGTCATCATTCACTGTGAGGACAAACACATTATGAAGTCCAGGCAGAGAGGCAGAGGAAGGTATTCTTATTATCATCCACTAGAGATTTATACACTTCAAGGTTGAGTTCTTTGAGTGAGTGGGCTCGATCAGTCTGATGAAGCGCAATGAGTTTAGCCTTCAGTGGGTACTATATGTACCTGACTGTATGGCCACACAACAGAAGCTCTTCCCTTATTCAGGATGCCAAGCGCTATTACTGTTGAGGTCAACATCGCTGCCATGATTGCGCCAAACCAAGGGCATCCTGCAGAAGGCTACCGAGGGGACACAGACACACTCCGCGCCCATTTGCACAAATGTAATTTCCCACCATCACCCCTCACTCAAGGTGACCAAGCACATAACTCAGAGACCCATGTGAGATGATCCTGATGGACTTGTCGCAGCAGAGAATGGCTTGCATTAAAACAATCTTGCCAAAGCGTGCAGAAAAAGCTTCTTCGAGAAACTGTGAGCGCAAACAGAGGAGCAAAGCAATTATTTTGCTTGGCCAGAACTAAAAATCATATGCTTATCATACAGAAAGCCTGAATTGCAGTCTAAATATTGGTACTGCATTAATAGTCAATTGGATAATTTCCATACAGTGTCAAGCGGAGATGAAAGCAATGTAAAGATATAAATTCCTGTGAGGTCTGTGCAGACCTCCTGCAGTGAAGGAGAATGAGAAGACTGTCCACTTCACATGCATGTCCTCTGATTTCTCCCTCCTCCACCACCACCTTAGCCACATTCCAGTTCCTCAGGCATACTGTTCCTCCTGCCGCATACAGCAAAAGCCTGGAGCAATGTTTAGCTAAACCTGCTGGCCTACGTAGGCAGTGAGAGTCCCCAGAGGGCTGAACAATCAGACAATTTCAAGATCATGAAGCATTAAACCAATTCCGGCAGGGTACACTAATTAAACAGCCGAGCCCGGCACAGCCAACCAATCCCCACAGAGCAATTAAATCCATCCCCTCTAAAACACTGTGGAACCTGTCTGGGGAAAACTGCCGAGAAGTGAGAGAGCGAGAAAGAGGGAGAACGATAGAGTGTGGGGGGAGTGAGGGGTAGGAGGAAAATATCATAAAATTCATCTGGAAAAAAAAAAGAGGAAAAAAAACTATAGGGGGAATGCAGCAGGAGGCTAACAAGGGAAATTGAAAAAAGCGAGTCTCAATTCACTTCTTTGTTCTTTCCTCTATTTTTTGTCATTAATATTCAAAATGTCTGCCTTTATTCTCAGACGAGGAGGTGTGTGTGGGGGGGTGACCACATTTAAATTCAAAAATAGTGACCCTGTTGCGATCAAAAGTTGCATATTTAATTAAGATTACAAGGTCTGGAAAGCACTCGTGAGACTGAAGGGAAAGACAGAATAGCCTCAAGGCCTATATTACACACCGGCAGAGCTGCTAACACAGTTGCAAACCCTAATCAATACCCCGATGCTCTCCTCCACGAAAGTAAATGAACAGGTGACAATGGAAGCATGACATCACTGGGCTTTTCAGGGAACAACAAAGCTTGAGAAAGTGAGAGGCAGGAATCAGCGGAAAGATTAAAAGTGATTTCTGGGTAGCTCCCACACGCCAGGAAAAAAATGCATTTGTTAACCTGTATAATTGGCGATATTAATAACTTATGATTAAAAAAAAGAAAAGAAGGGCAATCTCCTTTCCCAACAATCTTATGGTTAGGTGAAGCAAATTCTCCCACTGTTTACCCATTTCTCCAGAGTGGCTCGGACAAAGTGCAAGTGTATTTTGGCGGTGCTGAAGAGGAGCAGAGAACACCACAGGGGTATGACTCTAGTGGAAGCAAACCAGAGGTGTGGACAGGGAGGCAGACCTGCTCTTTTCTCTCCCCCGACTGAGGCGACGTATAAATCAAGAGCCGAGCTTCACGTCTCCACTTCCTGTTCCTCTCCATTAAAAATGATAAACTGTACCTCTTGAAGCCGCTCGCTCGCTTTAGGGTCCCGGTCTGCACCTTCCTGGTGGAAGAAGCGGGCAGAGTGCGCGGCTCAGATTTATTCCATCCCCTCCCATTGTTGGAGATGAATAAGGGAGTAATTAACTGTGTGGGGGTAGCAGCTGCACAAAGACGAGACCGGCTAACACAACAAGCCCGATCCATCTGCTTTTGCTATAACACACCTTTTGTGTTATTTTGATAAATAAGAGCACATCTGCTTAGTAATAACAAATGCTGCTTTAATACTCAAAAGACTGTCTTTCGTGGTTCTTCTCTCTTCCCACTTAAATGAGGACAAATGGGCCTTACAAATCGGTGGCATGCATAAGACTAGTATTCCTCCAGTCTGGTAAACAGACTCTGAGCACTGGCACATAATGAGAGTGGCTGAGATCCCCGAAGACAACCTGGAGAAGGTTAGTGAAGCATTGATCTCATGAGTGTGCGCCGAGCTCAGGGGCACCCTTCACACCACGCAAACCCACGTTACCAGACAACCAGCATCAGAACACAGAAAAACCTGGCAGCTGCACATTTGGAGGGTTAAAAAACAAAACAAAAATGTGTTTTTTCTTCCTTCATGAAGGACAAAATGGACAATGGGGGAATAAACTACAGCAACTGAAACCCTCCCAAATACAGCTGAGGCACGTTATTTAGAGAGATGGAGACACAGAGAGAGCGAGGGAGAGAGAGAGGGCAGCAGGATTCATTGTAAGCCTAGTAAAATGAACAAGAAAGGACTGCTGCTCAATACGTCTGCAGTGGCGTCAGACAGTCAAAACAAATAAAGCCAAGGCCGCGGTGGAGAAACGCAGCTCAATATGGACTTACTGGGCAAGGGACTGGCTGTCAGCAGGGAGAGGACACAGCTTTATACCAATGCCGATGAGCCATTAGCTCTCTCCTCCCGATGCTTCCGCCTGCCTCACTGCGAGCGAAGAAGAGGCTGCCCTACCGCCATGGAGCCATCCTCCAGCACACTAATGTGTCCCTGAAGTTTTGTTAAAGCTGGTTATTTACTCCTGCAAAACAATTGCTCCAGCCTAGGGGCAGCAGTATGAAGAACACACTGCTATGAAAAATCTGGCGTCTCTTGCTACGAAGCACTGTCAACTACCAAGGGGGTGTTCTTGTTGAAACATTGGAAGTACTGTGTTTTTTTATGTTGTTACCCACAATACCACACGAGAGAAAACAGCTAATATGCATAACTTCAACAAGGTAGCAAATTACAACACAGGTAAATGGGAAAAAATCTTAGTAGTCATTAGCCACAGTAATTTGGGATCAGTGCTATGAAATCATGTGTGAGGTATGTCAATTTCTGTTGCTGTGACTGAAAAGGGTCTACTCACAGAACACACACACACACTCGCATGTGCACACGCGCACACTTTCTCACTTACCTCTAGTGGTATCTATTCTTGGAGATAGGGAAGAATCAGAGACTCAAAACCTGAGTGAATAAAAGCAAACCTTTCTTTGGTAGAAAATACTTCCAATAAAAAATACATTTAAAAAATTACAAATCACTCAGGGAAAGGTTGTGTTTTCTAAGCCCAACCTTAGACCACCATACCATACATACTACAGTTCTGCATCACACAGCATTTCAGTCGCTGAGCGCGGCGCCTCATAAAATTTGTCACAATCCTCTAAGCCATTTAACAATAGTGTCATTACATAGTTTGTCCAGCAGAGCAACCTCAGATCCATTATTTAAAACGCTTCTTTACTTTCAGTACTGCAGCTGCCCTTACAAATGACTCCCAGCAAACATGCCTGAAACAGACAAATCATCTCCAAAACTGGTCAAAGTATGGCACCAAAAACACGACCACAGGCACACGGATGTGGACGTCTTTAGCCAGAGAAAGCAAGAAATACCAATCAGATTAAAACAATGAAAAAATTTAATGTGTGTCTTTTTTTTTTAGTAAAACTATATATGACTGACAAATAATTTGGTTACTAAATGGTTGTGAACAGCTCTGTGTACACAGACTAGCATTAATGAGCCTGTTTATTTAAACATAGAACTTTTAAGTCATCTATGTCTGTGACTACTTGAAGTCCGGAGCCAGCTAATTATTATTCCATGTTGAAAGTTTCACAGGACTGCAAACATACAACTGGGATATATGACTTCGTCACATTCACCACAAAGGATTGTGGGCCA
The DNA here is from genome assembly GCF_963576455.1 of Neolamprologus multifasciatus. Classification (NCBI taxonomy): domain Eukaryota; kingdom Metazoa; phylum Chordata; class Actinopteri; order Cichliformes; family Cichlidae; genus Neolamprologus; species Neolamprologus multifasciatus. Next base: position 30,731,811 of record NC_140450.1, read on the forward strand.
GAATAGCCAGGAAGGCACACTGGCTTGCACGCTGGAAAATGCAAAAACAAAAGCATTACATATGACATACTGGGACCAGTGTTAACAATAACCATCATAATGGAAGTAGTACACCTTAACACTGGTTGACACCTGCCAAAATACTACTAAAAGTGCAAAAAAAGACATGAGAGAGACTCTACCTGCACCAGAATTTTTTTTTTACCCAATTCAATTGCAAACTAATAGACCGACTCCTTCGTAATGCCGCTTAGTGCCATTTTAACAGCGTCTTGACAGACCAAAGTCGCCAAGATGGGAGCTGACTGCAAGTGTTCACAGACCTGGTTCCCATCTTCAAAGCATTTCAAAGACAGAAAAATCACAAGTTCATTGCCTATGGTCGCGATAATTCTGGTTGTGCTGCAGTGTCCAACCACTGTTTTCCCTGTGATTGTAGCATAATTGGAAACTCTAAACTGCCCATAGGTGTGAATGCAGAAGTGAATGTGAGTGTGAATGGTTGTCTGTGTCCATGTGTTAGCCCTGCAACACACTGGCAACCTGTCCAGGGTGCACCCTGCCGCTCGCCCTAAGACACACACAGCTGGGATGGGCTCCAGCCCAACCCCCCCCCCCCCCCCCCCCCATCATGACCCTGAAAAAGGATAAGCGGAAGCGAATGGATGGATGGAGCATAAACAGCACATATGAAATATTTAATGGCATATTGAAAAAAAAAATGATGCTACTAACATACATACAGCATGCTAGCATCAGTACTGGAATGGTTTAGACTACAAGAATCATTAATTTCATAGTATGTCTTTTCTTGCTTAAGTGCTGTGAGCAGCGACGCACTCAGTGCTGCCAGTAGTGGCTGGAGGCTTCGCTACCGCATTGCTACTAAACGCTTTCGTACGGATGATGAAATGTGTGATTTCCAAAAGACGGAGATAAACTATGAGGCATAAAATAGTAGAGATAGATTGCAGATGTCATTTTTCTCCTCAAAGCTATAAAGACTGCGAAGGACATCACAATCAACTCCACTTTCCGTGGAGGAGCTATTTGAGAACGGTACTATGTTTGTAGCTGGTATTATCCAAACCTTTCATTTTACAGCTTTCAGGACATCTCAAGTTTACATAAACAGTAACATCATCACACCAGGGCTTATCAACCAAGAAAAAGAGAAACAGTCTGCAAACAGGAGCCCAAGCAAGGCAAAATGATTGGATAGGTATGGAAATCTACTTGAAGGAAGGTCAAAGTGATTAAGCTGACATTAATGACAGGCCTAGTCTTCCTGTGAGAATGCTCACCGTAGCTGTCTCTAAACCCATTTGTCATTCTGCTTCCAACGCTGAAGCATCTGCTTTGAAGTCTCTACCACTAATGCTACACAGAGAGGTTAAACAGCTTAATGCTGAAGTCTGTTTCACTCCTCTCGCTCTCTAATGTTCCTCTCCGTTTTATGTACCGGGGGTTATGGCTCTTGGATTTCACATCTCAATTTGCCCCAGATAGTCGTGTAAAAGCTCCCCTTCTTTCTTATTTGCTTTGTTGTCACTGTCAAAAGGAAGAGAGGGGCAAGCTGAAGGATACCGGGGACCGTGACAGGCATGCCCCACCCATCGATTCACAGAAGTGGGAATAACAAAACCGCGTTAAGAAATGTTTATATGAGAGGCGAGCACAAGTGAGCTGGCTTTTAGGTTTGCACTTAATCTTGCAAAGATTTGAAAGACAAGTCTTGAAAAATGAGCTAATGAGCACTTTTAGCAGCCACCGTGGAGGTCAGCTTCAAATCCTTTTACATCAATCGCGGTATGTGAATAAAATGATACAGCCATTATGATAAATAACACAAGATCTGAGGCGCTCTGGACTTACTCTCCACTACAATGAGATTATCGTGACGCATGTGACATTAACAATATCTGCAAACAAATATATGAAAGCATGAATGAAAGGGAGACAGAGACCGATTTTCACAGCCAATTTGAGATTGCAGGGTGTGTGTGTGTGTGTGTGTGTGTGCGTGCGTGTGTGTGTGGAGGAGCTACTGGCAAACAGCACACAGAGCAGGCTGGCAGCGGAGGCAGCCAGGCTCACAGGCTGCAAAGCAATTTCACTGTTTGGCAATACTGTTGTCTCTGTGTGTGGATTAGAGCTGACACCAGAGCAACTGAGTCATGCTAAATGTAGTACAATCACAAGCTTTTGTTCCTGATCTAAAACCCCGCTGCCTCTTCGATTCATGCAAGAGAATTTGGAAACAACGCTGAGAAACGGTAACAAATAAGCAGAGTATTATTTCACCATATGAGCACAGCGTTGCGACATTACTAAAAAAAAAAAAAAAAAAATCAACAGAGGGATTACAGTGACTGGTAGTAAAGGCACAGAGCCCAAGTTTGCTGAAGGAAAATCTAATTGGCCTTTTAAGTCGGCTTTGACGATAGCCTTTTCTCCGACTTCTCAAAGGGCAATTAAAGGTAACATTATGTGTGATAACTAAACAAACCGTGACTGTAATCAAGCTGCATTTCCACCTGGTTTCACCGCGGCTTCTCATCGCCAGACCATCCAAAAACACTCTCTTACTCCTCAGGTACCACACTGGCCCAGAGTTGCTTCTGAGCCTGGCAGGACCTGGCAGGACAGACCCTGACCCGTCCTTTTCATGCTCGCCCACGGAAATGCCATCTGGCTGGTGTGAATGATTACCACAGCAACGGCCGGGTGACCTGCAGCCAGCAGGAACCAAGGTCACTCCACCTCAGCACTTCGCACTTTCCCTGCCCTCTTTTCATCAGCCTGCAGGTGAATTATTCATCCTGTGCAACTCAAGAGGCACAAATCCACTGCACAAACACTGAAAAAAAAAAAAAGCCGCACACTCGGTTTACTGATATAATAACTTGTAATGAGAAAATAAATGTTCCAGTGTGAACTGTTCAAATAAATAGCTTGCAGTTGTACTCTGCTAGAGCAAAAACTCGGGTTCTATATGGGAATAGATGGCGAAACGGCTGTAATGATTTTACATTACCGGAGCTGCTTTCTGCAGGATAATGTGATCAAATTTGTGGAAAAATATTAAAGGTTTCGGGGTTAAAAAAAACGAATAGAAGAAGAAAAGATTCATTTTCAACACGGCCACAACTTTCATCACATGCAATGAGTTTTAACACTCTAATGAGTGAAAGTGAATGTGCACCTATCACAGGTGCTAAAATACAAGACAGGTAGCAACATATGGATCTCAGCTTAGTTGCAGTCTAACACACCTGTATTTCTGCCTTTGCACACAATGACCTGTTTCCACCTGATTGGCTTATTGTTTATAATATGCACCACATACTTATAGTTCAAATGCCATCTACCTTCAAGGCACTACTAGAGGTGTTATTTATTAATAAGCTGATAATAAACGACCTGAAAGGGATTTACTACTTTATAGCAAAGGGTGCCTCATTTAACAAGTATGAGTTAACACTTTTCTACTGGCACCATGAATTTAACTTATACAGCTGGTTATTATAAGCCTTATTATCATCAGTTACCGAATGGGGGCCATTTTTATTATATACCGCCACATTAGTGGTCCTGACAGAGGGCATCCTTAAGGGGCACTTTACATTTAGCTCCTCGCCTACTGAGACGCATTTAATAATAATAAATATATATATATTGCATGTATACGTCTATCATAAATCTGGTGCCGTGGTGACATGGTGAGAGCCAGCAGGGAGGACGCTGCATGAAGCCGCCAACAACAATAGCTCCCTCGCCCCTCTGGATCCCCAGCCTGGATGTGTGAGAGGTGTCCAGCGGCCGGGAGCTGGAATAACACTCGACCAACCGGAGAGCCACTAAGATCTGATTTCTGCTCCTCGGCAGGCTTTTCCGACAGAGCCGGACTGCCATGCCCCTGTCATCTCTCATGTTACAGAACATCAGTCAAACGGCAGAGACGGTGCCCTTGCGCCGGCCGAGGCTGATTTACAAACATTAGCGGGGAATACAATTACACAGCTTCCCCCGGCCGAGCAGCCCTATGCGGCTTCAGGATGGAGAGAGAGAGGGGGAGAAGAGAAGAGAGGAGCAGGGGTGGGGGGCGGAGTGGACACTGAAAACAGCGTTTAGCTTTCCTCAACCTTATTTCAACGTTTGCTTCCAGGACCAGGAGCGAGCTACGAGCCCGTCAGCGCCGTGCTTCATAAATCCAACTTTGAGTTTGAGTGGCTCAAGCTGTAGCCAAAGGCTACGGAGGCTGACATGCTATTTAAGGGACTACATGTTATGGCTGTGATACAAACAAACCGCTCACCTGCCACATTCTCCTCGCTATTAATCACAAACATTTTGGTGCCAGCGACATGACAGTCCAAAAAATTTTTAAAAAAATAAAAGAAAAAGAAAAAGGTCGTCTGTGAACCGCGAATAAACGCTGTGTGAATGTAGCCTAACAGTAGTCTACTGTGTCAATACAGCCCAAACACTAGTCCGCACATTAAATATTTTATCATAATAAAAATGTCCGAGCAAAATAACTAAATTAACTTTCCACGTCACACTTAAAAACTTCCCGACATGCAAATCCTTCGGAGCAGAAAATGTAAAATTCAAAGAAATGCACTGTAGCCTGCTGAAAGGTGCAGCAGCAACGCAACGACCGTCGACACAAACCGCATAAAACATTAAGCTGGGAGAAAAAGTTACAGCCTACGTCCAAGGACAGCGATTCGGAGGCGCATTAAAAGTTTCCGTACATGTAAGTACGGCTGTGCTCGTCGCGGACAATAATGAGTAAAAAAAAAAAGAAGAAGAAGAAGAAGAAGAAAAGCTAATGCATAAACATCAGTGCTGTCCGCGGTGCTGATCCCAGATCGGTGTGGCACAGAAGGCTGTGCTGCTCCGCGGTCGCTCCACCGCTGATCAATGATTGAACTGAACAAAGGCAGGAGAGGGATCAATTTCTAATAACTATCAATGCAAACAGCGCTTCCTTTCGCTTCACGTCCGCCCAAAACAAGCGAGCACACCCCGGAGTACAGTAGCAAGGCATACCGCTGAAAAATAAAGCGAGAAAGGTGAGAATAGCACTAACCTGCAGCCGCCGTAGATCAAATTTCTTCCAATATTGAAACATCGATCCTACATCGGCGGCCATCTTGGGGGATATTGAGGAGATTTTTTTCAGCGGCTGCAATAAATATGTGGGCTGGATTCCCCCTCGTTAAACAACGTTTACGATCACCGGTCCCACTTTTTAAAAAAAGTAACGGAGAGACTTAGCACGAGAGTCCGCACGTATGTTTGACAAGTCTGCCAACATGTCTTTTGTTGGAGTAGGAATTAAAAAAAAAAAAAAAAAAAAGTAGAGTTGTTCTTTTTTTCTGGAAAAGTGCCCACGTCTTAAAAAAAAGAAGAAAAAGAATAAGAACAAAATGTATCCGTGCCTCTGTCCCCGACATTAACTGGACAATTGCACTTGATTTCGCTTAGGCAAAGTTATCAATAGTGACGAAAAAGCCCGAGTTTGATCAATAGTGTCTGGAAAAGGAAAGGAGATGATGTGCAGATTAGTGGAGTTCTGGGAATTTAGCCAAGCCTACTTTTTTTTAGCGTGTTTATTACACGAGCACATGGGACTGACTAATTAGAGGCAGAGTTGCAAATTAGAATGGGCTACATTATCGATACGTGTAGTCCAACTATTATTAGAATGCCACTTATCAGTCCGCATGTCGCCTTCTTGTCGTGCAAATTAGAGCAAACTTGCGTATTATGAAACTCTTCCTCCACATTTAAAGGAAAATGTACACAAAGATCAACATTTCAATCATGTTTTTACGCTATTTTCCCAAATCACTTTCTGGTGGCAAACAGTTACTGTCAAAAGTTCAATCCCACATTTGTTATTAAACATTCCACATGATCTACTACTTACAGTATTTTACCATATTTGGATTTTCTTCTGGATCAATTTCTATAGAATAGAAATGAGCCACTCTGACTTGGTGGCTATTGAGTTTAATCGTGCATTCACATTAAGAGGAGCAAATTAGGACGTAAACGCGCTCACTGTAAGACTATAAAAACATAAAGATGGATTTTAGGAAATTGGCTCGTTTCCTATTACTGACAGCCGAATGCTGGGAAGAGTTAAACTGTCACAAAATCGACTGTCTAACTGACTATAGCATGAGGGTGCTCTTTGTCTACTTAAAATAACTCATTCCTCTGGTCTGGAGATACTGCTGTACTGCTACAACACTGGAGTCAGGTGCTCCCCCTGCTGACACCACAGAGTCAGAAGGAAGGTTATGTGCGGATGGGCTTTGTGTGATTCCTTGCACAGGTAAAACCCAGATGGTTTGCACCAAGTAGCTTCTCGCTCATATATCCCTTATATGAAAAATCAGTCCCAGTTAGAAAATTAAATTCTCTCGAGTCATAATCTAAGCACCTCCAGGGACGATGACATATTTCTCTGCCACAGACAAACACCTTAGGGGGAGAGCGAAGGGAAATTATTAAAAGTTTTGCTTATTGCATTTTATTTCTGGCTCTAGGGTGAGGCTAAAGTGATGGATTCATATGTAAGAAGGAAGGTAGTTATCAGAAAACCAGCATTCACAGTTGAGCTATAGAAAACACTGTGATTCTTATAACTCATTAGGATGTATGAAAAACGTAATGAATACATTGAGAACCAGCAGCGGTCCCAGCTTGATGATGTTGAATCGTCCTCTGTTGTTATTTTGACATATTTAGAATGCATATATATATATATATATATATGATTTATTCTTATTTACATTTGAGGAGAGAAATAAATCTCAGAGACACACACACACAGGTGTAGATTTCAATATCTGTGTCATTTCACCCCCACCGCAATGAAAAAGACAAAACAAAACCTGAAAGTAGCAGAGGAGTTACTGAGGAAGAGAACCACGGGAACGTCACTCAGAAAAGGAATGCCTCCCAAAAAGTGTCTGTTTTTTAACCCCCAAAATACAAGAATGAATTATAAGTTAATGCAATTCTTCAAACACAATTATAACCACCTCATGCAAAGACACATATTTAAAGACACACAGTGTTGTGGTCTCAGTCAGCAGCTCTGCAGCATCTTCTGTGACACCTTAGATACAGGCAACCACAGATTTATCTGACAGAGCAAAACAAGAGATCTGATATATTGTCTCAAAAAGTTGTTTGTTTGTTTTTCTTTATTATAAAATGCTGCTGTGGGCCTTTATCATTTTCATTCAACCTGATTAGCACAGATGAGATGTACATGATCTTAAAAATGAGGGGTTGATATATCAAAATGAATGAATTTATCAGTGACATAGAGGTAGCCTGATATCAGACACCCTGACTCTCATGTCTGAAAGCGCACAAGCACAGAAGACCGTGTCTAGCTTAGCAAGGATACCACTAAATGAGAAAAGCTGAGAATGATTATTTGAAAGCAAGACGGAAAGCCGCTGAGGTCCCAGCATATGTTGAAGTGTGAGCTGCAGCCTGATGATTGTGTTTTCCTTTACACAAATAAACTGATGCAGAAAATGCACAAATTGGAGCATGAAAGTGTAAGGAAAATAAGTGTACGATGCTCCAAATTTCAGGGGAAAGGACACCACCCCAATGTGTCCTCCCTGTGAACCCCAAGCCAACAGGAGTGAGAATGAAGCCCACCTCTGATCAAGCACACTTCATAAGTAAGGACATAAAGTTCGTATGGAACATACACACATTCTTAGATGAATCTTTTACGTTTTCTCTGTGCACAATCGCCTGCTCACGCTAGCGAAATTCTATCTGCCAGCAGATATAATAAATTGTTTTCAATCACAGACATTTTCCAGTGCCGGCCAGGAACACTGTTCTGGCTCACCAGGAACATATAGAGAGAGCCCAGGCTCTGCAGGGACCCAGCTGGACTTAAATGTGGCTCCAGTTGCTGAGACTGTGTCTGTCAAGGTCCCTAAATCCAAATTCAGCTGTTTGAAAAATTGCTCAATCTCACAGCCTCAATCAGCTCTGAATATAATCTTGACCCCACGTTCACCACCATCATCAACAAAGCACTACGGGCCTCTTCCAGTAACCCCCGTCACCTCATTCAAATTAATACATTCTTCTGTAAAAGCTTAATCTAAAAAGAAATCCACAGTTACTTAAAATGAGGACTGTGTGCACAGATGGGAACAATAAAATCATAGCTTTGATGAGGTCGCTGAATGAGGCATTTCTTTGAAAATGCTGACAGTATATTTAATAAAGTGTCAGCTTTTTTGATGAATGATAGCAGCTTCTCCGAGCTTGTTTGGTGATTTTATTACGGATTAAAAGCTCCACCTCAGTCTCAGTCGGAAGAGGAGAGTGTCTCATGCACGTTTCTGCAGCTACTCTGGTAATAATTCACTGGAGATTCATTTTAGATGAATCGAACATTTATCAGTGTGATCAGAATACCTATATGTTAACGGTGTTTTACCATTTATATAGAGAGATGAAAAACAGAAAGATGGCCCGTGCACGCTGCTGAGAACCTTCGGCTGTGCTCAGCAGGAGCAAGGTTAAGGGTTATAACTGTAGCCTGTTTTATTTAAATACGCATTTAACCATTTTCTTAACCCCTCACCCTATCCTATACAATGCCTATCCTAGCCGTCACTGGCTGAGAATCATGGTACTCTCTGAATAGGGTTTCCATCACAGGGCTAACATCCACACCCATGGCCAGTCTTAGAATCACCAGTCGAGCAAACGTACACATCTTTGGACTGTGAGGAACGTTCAAATGCTCATCTCTAAAATGCAGTGATACTGACTGCTTTCAGGGCAATGCAGTGGTGTAGTAGTTAATGCTGTTGCCTAATGTCATTTTCTGGTCTAAAATCTGTGTGGTATACCTAAATTACATATAGTGCGTGAATGAATCCTGGCATAAATGTGTGTATGAAGAGCTTTGAGTGGTCAGTAAGATTTCTTTTAAAGTGCTATATAAATTCCAGTCCATTTCTTTGCCAGGTTGCTGCCTTTATAAAGTAATAGGTGATTATGAGCCAATTATTAAAGAAAGAATAATTCTATTCAATTCAGGTTTGTTTATAATGTACCAATTCTCAACAATTACCTTCTTGCGCTTAAGATCTTATACTTTTAGAGGGAAAACAATTAGACTGTGAGCTAACACTTGGCGACAGTGAAAAGGAAAAACTCCCTTTTAACAGGAAGAAGCTCAGGAAGAGGCTCAGGGAGGGGCAGACATCTCCAAAAGCAGTTTTGGGATGAGGGAAGAGAAGAGAAAAGAGAGCAGAAAGAAAAGAAAGAAATGTAGTTGCATGCAGTAAAATAAATAAGTGTTAAATACAGCCCATTCGTCATAACTGACTTATTAACTGCGCTAACTTGGTATAAGAGCTAACACTTGGACTAAATCATAACTTTACAGCTACATTTTAGTTGCAACCTTCCGCTGGCATTCTCATGAAAGCGAACAACATTGTTAATACCTGGGAGTTCTTTTGTTAATGTTGTTATGATATATGAGTTCACACAATGCATCTGCACTATATTAAATGTGCAATTTACCTCAGTTAGGTGACTAGCAACCACGCAAAGGTTTGATGATTTATTCATTGGAAAATGTGATATTATCCTAAAATGTCCATGAATAGAAATTATATCAACATAATTAAATACCCTATTTGAGGCACTTTGATTGCAGATAAAACTTTTGAAACACCAGAACACTAAAGGTTTTGAAATTGCGTGAGACAACGAAAGTAAACAGATTCAGTGTTGCTGAAAATGATGCAATGTCCCAGTCCCATCACTCGCCTAAGGCCAAAATCGCTAAACTCTCACAGACGCCGTGGGAGTCTGCTCTGAATTTATAACAGGTTCAGTATGGTGCAAAAAGTAGGAAGAGGACAGCACTGTGCCATTTGAGCCACAATTACAATAATTTATTAATAAATAAATAATAATTCCTGTTTGTGACATTAGACATTTTAACAATAGTCAGGAAAACCATGAACATATGTAGACAGTATCCAGCTGTTTAACTGGATACAAACAAGTGTGCCATAAATAAACACAGTGAGCAGTCACTTCCATCCATGATTGGTTATTGTAGATTTTATCTGGGGACAATTTTACTATAAAATGTATGGAGACATCCTAAGAAAGCTCTTAAATGCTCCAGAAACTGGTCCAAAATGCCTTCTGTACTAGTTCAGCCTGGATGCTGAATGTTGTGGGTTGCTAGCACTATCTACTGGACAAACTGGGTAAATGACTGGTCAAAGAAATAAAAGAGGAGTCTTTGTAAATTAGTAAAAGGTGACGCATTTGTCTCTATTTTCACAGCAAAGCTAGTAATATAAATAATAGACAGATTTCATCAAATATGAAAAATAAAAGATACGTAATGAACAATAAAAGGGGATTTAAAAAAGAACAGAATATACAAATGTGATTGATTATGGATGGAAGAGCTCAGCGTCAGAGTCAAATCAAATCAAATGGGTAAAGATGGAAGCTAAATGATTTTTCATTATGAATTCAGAAATACCAAAGAGGTGGTGTTGTGGTGAGTTCTAAGTTGTGGGACCAGAGCACCTGGAAGCAGTTTTCCAAGCTCAGTATGAACTTGAGGAGTTTGTAGACATACTCAAAGGCCCGAGTCTGACGTGATCCAGAGCACCGGTCAATCTCAGAAGCAAACTGCCAACATAAAATCCACTCAAGCTGCTGTCAGTTAGCGCTAAAACTTCACCTTTACACCGCTGTGTTTTGCAGTATGGTGTATTAAGTGTGTCCACTACCTTGTTAATTATCTAATGAAGCTCAGTCTCACTGCTGGATGTCCAGCACTGAGGACAGGACAGAAACTGAACACTGCTTTGAAAAAACACATGATATGAACAAGGTTGCCTATTTTCCACAGCATGACATACTGTTTATGATCAACTCTGATTGAGGGCTCGGAAAGCTTCAGCTAACAGTTCTGTTTATTGTGCTACCAAGAAATGGCTCCAGTCAGAGGTTGTCCCTCAGTCTCTGTGGAGCAGCAACAGGACAGCTGGATGATGGATCCCTTCAAGTGCAACTGTCAGTCACAAACACAACTGTCCTTCCCGAGCCAGAGCTATGTCCTGTTGTTATTCTGGGGGCTCAGTAATGGGGTATGTGTGTTTGGCTATTATCCCTAAATCTCATGAACTCAGACAATGGTGGCAGTGAGAGAATAGACCTCTTTACCTGTGTCTCTGCCTAAACAAGGCATGGAGTATTTATAGCCCATAAGCGTGCGCCATTATAGATGGGAGAGGGGTGAGTATATTAGCCCCTCGTTTTGGGGGCTGCTCCATCATAAAGCAGCGAGGATACTGCTTGGTCCAAATCCAGCTAACACTGAAACATGGTGAGTGGATACAGATCTCATTGTTATTGTCTTTAACATTGTTTAAAATAAGCGGCAGACTGTGAGGAGACAGTCTGTTTCTGCTGTGTGATTAATGTGTTTACTGTAGATATCTGTATAACAGTCCGTCAAAGTCTGCTCCTTTCAAACAACAGATAACGCACCAATGTACTCCATGTCAATATGTTGTGAGGCCTTTTTTTCCTTTAAATAATCAATCAGACAATGCTCCCGTTGTCCTATTGATGAGATATTTGTCTACTCAACTATTCGTATTTTCATCAAAATGACAACAAATTAACTGTCTCGGAGAAGAGACGGTAAGGAAAGCCTTGATCTTAAAAAAAAAAATTTACTTGCAACTTTTTCCTCCGTGTTTACAATAAAATGGAGCAATGACATTTAAAACACACACAACATTTAAGGAGAGGAAATGGGAGGGATGAAGAGGAGAGAGGTGAGAGAAAGGCAGCAAAAAAACAGAGAAGAGACTTAGAAGAGCAGCCAACCGGGTTGGAAAGAGCAAAACAAAGGGAGTGCGGAGCAGACAGCAGAGAAACACGAGCAACAGGTGCAGGCTATGAAGAGGTCAGTGGTTATTCGCGTAATATTTGGCCCAATAAAGTTTCCACTGGTCCAGCAGTGATGTGCATTGGGCAACAACTCTGCCTCATTGCCCACGAGTACATGAATCCTCTTAAAACAAAATAAATAATGAAATAAATGTATCTGAGTGCCAGAGGTCCCTTCCGTGAGATATACAAGAGCTAATCCACAACAAGGGTTAGACAGCAGCTGTCGAGAGGACCCTGAATCCGAGCAACATGATGTCACTGCGCTGCATCCCCCTTACAGTGTTTTTCCCAGTTCCTTGGCAGTCATGTAAATAGCTCAACATAATCCTTGCCTCTGAGGGATTTCTGATCAAACAGGGCTCAGTGTACTCTCCTGTCATCACATAGACCCTATAGAATAATCCCTCATGTGATCCTGGGACTATGAGAGTGCAGGCAGTGGACCACACCCTCCCTAGGCTTACCCTGTGTGCTCCCAAAACTGGAGGCTCGAATAAATATTTCCATAACAAACTGACAGTGTTTGTAATCCTCGCTAATGAAATGTGTGCCCCCCAGTAGATGCATACCCCCCCCCCCCCCACACACACACACACACACACACACACACTTAGTGAGAGTGAGCTGATCGTCGGCTCATTACCACGTGTGACAGTAAAACCGATAATGAGTAAGGCTGTACGGAAGAGCCAGGTGATGATCGTGTGTCATTGCTATTGGATCTAATTAAGAGTGTCATTGTTAAACCCCCCACAGGCACCCAAGAAAGCAAAGAAGAGAGCGGAGGGAGCCAGCTCCAATGTGTTCTCCATGTTCGAACAGGCCCAGATCCAGGAGTTCAAAGAAGTCGGTACTCTGCCAAACGCTTTCTTTCACATTGAATTTGAGCAGTTTACTCACTGCGATGTCTGCTCACTCTGTATACTCCCGCAGGCGTTCACTATCATGGACCAAAACAGAGATGGCTTCATTGACAAGAACGACCTCAGGGACACCTTTGCAGCTTTAGGTAAACTCACTGTGTGTCGCGTTCCTGTTGTGATGGTTTCACATGAATACATTACACAAGTCCAGCAAAAAACAAAAAAACCTTAGGCATTCTCAGGTTCCAGCTTCTCACATGTAAGAATTTCATTGTCTCAGCTAGTAGAACTCACCTTGAGTTCTGGGATGTATAATTGCCATTTTTAAAATACTGTCTGAACAAACAGATAAGTGATAAATTGAGCTGTAGTAGTCATGAGATTAATCATTAGCTGACTTTTTTCCCCAACCTAAGACTTATTAATATTATACATAAACAAGCAAACCTATTAAACATATTACAACACAGACTAAACAAGAAAAGCACAGCAAACAAACATGATCAAATTTACATTGGGGCGATCGTGGCTCAAGAGTTGGGAGTTCGCCTTGTAATCGGAAGGTTGCCGGTTTGAGCCCCGGCTTGGACAGCCGCGGTCGTTGTGTCCTTGGGCACGACACTTCACCCGTTGCCTACTGGTGGTGGTCAGAGGGCCCGGTGGCGCCAGTGTCCGGCAGCCTCGCCTCTGTCAGTGCGCCCCAGGGTGGCTGTGGCTGCAATGTAACCAGTGTGTGAATGTGTGTGTGGATGACTGGACGTGTAAAGCACTTTGGGGTCCTTAGGGACTAACTAAAGTGCTATACAAATACAAGCCATTTACATTAAAAATAATATTTGTATCTTTTCAAATAACACATGTTTCACAACAAACAGATCTTCCACATATTTCAAAGAGTCTCAAAACCTTTCCAAGTTTTTTTTATTTTAATACATATGTTTTCCTTCCTAGGGTTTACTGTCAACATATTTACTGCATACCTGGAAATATCTCCAACTGTTTCTACTAAATGTATTAAACCTGCAACTGAGTCATTTTGCAATAAACAATATTATGTCCTCTGGATATAATGATAGCTATTTCCTGAGCTAGTTATTCTCGACATTTGTTGTGTGATTTATTCCATTTTGCATTTCTATTCCAATACTTTGATTAGATAGAGTCATTCAAAAGAGTTTTATCAAAAGCCATACCTCATTTTTCTTTATTATTGTTCATTTAGTTTTTATTTTGTATAAGAAGAACCTTAACTTACTGCAACAAATCTGTTCTAGTCTTTATCGACCTGGGATTCAATTTTGTTTAATTATTTGGGAAAATGTTGTGTATTATATTGAGTACTATCCATCGAGCTTGCTGACTTCATGTTCTACATTTGTTTAAATGTTCCAGTGGTTTTAGAATATATTTAAAGGACCAAGTGTTGAATGTGCCTTGAAAAAGATCTCAATAGATTTTTTTTTAATACAAAACTGGAAAACTGTTGTTATTCCAAATTTCCAGCAACTGCATCCCCTTCCAATTCCTTCTTTGGTCATTTTGGGCTGGATGGCATGGTCAACCCATCTAATAGTTCCGTTGAGCTTTTGTGGATTTGTTTTAATCTCTTTATTGGACTATTTTCAATAAATAATATATCAGTTTAAAAAATTAGCATTAATTGCGACCCCTGTTTCACCATATATTCCATGTTTTTCAGGCCGTTTAAATGTCAAACAAGAAGAGATTGATGACATGCTGAAGGAGGCACCAGGGCCCATTAATTTCACTGTCTTTCTCACCATGTTTGGAGAGAAACTAAAAGGTAAATGAAGATGCCGTTATATGACATTCAAAAAATGAAATCATTTTTCTTTAATGCAGAACTGCCACTTTTCATCTGCAGGTGCTGACCCAGAGGAGACTATCCTTAATGCTTTTAAAGTCTTTGACCCTGAGGGAAAAGGAACACTAAAGAAAGAGTTGTGAGTAATAGTCTGGTTCTTAAGCGACTCGTGACATTTGCGTCTCATTTGCTCATCATCGCTGCTCGTCTCCACAGTGTGACAGAGATGCTGACGACCCAGGCTGACAGATTCTCTGCTGAAGAGGTTAGTGCTCCACCTCCGACGATGTAACAGATAGTTGAGCCTTGAGTTTTTATAAATGCAGATACGCTCTGTAACCTTTTTTTTTTTTACTTCGTACCCAAAGATGGAGCAGATGTTTCAGGCGTTCCCTCCAGATGTAGCAGGGAACCTGGACTACAAGAACCTTGTCTATGTCATCACACACGGTGAAGAGAAAGACCAGGAATAATCACATCCTCCCTCACTGGGTCGTATTTGTGCTGAGATATGATCACATATGACAGCAAAAACAGAAAGCAAAAACATAAATAACTTCAGCTTCAGTTTTTGAATATGCACATGGATCAATGTGTTCATTCATTCATTCATCATTATAACATGTATATGTATGTATATTATTTGAATATATATGAGTAATCTCTTCAAAGGTGAAATTAAGAGTTTGACCTCGGATGTTTTTGACAAATCAATAAAGAAAGATTCAACCTCAGAGAGATGCATTGAAGAAGCGAATCTCGGTGTATTTCATCTTCCATAAGTAGTGATATTTAATTATCTGTATATAGTGATTTTATTTCAGTGCTCACTGTTGATCAGTAGAAGAACACTGGAACCCAGAAGCTCCAAGTCCCATTTGTTCAATTTTGCCTTAAAGAGTACTTTAAGTGTATAAATATAAGGGAAAGGATTGCTAGGTAGACAGTGTGTCCTTTAAAGGCTCTATGTGGCTACTCCACCATAGCTCACCTTCTGTTAATGGTAAAGCTAATCTGTAATTATACTTTCTGTATACCCCAGTATCATTTACTGTACTTATGTATCTCTTTATTTTACATGTAAATCAATTTCTTGATTGTCTAGAAATTGGTGCATCTCTAAGGTTTTTATTGGTTAACTGATTTTCAAATTGAAGCAAAAGTGTTCATCATACTGAATTATTTCCTAATCAGATAACACAGAACAGGAACTGCGTATAATTATAAGCAGTTCTTTTTTTTATATATATAACTGCGTATAATTATACGCAGTTCTTTTTTTTTTCACAATACCGGATATTATAATATCCGGTACTGTGAAAAAACCTAATTTCATTATACTTTACTAGGGAAATGGAAAATAAGTGGAGCAATTTATTGAAACAAGATCAAACATACATGGAAATACACTATATAAGCCAAAAGTTTTGAAATTTCTAATGAACTTCAAAGTCAATATTTGATATGAATACTTTTCTTCACAACAGGCTGAACTTTTTTAGGGATGTTTTCTTAGCATTTCTTTAAGCAGTCTTCAGGAATAGTTCTGCAGGCTTTTTGAAGGACAATCAAAACTCTTCTTTGGATGTTGGCTGTCTGTTATTCTGGTTTCTGTCGAGATGATCCCACACTACTTCGATAATGTTGAGGACTTGGTGACTGAGGAGGCCAAACCATAGTGTGTGTTTTTCTATCCAGATATACTTTGTACTGTGTTGGCAGTGTGTTTGGTATAATTTTCATGTTCTCCAAACGACATGACGTTCAGGTATTGTGTCAGGTGCCTATACCAAAGTGGCTCAACGTGTTACGTGTAGAAACAACACTGATTCATTTATTGAGTTAGGGCCCTTTTGTGGGTTAAGTAGCTTACAAAGCACGCAAATTAAAAAAACATATCCCTCTGAAAATTGTCAGGTACAAGGACTGGACTGAAAATGAGTGAAAAATCAACAAATATCCAAAGAAAAAAACATTAAAGGACTTCAGAAGGTCTGAAGCTGTCCCCATCCAGCACAGTAGGGGGCAGTAGTGTAGCAGCTACCAGCACAAGCCGCTGGCTTAGCAGTACAAGGTGCGGCAAAGGAAAAACAGAAACGGGACACCGTCGCTAGCAACCGTTTGTGTTGGTTGACGCTTATTTTTTTATAGTCCCCGTCCCTTTTTTTTTAACAAAACGAAAAATTGATGTTGGCATTTTTAAAATTGCGATCTTTAAGTAGCGTATTAGGCTGTCAAAAGTGTCGGCGAGTGGCTAAACGGTATCAGGGTCGCGGCAACATCTTTTACCCTCAGCCGGAAAATAGACGAAGCTAACATTAGCAAGCTAATGCTAGGATAGCTAGCGGGCTAGCTTTCACAAGTGTGTCAACGCAAAGACCTAGATTTGACTGGAGCGATTATTTCGTAACACCGACGCTTGCAATGGCTGATGTTGACAAGCTCAACATAGATAGTATCATCCAGCGGCTTTTAGAAGGTAAGTACATACAAACATTTCCACGAAACACTTGTTTTATTATTTAAATGTTATGGTAAATGCTAATAGTAGATAGCTAGCTTTAGCTCGTGTTCATCTTGTTGCAATAATTAGTAACAATAATCAGAAATATTTGCAAGATAACTTAATATTTTAATTAATGTCGGCTACCAGCTTTATGTAATGCGTCTCTTGAGTCAGAATATTGGTGTGTCTGAAGGGTGTGAAACGACATGTCACGTACACTGTGTTCTCATACACAAACACCGCGAATTCCGTCACGGCATATGGCTTCTACACTCACCGTTTGTCCCACTTGGCGTCCGGGCAGAGATGTCATGCCCAGGTTAGCTGGAATAGTGTTTAGGTGTTATTCTTACTGACTTTTGTTGATTTTTGTCTTCTTGTTCCAGTCAGAGGAGCAAAACCTGGCAAGAATGTTCAGCTGCAGGAGAACGAGATTCGTGGATTATGCCTCAAGTCCAGGGAGATCTTCCTCAGTCAACCCATTCTCCTGGAGCTGGAGGCCCCGCTCAAGATTTGTGGTAAGAAAAGCTATGCACTTACGTACCAGAAAGATCGACTCAGCAATTGACTGATAGTATGTACTGACGTATGATAAGTGGTGTATGACTCAATAGCAATGTGTATAATTCAGCTTGGTATTTGCCCTGCAGGTGACATCCATGGGCAATACTATGACCTGCTAAGGCTGTTTGAGTATGGGGGCTTCCCTCCTGAGAGCAACTACCTGTTTCTGGGGGACTACGTGGACAGGGGGAAGCAGTCACTGGAGACTATCTGTCTTCTACTGGCCTACAAAATCAAATACCCAGAAAACTTCTTCTTGCTGAGGGGAAACCATGAGTGTGCTTCAATCAACAGAATATATGGTTTTTATGATGAGTGTGAGTATTGTTGAATGACTAGAAATGTCCAACCTGGGGCCTCTTGTGTCCATTAAGGGTACCTGTCAGACTCTCTGTTGCGTTATCTTTTGCTGGTTAAACTGTTTGGAGGAGATTGTTGGTATCAGATAATGGAAAAAAATTAAATATAATTTCTTGTCTTACTGTGTTAGGTAAAAGAAGGTACAACATCAAACTCTGGAAGACCTTCACAGATTGTTTTAACTGCCTCCCAATTGCCGCCATTGTTGATGAGAAGATCTTTTGCTGCCATGGCGGTGGGTTATAATGTGCAGAATGAATGTTTTGGCACAAAACTTTACTATCAACTCTAAAGTGTTTTGGTTGTATGCATGATGTTAGAAGTAGTGTACATTTGATATCAGCGTTTCTTATTTGTCCTTGAGAAATGCTGTTTTTGCAGTTTGTTACCTGACATTGAGCTCACCCAGTTCCAATCGGTGCTGACCTCAGTATCAGTGTGTTTATTTGTACTTTTATTTTACTGTTCCATTTAGGACTGTCCCCTGACCTTCAGTCCATGGAGCAGATCAGACGCATCATGCGTCCCACTGACGTGCCTGACCAGGGCCTGCTGTGCGATTTACTTTGGTCTGATCCAGACAAGGATGTGTTAGGCTGGGGGGAGAACGACAGGGGTGTGTCATTTACCTTTGGCTCAGAGGTGGTAGCCAAGTTCCTGCACAAGCATGACCTGGACCTGATCTGTCGTGCCCATCAGGTAATCACCCCCGTCATCACAAACAGAAACGTCACTGTGGGAAGTGGGAGGTGGGAGGTGGCCATGTACTGGCCAGAGGCAAGATACACTTGGTACAGGACATGATATACTAGCACATGTGGTGTGTGTAGTGGACAGTGGATTTTGACCTTTTTGGCTTGCATTTGCATCAAAGTAAAATTATTTGCGCATTTCCAGAGGTTGTTACGTGTTCAACTAAAGCTTTACTTTTAAAAAAAATATCTAGAGACTTAAAGAATATGGAGAGAAATTGATGTTAGAATAGTCACAAATTACTTTAATGCTGCCACTTAATGCCAGTGCAAAGATAAGAGAGCTCAGCTTTCAATGCAGTCTTGTGTAATTTTGTGGAAAAGATGTTTGTCAGAATAGACAGTAGCTTGTAGTAGAATATAATGTGTAGCTTATTAATGTAACTATAGAATTTGGTCAGTACGACAACTAATAAGGAAAAACACTGTTGAGGCATGTTGAGTCTGCAATTAAGACAAGTGATTGTGAACGTAAATACACAAGTTTTACTTGAAACTCCTGACCAGAGGCCAGGCTAGACTTTAATAGTGACCAGTAAACCTTTGCCACTAATGTACTTGATAATGTAGCTGCTGATAGAAGTATCAAGATGAATTGTGAAGTGTATAGTGTCTAATCAGATTTATCTGTGTGCTGCAAAACTGATAGGCTGGTGTTTCGCGGTACTTTGTGCAGCTCTCTGTGCTTTGTCATAAGCCTCATAAGCCAGACAAGCACAGACAGATGCAGCACACCCTTCATTTGCTCCACAAACATAAAATTGAATCAGTCTGCACCGTTAGCCTTTGGCCAAAAGCTGTTATCAACATTCAGTATGGCTAGTCATCGACTGATTGCATTGTTATCTACCACAAGTGAGCAGCCTACATTGTCAAGAGAGGAACGGCAAGCTCAGAATAAAGTAGTTACTGCTGGTAACTCCGGTTCTGCAGGTACATGCCAGAGTTTTTAATCGGTTTGTCTTTGATGGGTTGCCTTCCAGTTTCTGCAGTTGTTGCCAAAGCGTTGAATAACAACTTTTTCTGCAGAATTTCTGGGCTTAAAACCATCTAAGGGAACATGCATGTGCATTTGTAGAAGTGCCACTATTAAGGAGGTGCAGAAATCTAGTTTCCTCTCAAACCAATTAGATACATAAAGGTTGTTTTGGAGTGGTAGGCCAGTAAGGCCTAATAATAGATGCCTTTAACAATGAATGGAATCTTTTTTGTTATTTGTTGGAGTGCTTGAGTTAAAGCTTCAAGTCTTCATTTCACTTACACCCTGCTGGTTTTGAATTTAAACTCCACTCAGACTCCACTTACAAACCTGACAATATGTTTTGAGTTTTTATATTGAGTTAAAGATCCTGTGAACCATAACCCATTAGGTTAGACTGCTAGACTACGCTTTAGATCTGACCACCTTAATGTCTACTTGCATGATTTAGTCGAGGCTAATCCTAGTTTATGTATTTTGAAAATGTGTAAACATGTCATTCCTATTTGTATTTTCTCACTGGCAGGTTGTCGAGGATGGCTATGAATTTTTTGCAAAGAGGCAGCTCGTCACTTTGTTTTCAGCACCTAACTATTGTGGGGAGTTTGACAACGCCGGTGCCATGATGAGCGTGGATGAGACTCTCATGTGCTCTTTTCAGGTACAGTACCTTTTGTTTATTTTAAGCATTGCGTTTTCGTGGCAGTGATCTAATCTAAGCTATTTGTACAGACAGTGTACAGCTATTCATTAAATGTTTTCAACTTGGTATAGATTTTGAAACCAGCTGAGAAGAAGAAGCCCAACGGCAGCCGTCCTGTGACTCCCCCCCGCAGCATGGTCACCAAGCAAGCCAAGAAATGAAGGGGTGGCCAGACTCTGACTTCTTTGTTCTGCTCTGTTATTCTGCATTTGAGGGATTGATTATCCTTCATGCTGCCAATACTGAAAAGATATTCACTCCTTCTCGATGAAAGCAAAATATTTTTGTTGTTTTGTCCACAGGGGTAAATTGATATGTCACCATGAAAACCTCAGGTGTTTTGCACTCCCATTTTGCAGCTAGTCTTTGCCACATATGACTGTTCAATCAGGAAAAATGTAACAATATGGCTACTTATGCACAGGAATGCCTTGTTTGAAGCTGTGCACAATTTTTTTCCAGTTTCGTTCATGTCTTATTCCTTTATCATTGTTTTTTCCCCCCCACTGTCAATAATTAATGTTATTAATGGCTATACAACTATGGAGAAAGTCACAAACACCTGTTTACTTCTGTAAACTTTATATTGTGTTCATTTAACCGTCAGTGTCTTAGAACGCTGACTGTACACTGCATCACATTTTTAAACAAGTCGTGCTAAATTAAACAAATAAAGATACACTCTTGTAATGTCTAAATCTTTCTAATAAACATTTGAGTGTGTTTTAGGGGGAAATTTTCTGTCTGAGTGTATTTATTCCAAAGAAATTACAGCTTTTTAAAAAACAACAGTTGTAAACGAAAATACTTAACCATCTTGCTCAAGAACATCTTATAATTAAGGGTAGTTTCCATCCAGGGATACCCACAAGGGGGAGATAGAACATACTGCAAACTACGTTGCATCTAAGGAAATGGTAAATAATCCCAGATGTGAGCAGTCTTGTATATGTACAGGGTAGCAAATTCATAAATAAAAAGATTTAATGTTTTTATTTGCGTTCTTATTTATTTATTTTAATGTAATATATTCGTAGCTATTTCCATGTGTTATAGTTGTTCAGAAAAAGGCCATGTAAATGTATTTTTGCCCTTAAAATGTGTATCTACGCGTAAAACCTGCCTACTACTGGAGTTTTATGGCCTTTTTATACAGTAAAAGCTGACTGAATATAATATTTCCATATCAGGAAGTGTACGTTGCGTAACGATGTCTGACGTCAGAGCAGTCACAAGACCGGGTTCGTGGAGCAGAGTGTGTTGAGACCGCAGGGCTGTAGGTCCACATTTTGTGTTATGTAGCGTCTCCGAGGCAGAAGTGGCGCCATGGCCGCCGAGAATCAACGCTTACAGAGTTTCTGGAGGGGAACGGGCGACGTTTTTCCTTAACTTTCTCCTAGTTATCAAGGCGGAAGAATAAAGCACGCAGAGGCTGTAGTCATATCAGCGGGAGGCATTGTCTGGGCGTGCGTGGCGGCTGTTGTCTGTCTGGGTAGCTCAGCCGCACATCTCCAGCCTCGTTAGCAAACTAGCAAGTCAATATAATAGTGTGCTCGCGTCGACGCTGAGCTAGCAGGACTGCTAGCTTGGCCGGTTTTTTCGGGGGGAGCTGGTGTCGTAGGTGATGTTGTCCGTGCTGTCGTACGGTAGACTGGTTGCCAGAGCTGTCATCGGCGGACTTTCTCAGACAGACAGCCGTGACTACAGTCTGGTGACAGCGAGCTGCGGTTTTGGAAAGGATTTCCGCAGAGGCATCCTGAAGAAAGGGATGTGCTATGGGGACGACGCGTGTTTCATTGCCCGACACAGATCTGCCGATGTTTTGGGTGAGTATCCCATGTCTGTTTGCTGATGAAAGCTTAACCAAACAATAAGACATTGCTCCATGTACACTGGGTGAGACGTGACTGACAGGTCAGGGGTCAGCCCCTCCGTGGGTTGCACGTGTTTTTTTTTTGTTTTGTTTTTTCAGAATGAAACGGATCAGAAGGCTTGTGTCAATGCCTTCTAGTGTTAAATTTGTGCGTGTATTTTTCAGACTTTTGTGCTTGTTGCATGTTCTTTGTACGCTTGAACTTTTAGTGGGTTCATATTGCGTGCAGCATTCATTCATGACATAAAGAATATCTTAAGCAGCCAAAACCGATACAGACTTTAAAACCTGCTGATGAAAAAGACTCTTAAGCACGGAAGCCTTGATCCCGTGTAAACCTATTATTGAAGACCTTAGCAGCTTTTATGCATATCTAACGACTGTCTGGGTATTTCTAAATGATTGCTATTGATTACTGTAATATTTTCGCAAAGTTGTTGTTTTTCGGCACATCAGTTGAACTGTGCGTCTGACTTGAAGAGGCCTGTTTCTTAGCTGTGGCACAGGGTGGTGAGACTCCTCCATGTATGGTCAGTGGAGCAGATGTCTGCGCCCTGGGAGTAACAAGACTAGAGTTTCCTTCCTAGGAAAATCTTGCACATAGCTAAGTGCTCCTTATGGGACAAAAGCTCTTAGTGAAACTCAAATAAGCAGGCCATGTTTCTGTAAAAAGGTTAATGAAGGTTTCCCTTATGGATTTAATGCATTTAACTGAGGGGACAGATTTTAAGGTGGGTTAAATTACAACAAACATAAAGCGGGACAGTAATGTGGAGCTACTTGAAGCAACTTTCTGAAGTTGTTAGATGAGCAGAGACTCTACCAATCAGCATGAGAAATGCTTGAATTGAGTAATGGGACATTTGAAAGCTTTGTACATTTTGTCATTTTTGGCGTCTTTTTCCATCTTGCTGGGAGTGATTGTTGTTGTTCATCATGCAGCTGTGAGGCATTGTCCTCCAGGCTTACCTGTGGAATGTTAAAAATCATATCTGCATCTTGGTGCTAGTTTAATCCTCAATGTTCTTAACTGAAATATGGAGTTCCAGTTTGCAGATTTCTTTCATTTTTGTTTTTAAACATTGTACATATTACACAATTAATGGTTATGAGGAAAGTTTTTTTTTTTTTTTTTTTTAATGTAATAAGGGATTAATCATTATTTCCCATAATGAAATCAACTCCTTTTAGGTGTGGCGGATGGTGTAGGTGGTTGGAGAGACTATGGCGTGGACCCGTCACAGTTTTCGGGTACACTGATGAAGACATGTGAGAGGTTAGTGAAGGAAGGACGCTTTGTACCCAGCAACCCGGTGGGAGTCCTCACAACCAGCTACTATGAGCTACTGCAGAACAAAGTGCCACTACTGGGTGAGTGCAGCCACTGTAAACGCAGGGTTTCAGTTTTTCCCAAAAGCGTAGAACCATATTCAGCTTGTATCAGTTTATTTATATATATTTTTATTATCTGTCAAATCATGAGCTTAAATGGGCTACAACCATAAAATTTGGCACAGTCGATGGAAATGATGGGCAAATGCTTTCCAAGTAATGTGATCCCAGGCGGCTAGATGGTATCAAGGTGGTTACAGCACAACAAATTCAATATAAGAAAAGCCACATCTCTTGCACTGTAAGTCTGATTGCCTTGAAATCTGACACTGAACTGCAGCTAGAAACAATGTGCAGACGCTCTCTAAAAATAACCTTCAGTAGGCCCAACTGGTGATCTATGATTAACAGTTCAAAATGGTGAAAAAGACCATTGCTCCCACATCGAGTCTTTGAAAGACTCGCATCTTAAGTATTAGGGTGGTGCAATTGTACATATTGATTTGGTTTGCAATTGGCATCATTACTTCACAGAAGAAACAAACAACAAGTGACATAATACAAACTGGTACAAAATGTTCTCTGAGTGATGAAAAACATCCACAAATTCTTGTGCTTCACAAAAAAATATCTCTTGGATCTTAAAGGCCTGGTTGGCAGGATTTTATTTAATTTTTTTAAAGCAAATTTTAAAAGTGTGAAATTGAATCAAGTGACATGTACTTTTTGACAATTGACTATAAAAATCCGATTTCGTTTATAACAGTCTGGGATTGAGGTACAAACCTAATTCTGCTGATAGAGGTAAAGATTGCTCTGAAATAATGGCGGCCATTATTAAAAGCCTCAAAGGCCATGGCTTAATAGGAAATAGTCCATAATTCATTAACTTCATCAGATCATTTCATATCTTGAGGCCATTTCTGGAAATGTGTCAACCAAAGTGAGGGTGCCACATAGACGAGAGACATTTACCTTGAGAGCTGGTAGTCGAAGAGGTCAAAACACTGAACATCTGCTGACTTCAAATCTGAGTCGCGTCTACAACTTAATGTGCCTGTTTGACGATAAAGGCCACCAAAGCTGTTTTTGTTTTTAATCATTAAAATTTGTACAAATTTTGAACACAGCGTTGTGGGTTTACTGAAAATTGTCAAGAAACATCAACAAGTCTTTGCAGACAGCTGCGGTAGACAAATCTTTATGCTCCATTTCTGGTACATACTTAGCACTGTGTAGGGCCGTAGATTTAAAGCATTGCTGTGCAGCAGGCAATAAACAGGAGGCTTTCCATGGAGCTCAGTTTTCTTGGGCTGGGCTGCGTTTACATCTGTTTTGTTTAATGGTAGCTGGCTAGAGATTTTTGCATCATGAGTAATAGAACAGCCAGCTCCCATTAGAAAGTCCTAGGCTCAACCTGCTCCATGCACTTCACTTCCACCGATCCCTTTCCTTCTCTGCGCCGCTTCCGACGACAGAACGTGTACAAACACGTAACATCATCATGTGTTTGGAACAGATCTGTCTCTGCGCGTGTCAGTACTTTTCCATCCCGTTATCACATGTGCACCAGGGGAAACAACGCTGTATTGTGTTGCTTTTTTATGGCAGAAGGAATGTTCTTGAGGCCGGTAGCGTGAGTAAATTTGTACTGCTGGAGACAAAGAAGGGAGTGAGTCAGAGTGCGTGAGGGGGTTTGAAGGTTGATCCCCCCAAAGAGCATATTTGGTGGGCCAGTATGACTCACCAGCAGGGTGTGATCAACACGCTGTCCCGCATTTCCACTAGCTCGTGTTTCCTCCTTTCCATCACAGAAGGACAAATTTTAAAAAAATCTGCTCTCATTGTTAAGTTTGTGCTTTTAACGTTGGACCTCATTTTCTCCCAGTTTCACTTGGAAGTTGTGTAAAACTAAAAGAAAAGTAAGAGAAAGTGGTTGCTTTTTGTTGTTTTTAAAGAAATGTCTGTATTAAAGTCTGTACTCCCTAATCACCGTCCTTCCTGCTGTTATAGATGATTTATTTACATGTGACAGTAGTGACAATAGTAGAAGCACAGGTATTAAAAATAATCAATAAATGGTTTCCAGCCTCAAACCTTTTTTCACAGTTCCAGTGGGCCAGTGCTGTGCATGTTGGCTTATTGTCACACTTTCACGCCATACTGGAAAAGAACTCAGGCGTTGTTAATTGTTATTGTTATTAGCAACCACAGTACTTGTCCTACAACTCGGCCTCCTCTGAAAAGGGCAAAACGATGCAAATGTCAGTTTATTCTAATCCAGAAATCAGATGGACACAAGAACAAACCTTACGTCGTAAACTAACAGACATGCAGACACCGAAGCACTGTGCCGCTTGATCTAAATCTGTGTGACCTTTCACACAGATGTCTCCTGTTTTTTAAAATGTGCCTTGAGAATGTTTTTTATCAATTAGCCGCTTGATGAAGCAAAGATCTGTTGACCCTGTTTCCACATATAGCCTCTGCAGCGGCTGATGTTGATGTGTATTTTCAGAATGCTGAGTGCTGTGATTATTGTTTTCCTAGTCCTAAAATCTATTTAGTCTTCCTTCTCCCTCCATACATCTTGCTGGTATTGTGGTTCTGTGTTTACAAGTAAAGTCATGCTATACATTTGTGTTTTTATAAAAAATACGTCTGGCATCTTTACATGACGACTAACTGGCTTCCTGCTAACTTCTGAGTACAGACTCATAAGTTAGTTGTCCTGTCTTGTCTGCAGCACCAGAGAGGACAGCTCCGCTGTTGTTGAAAGCTGAAAGATTTTTGGCTGTTTGCAGCTTTTAATGTTGCATCTGTGCTTTCTTTCTTCTTTTGGGAGCTGAACACGTATTTGGGTGCAGAGATGGTTAATGTGCTATAGTGTTGCATTTACCCATTTTTATTTGTTTATTTAATCTTAAACATTTTCTTTGTTTTGCGTTGAAAATAAAAAGTGACGTGTGGGTTTTTTGTTTTTTTATTTTTAGGAAGCAGCACGGCCTGCATTGTGGTTTTGGACCGGCAGAGTCATCGGCTGCACACGGCCAACCTGGGAGACTCTGGCTTCCTGGTGGTCCGGGGAGGGGAGGTGGTCCACCGCTCAGATGAGCAGCAGCACTACTTCAACACCCCCTTCCAGCTGTCCATTGCTCCCCCAGGGGCTGAGGGGGCCGTCCTCAGTGACAGGTGAAACACTTAACGAGCAACACCTGGTGCATCTGCTCTCCCACACTAATTTGAGCGAGTCTACCGGTGACACGGACGGGTGTCATCAGCACACTTTATTGCTCATTCATGTGTTCTTTACAGTAGATGTGATACATGATACTCTACTTATAACAAGGCAGACTGCTTGCAGAAACAGCATGCACTGCACAACATTCAGTAGCGCCTGCTGCAAGGCTAAGCGTCTATAGCGACTGCGCTGCAGCGAGCTGCAGTGTACCAGTGTGTCTGAGGCCACGTGCTGCTGTGTCTCGTTGCTGTGGCGTGCCAAGCAGCAGCACAGTAGATGTCAGAATGCAGGACAGGCCCTGGATGTGTGCCAAGCTTTCCCTCTTACCTCAGGTCAAAGTCTGTGTGGGCTGATAGGGCAAATCCACAAGTCCACAGCCAATCCCGCACCAGCAGACTCCTCTTAAATTAAGCAATTTATTCTTAAAAAATAACTAAAAACAAAAGATTGCAACTGAGCTTACTTGTTACTATAGATATATGTATTTACTTTTCTTAAATGCTGACCTTGCTTCTGTTTCAGACAGCCCATAGATTTGAGAAATCCTTTTACATTCGAGCATTTCATTGAAGGATGAAGGATTTAGTCCTAGTGCATCAGCAGATTAAGCTTTCAGTCACTAATGTAGCAACCAACAGAAAAGAGTGCAAGGGTCAAAGCTAACAACTAGTTACAGCATTCCTGAGAGTGCACTAAAAGTTTGGATAAAGATGTTTAAACATACAGCTAAGCACTTTGCACTCTCTATGATAATGCCACACCGCTCTTTATTTGCCACAAGTCCGTTTGTACATTCATTTTCATTGCCTGTCTTTGTGTTAGTAATAATATACAAGGGAAACATCATGTTCTCGATGCATTGCTTCATAGCTATAAGCCCACAGATTTTTGCCTTCTTGCCCGATGATTATCTTCATAACTATACTGGCTGTGTAATTATCAAGTGTCACAAATGTCTTTGGCTTATGAATATGTTAATGATGAATCACCCAGTGTGCACATATAACAAAGAATGAGGAACAGCTCTGGTAAGTGTGGCTGTGTCCTCATAGTGCTAACTAGCTGCAAGAACAGCCGCTACAGCAGCTTTTTCTCCCCATGTGACTGTAGTTTGGCTTCATAAAAAAAATACATTTAAAAAATTAGAGCACAGGACAGGCTGTTCCTGGGAGCTTTGGCTCACTGTGTCATGATGCAGTCCAGGCAGTTTGTAATGAATCACATTCTCGACTGGATTTAGGGGGTAAGGACATCTTCCAGGAACTGAACCCGACACTGGCAAACTAACTTGGTTCCTGCCTCTGTGTATTTGAAGCGCCTTCATAATGGCAGCACCTTTTCTTGGACCCAACTGTCCTTTCCAAGAAAACAAACAAAACAAAAAAACCTTGTGTGATGATTACCTGAACTTTTCATTATCCATTAGCAACGAAGTTTCTTTTGCTAAGCTCAGTCGGTACGTTTAATGACAAAAATTACTGCATCTGTCTCTTACCTGAAACTCACCTGTGTCTCAGCCCTGACGCTGCAGACAGCACCTCCTTTGACGTACAACTGGGCGACATCATCCTCACTGCCACTGATGGGCTCTTTGACAACATGCCAGACTACATGATACTGCAAGAGCTGAAGAAACTCAAGGTGAGTGACAAACATGTCTGCCGTAGAATCAGAAAAGGGCACGATAAACGCCTAATGCCTGCTTTGTTTGGTTCCTCAGAACACAAACTATGAGAGCATTCAGCAGACGGCCCGCAGCATCGCAGAGCAGGCCCACGTGTTGGCCTATGACCCCAACTACATGTCACCTTTCGCACAGTTTGCCTGTGACAATGGACTGCATGTAAGAGGTAAGTGTCCAAGTATTACAAAAAAGATGAGTATTTTTTGTAATTTGAACGGTTACAAACGTGTTTTTCAAGCAACAAACCTAACTGGCTGCTGTTTCCTGTCCATGCAGGAGGAAAACCAGATGACATCACAGTACTGCTCTCCATAGTGGCTGAGTACACTGACTAGAGTCTGCACGGAGTATCCATCTGCCGCTGCAGGTGATGGACTGCTTTGATTCCTGCTGGCCAGGATGTACAGCTAATGTCTGCTTCCCCCACACCTAAAGGATCTACTCTGCCTCATCCACCCACCGTCTCCCCCACTTGGCCAACCCCACACATTTAAAAACAAACAAAAGAAATCCTTCAACATGCCCTTTTCTCTGTCGTTTTCTACATCAGACAGTGGCCAGATAAATCCGACTAAAGGCCACACACCCCGTTGGCCAGGCTGCAGTGTTCCAATGCTCACCAGATAATCCCATTGGCTGGGATCATTGGGCATGCTGATGAGGATAAGTCAGCCTCTTCTGATAGTTGCCGCAGGAAAGAAGCTGCAATTCAGAGAAGACGGATGCTGACATAGCCCAAGAGTGTGTTAGCATGTGAATGTGGCCACGTACTGGCCTGCCGAACAGAACTAAACAGTCCTCAAGAAGGGAAGCGCACGAGAAATGGCAGCATTAAAGCTCAATAAATGGGTCTGTCTTGTGCAAGCACTTAATAATACAGTGGTACTTAGGAAGCCTTTATGAAAGGGACTGGAAACTTGTACGAAAGGGCAGGGAGCATATGTTTGATATGAATGGTATGTTGTTCTGGGATGTTACATTAAATGTTTGCAAAAACAGAAACGAAACAAGTGTGATGTGACATGGGTATACACAGATGGTTTGATTCTTGTGGCAGGATAATCCAACAAGATTTCATAAAGAGTGGCAGCTGCCTTTTCCATACCAGTTCAAGTATTGCACATATTTTGTAACTTAAGAATATTTTGTAGCTCAAAAGCCTCTCAAGATAAATATATATATAGTATAAATGATAGTCAAACTGATGTCCTCCCTTTAATCTCACAGCTACTGCTGAAGTCTTGATTGTGATTATGTGTGATGTGTGTATGAATGGGTGACGAATGCACATGAGCTCCTCGGTGTGTGTCTATTGAGTAATGTGCAATCGGTGTCAATGAAATGGATGTGTAGGCTAGAGACTTCTCCATATCCGCTGGTCTGAATTGGTCTCGCAGCCTTAAACGCACAAAGCTTAAGGAGCATATCTGAAGAAGTTCAACGCAGCGGAAATTGGTCAGGTGACCAAATGTATTTTTGTAACCTCTTTGTTCCGTGGGGATTGTTCGCCGCGTCAAGCAGCTTACAGAAACTCTTGTTCACAGTCACCATTTGCTTTTCCTGTCTCTCTCCCTCCCTCCTCTCCCCCTGCTTGTAGAGCTCCAGTGGCGCATTCTTAAGTCATGTCACTGCAGGTTTCATGTGAAAAATGGTCAGTATGTTTCTTTGCGTCACTACAGGAAGATTTCACGGTAAAATCCACATTTTTGTGTAATATTACAATGTGCCTTGTATCATGTGTCATTGATACTGGCAAATAAGTCTTCAACCTTCCCCCTAAAAATGTGCCAGCACTGAGCACAAAGCATTAAACTGTTAAGTAGCCATAAGAGGTGGAAAAAAAGAGAGCTTTCACATCATGCCCTGCTGTCTTAACACCATCATTTTAACCCCAGTGTTTTGTTTTGTTTTTATCCCCCCTCCCCCGTTCTCCTGAAATCTGCTTCCTCTCTGCACTCAATCAGGAATAGTACTAAAGCCATCCCACACTTAGAAAATCCTTCCCATGGATCTTTAGATCACTGTTTACAATCTGCACTAATCGAAAGGATAGTTTCCTTGATGTGACACCTTGTCAGGTGTCATGTTGAAATGAGAACAGATTCAGGACGGTGAACAGTGTTAGTTGGCAAAATGTGATTTATTTATTTTTTTTCTAAGTGTTACAGCACTGAGGACAATCCAAGCAGCCTTAACAAAAAATAAAGCACTTCTCCCAGTCATTTGGCACTACCACTGTAAGCTCCATTGTCCCTGCTTCCTGTTTCACACCTCCCTGGATGACTCCTTTTCATCCGCTTCATCTTTCTGTTTAAACCAGAGCATGTCTATGTGGGAGAAACAAAAACATTTTCACATGTGTACAATGTTTAAATAAAGACTATAATATTTATTAACCTGCTGTATTTCATGGCTCTGATGTGTATTGAACACTGCAGCTGCGTTTTGTTCACATGAAGGACATTTGGCTCACTACTCTATAGTCTGGGAACACTTTTGTTTGTGCCACAACATTCCTCAGACACAATGCGTGCCAGTTACCATCAGATGGGTGTGGCATCTTCCCGAGATGGCACATTTTTATTGACCAACAACATGGATGGTATATTGTTCCAATGAACAGTAACTGGAAAAAAACATTTTAACAATAAACAATATTTAATAAAAACTATTCTGGAGAGATTAACACTTTGATAACTATTTAAAGAATATTGTTAATTAGTGACTGCTATTCCCTCAGAGTGACGGGCTTCTCGGATAGTCTTCCTCATCACTGAAATATGCCAGGACAGGTAGTCTGGGAACACCGTCATCATCGTCATCACCAGGTTCTGAGGACAAGGCCTTGAACAGCAGGGAGCAGATCTACAGGATACAAATAGCCAAACATGAGTGTATGCAGTTCATTCAAGAACATTCTGCCATTTTTTTTTTCTCATTTTAGATTTACAGCACTTGTGTATTTGCTCTGACCACCTGTCAATTTCTACGTTAAATCTCAGTACAACAGAGGACACTGCATGAGGGTCACTTAAAAACAGTGTCCACAGGGAGACTGGCTCAAGATCTTGAGTGGAACAGCTAAGATACTGCGCAGGACCCTCAAGCTCCCAGGCCTCTGGTAGAGGACCCGAGCTTGAAGGATTGACCGCCTGCAGGGGCGAGCGGGGGATTTTTCTAAATATATTCCTATGATAAATCATTACAGTTAATTTTCTCAAAATAATGACATGCTACAGAACTGATATGCAGAACAGTATTGGAGCAGTCAGTTATTTCACATGCACACAGGCAAAATTTTAAGTTCACTTAGTGCTGCACATCTGCCTTCATAATCTTCTTGTGCATTTGAAAAAATTTTTGGATGGTGGAGTTTCGACTAGCATGCTTTATTTTGGCAACGCTTCCTGTCTTGAGTCGGGCCTGCACCGGAGGTGTCCTCACAGTGCAGTCTGCAGCTTGTAGGATGACCTGAAGGCTCATCAGAGGAGTCTTAAATTTAAACACTATTAAGCAATAAACCTGTGTTAACAGGGAAAGTTGCACAGAAGACATTTGCTAAAAGGTTTTGGGTTCAGCAAACGTCTTTAAATCTTAAACGGTGACAAAGAACATAAGACATGTCTCAGCTGATATTGTAAACCATTACAGCACACCCTGAACCATACTTCTCAGAAAGACTGTAGAGCATCCAAACCACAAGGAACACACAGACCATCTCCAGATCCAAGTTAAGATTTAAAAATCAAGAGCGAGCTCTTGTTACCATGCTGGAAGGTGGGGTCATTCCAGCACAAGCACTGTCGCCCTGGCATTGGAGTTGCATCAGAACAGGTGGGTAGGTTATAGGGCTGCCTTGGCTGGATTCAACAAGCTCTGTTACATCAGGAAGAACTTGGAGGTTGTTGCTCTGAGTTTCATGTATACCCACAGGCAGAGCAGCTGCATCTGCACAGCTGGGAACAGACAGAACACACTTGTGTCTGCAAGCTGTAGATGACGCAGGTACATGGGTGCAAATTTGTATCTCAACACAGATTCAGAGTGTTTTTACACACATATATTCAGACAGTATTGATAAACATATCTACTAGTTTTAGAAATGAGGACGTTGTGTAGTACCTTCCAATCCATATAAATATTAAAAACATAGCCGTTATTTGCTTTTACAAAAACAGTACCTAGCATTGTATCAGCTGATGGCGAAAGCAGCCTTAAGCACGGTAAAAGGGAACAAAACAACAACCTCGTGCATGCAACCACACGACACGTCAACCTCAGAAGTAACCTAGACACGTAATTAGGAGCACAGCAGGAAGGAGTAAAGAGGCTTCTAAAGGCCCCAGAGTCTGCAGGCAAGCAAGTATTGTACTTATCATACCATGAAAAACACAAATACATTGCATATAGTCAGAAATATCCTGCATGATGAATTTCATCAGGAAAAAAAAGTATTAAAATGTAGATCAATTCTGAGGATTAGGGACAGGAGCACTGCAGAGGGTCGAATCATGGGGTTGGTGATGTCTCTGCAGACTTCCAGCAGTGTACACAAGCAAAACGAGCTACAAATGACCCAGATGTTGAGCAGTGCAGCTGGGAATGGTGTAATAAGATCCAACTAGACGCACAAGTAGAGGACAATAGGGAGAGAGCAGGCTAGCAAAGCAGGACAGAGACTCTGGCTAGCATAGCGTGGAGGAGGGGATTATAGACTGTCACACTGACGGGCTTCTAACCCAACTCTGCGTGCCCTGACCTTGCCCTATTTATCTCCATTACAGACACAAGGCTGGCTGCTGCAACATGATGCCTCTTAAGAGGCTAAAAACAGCCAATGAGGGCAAACCAGCTTGACTGAGTTCCAGGAGAGAGGCTCAGGTAGTTCTGCTCTTCAGTACACTGGATTGTAGACCTGACAAACTGGACACACAAAGACTGCGACAATGACACCAGCTGGTCAACATAACGATAAAATACAATCCTCATATGCCATAATTCCTTAACCCATGTAACTCCTGCCAATTTAAATCGTTAGAATAATAATCGTATACAAAATATATGGATGGATGTATCACTGCTTCAAGTCAACAGTAATTCAAATAACCTACATCAGCAGAAGACCACAATAAGTGGCACTCCTGTCTGCTAAAAACAGGAAACTGAGAATCCAATTCATGCTGACTCACAAATATTGAACAACAGAATACCGAAAAATGTTGATGATTTAAGAAGTGCTGCAACATTCAGATGACAAGACCACAATTTAAAATAAACAACATGAAAGCATGTCCTCCTGCCTTGTTTCAATAGTTTGAGTTGGTAATGGTGTTGTAAAGGTGTGGGGGATATTTTCTTGGCAAACTTTGGGGATCTTAGTCAAACTGAGCATCATTTAAAGGCCACACTATAGTTGCAGGCCACGTCTATCCCTTTATGACCACAGTGTACGTCTCCATCTTCTGACATGTGCTTCTAGCAGGTATTGCACCATCTCACAAAGCTCTCATAATCTCAAACTGCTTTCCTGAATGAGAATTCAAATGGGCTCCACAGTCACCAGACTTCAGTAAAACAGAGCATCTTTGGGATGTGGTGGAACAGGAGTTTCACATCATGGATATGCAGCCAAGACACCTGCAGTAACTATGTGATGCTGTCATGTCAGTATGGACTAAAATAGCTAAGGAATATTTCTGAAGGCAAAAAGGTCTTCTATAAAGTGTCCGATGAGTGCAGATTCTAACTGATTGCCATCCAGGGGCGTAATTACAAACAAACTTTTAGGCTAATAGCTTAAAAATGTAAATGGAAGCTCAAGCTATCAGATATTATAGACTGGGTAAGACAAATGACATCAAACTCCACTAAAAAAAACAAACAAACAGGCTGTTCAAAGAGGCCCGAGGACCCTTTCTCTAGGTCATAAAATATCTGGACTATGTAGAAAGTAAATCTGCATGATTTATCTGTTGCAGTATTTAGCAGATTTTTTGTTTATGACAGTTTTTTGAATGATTTTGATCTTTTTTTTTTAAGCATTTTTATCTGCCAATGACTTGTTTTCTAACTAGATTGTGTGGTCTCTTGTGTTTTCAATGAGATGAATTCCTTTTATGTTCTGTAATTTTTCTCAGGTTTTTTATTTTGCTCAAATTAATTTTAAAAAATAGCTTTAAAAAAATGTACTGCAGTAATTACCCTTCTTTCCCCCCAGGCACTGATGATTAAAAGTATTGCCAGTGAAGCTAGTGGTGGTCGTTACCTGTGTGTAGTCGGGGCTGGGGTCTCTGTAGGCTGTGAGGGGCCTCTGCTTTCAAAGTCAGCCAGCGTAGCCAGCACCACAGTGGCCTCAAGGACCATGTCCTCCACAGAGAAGCACACAGGCCTGCAAACAAAGTGCGTTTCCATGGCAGAAATCCCTTCACTGTGTCTTCTTTTTTTTTTTTTTATTTGTCAGCACTTTTTACTTTTTAGCAGCAAACACACCACAACTGCTCACTTAGTGATGTGACTAGTGATATATAAACGTTAAAGAATTTTGCAGTCTAGCTGTTGTTAATTTGTTGAACAGCACCACAGAGCCTGTGTAATTTGAGTGAATAAATTCCACTCAAGGTAATGACAGTAGCAAGGAAACGTACTTTCCTGGATTGCCAAAGTGAACCGACACCGGAAGGCAATGTGACTCCGCAAAACACAGTAACCCCTGGCAAAAAACAAAAAAGCAACAACTGAGTTTAACTGCTGAAAAGTGTGGGCTAATATTGTGACATGTTTAACTATTATCAGCCTGGAGATATACATCAAATTAAGGCTAAGACTAAAACTTAAAGCCTAGTTTCTAATCCGTCCAAACCCGATTTTCCAAAACCGACAGGAACAAGACGACTAGGCGGGCTAACGAGGAGCCTCACAGCGGGAAGCCCAAGTGACTTTCCAAGACATTAGGGTGAAGAGTTGTAGGCATTAATGCAGGCCAAGTCTCATTAACTGAACGTACACAGACTGTTATTTCAAATATCCAACAAAACTGTCTCCTTTTTCTATAAGCCAAGTGATTTTGCTTTACTGATCACACTAGTCTACACATTACACTTCTCTCAGCTTTTTCTGCTAATCAAATTATAAATAGCCAATCTTTAAGCAGCCCATAAAGTCCACACTCATTCCTACTTGGTTTTAAAGTTTATAATAAAGCATGCAATGAGGAGCCTTCAACTTCAGTTACTTTTTCTACGTAGTGTAGCCTCACTCGGGTCAAGACATCTTTGCTATAAAGATGAGCGACAGCACTGAGGGGAAAGTTCACATGGAAATGATACTGAGCACCGAGTACAGGAGAGCAATATGACCTCTTAGACATGAATTGCTCACATGTGAGCTAGTGTCACTCTCGCTCTCCGCACACATAATATTCTCATGTGACAGGAGCAAGGAGGCCTCCAAAAATAACCCCGTTACCCTTAGCTCCTTCAGACAGAAGGTTATGTCCGAGTCCATTCCGGCTTGAAAGTAGTCAAACTCGTCTGGGTGTAAGGACATCTCAGTGTGCATCATCTTCATGTGATCTGTCACACAGGTACATCCAAGTCAAACAACAGTCGTTACAGTGTTTCCTTTGATGTGCTTAAAGAACTGAACATGCAGTATGTTAGGAAGTTTTATGTTCATCTCAAAGCTTGTGCAACTTTTAAGCACTTTGTGAAACGTGTCAGCCACACGTGGGCTGAGCTAAATGGCAGTCTGACATTAACTGACCATTTCTCCCCTCGTTGTAATTTCTCAGACTGACTTTCGGGGCGGACATCGACAGAGTGACTTCTTCCTGAGACGCGTGGAAATGCATCACCATATCGCCTAGAAGCCTGAAGAAAGAGGAAAACACACACAGGCAGCTCTGGCTGCTTACTTTTAACATTTGTTTTCTGTCAATATATATTCTTGGTATTGTCTAAAACACAAAACCAACAGGCAGCGAGCATGTACTGATTGTAGAAAAGAAGAGTGAGGCTCTAATGCTGAAATGCTAACCTGGCAGGAGATTTCAGCACATTGGGACAGAGGTGTGAGGCAAACACTGCCTGCAGCGCCTCACTTTCCAGGAAACGCACATTGTAGGTTTTTGTTATGCCTAACTCAAAAACAGAGACATTTAGAGCACAGTGCCACCATGTGTTCAAAATATAAACTGCATGCACACCTACTGTCATTTATGCAGTTTCCTACCGTGTCTGCAGAAAAACTGAACGATCACTTGGTCACTGCCAGTGCTGACTGATATCTGACACCGTTTCACACTGTGCTCAATCGAAGTCGAACAACGGAAAAGTGGCAGCACGGACTTTAAAACAAAGAGACGCAGTTTAATCATAAAGTCTTGAAAGAACGGCATGATGTGTAGCCCTAATTTTACAGAACAGTCACTTGTTACGATGATGTTTTTGCCTACAAATGAAAAAAAAACAGCAATGCTGATATACCTTCATGACTAGCTTGCATTTGATTGGTCCACTGTCCTGCTCCCTGACTGAATCCAGATTGTACTGCTGGAAGAAGAGCGGCGAAAAGAGGAAACAGGCGTATGCAGAATGAGCAGAATTCACTGATCTCAGGGCCAGCTTTGAGAGGGAGAGAGAGAAATTATTGTGGAGGAAGTAAGGTGGTGAATACCTTAACACCTGGAGATTATTGATACAGATGCTCTTGTACACACACATTGGTCACTTTATTAGTTGCACCTGTTTAACTGCTCATTAACACAAATATCTAATTAGCAAATCACATGACAACAATGCCATGCCGAAGTTCAAACCAATCATCAGAATGGAGGATTGAAGTGACTTGCAAGGTTGCATGCTCGTTAATACCAAATGTGCTGGTCTACTGTGATTTTCTAACAACCATCTGTAGTGTTTACAAAATGTCTGATGAGTCTCGATATCTGCTGCAATATTCACATGGTGGGGTCAGCATAAATTAGCATGAAAGCATGGCTCCCTCCTGGCTTCTGTCAACAATCCAGGTTGATGGTGGTGGTGTAATGGTGTAGGGGATATTTTCTGGGCTCCTGAGTACTAAATAAGCATGGTTTAAATGCTACAGCCTACCTGAGAACATGAAAATGTTCAACCACAACTCGATCCAATAGAGCTTCTTTGGCATGTGGTGACTTGATATTATTCAATCGTTTTTGACAGATTATAGGACAACAAGCCATTTACAAGTTTAATACCATTAATTATTTTTTTTTAAACTTGGCAAATACTTTTTCAAAGTGTACCTAATAAAGCGTCAATGAGCCTTTTTACATCTAGCTGCTGTTGCTGCTCACCCCTTTGACCGTTGGATCCAACCACAGCTCATCTCCAATCCGGGACAGGGCATGAATAGCCTTCCCAAATGCTGAAACACAACACAGCCCCTCCACAGTTCAAGTTTGACACAATATTGTTATTTACTATACTGTATTATTTTACTATAACCTTGATATTTCTTTCTCTTAATACCACGAAACGAAACATTTTCAGACAGAAAAGTGCACTTTTCTGTTTGAAAATGTTAGGGGTCATGACCCCCTAAAGCTAACTCATTATTAGCCAGTTTAGCTACATCAGATAAGCTAGTCCCGTTGTTCGTTCCAAATGAACAATTTCGTAGCTTGAACAACTTTCATCAAGATTATAGAATTAAATATGTTATTTTTAAAGCAAATTTCTGTTCGTATCTTCTTCGAGTGTTCTTTATATTACCTTTTATAGAGTTTCCTTCCAGGACGCAGTTCATGGTTTACTATGTCAGACACAGGCCTGTCACGGCTAATCACGGTGACTCTACGGTCACAGGCTCATTACCAAGGTTATTATAGTTAACTAAAACGAATCAACTGGTTAAAGGAAAATAAACTAGTTAAGGGAACTAAAAATACCTAGTTAACTTAAGTCGTTTTACCTATAAAAACTAAAACTACATAGTTTTAGTTTTTTAAAAAAAATATATATATATATTTTTTTAAAAATCCAAAAGGATTTGCGAACTTGGAAAACTTACTGAATTAACATTAAAAATGCAGAAAATATATCCTGTTAGTCTGGTAAATGTTTTTTTTGTTTTAAATTATCTTACAAGGCTTTGGTGGACATTTATCGAGATTTTATTGAGTTTCCCAAATCTTTCCTCTTACATGTGACCAAAATACACGTTTTCAAGCAATATGTTTGTTTTTTGTAATACCTATAATGATTTTCCTAAATCTTACCTCTTACATATTCCTACATTTTCCTAATAATAATTATAGACTAGATAATCTTAACAAATTAAACATTTCAAACAATAACATCTAAACTCATAATGGAAACTAACTGAAATTAAATTAAAAGCAAAAACAAGTTCAAATGAAATAAAAAAAAAAAAAAACTAATTAGAAACTATAATGATTTTTAAATAAATAGATAAATACAGAAACAGACAACATAACCAACCTAATATGTTTGGACTGTGGGAGGAAGATGAAGTCCCCAAAGAGAACATGCAAACAACACAAGTCTCAGCTGCCTTAATAACAGATATGCTACATTCATTGATGTATTTTGGATATTAGCATGTGTATGAATGTAAGACTTTTCCTACGACAACCTATTTATAAATTATAATAAATACATATATATATCATCTGTTGACTATTTTTGGAAGTGTGACATCAGAATAAGCTCTGTCGCTGCTTCTCCTTTGCCTTTGTTGCTTATTTGCTGCTGCATTGCTCTTCTCTGGATCAGTTTTAAACATGCTCTTTTCTTTGCAATGATGATCTCCATACATTCTCCTGTGGGTCTCATCGTGACCTGGGTGATCCAAAACACAGGATGCGTTGGACTGTGCTGGTCAGTTTATGTGTGAGACAAACTTTCACTGCATTCAGAATGAATTCAGATACAGACCTGACTGAATGCATGCGTGCAGGACATTGAGATAGTGCTGCTTCATTTGCCGTCTCATGTGCTCTGTACTGTAGATGCTTGCTATACTGTAGAGGTAGGGTGTGCGTCCTCCTGTAAAAGCTGGCTCCTGAGACAAGAACAGATGTGATTGGCAGAAGGACAGTAAGGTCGTTATATATAAGAGATGCCTTAAATATGCGTTAAATGAGAAAATCAAGTTCTTCTCCTGGCATGAATTAGACCCGTACAGAATGACTTCTATTCACCAGGAATGACATATTTAGAAAACACTCTTTGTGCCTTAAAAACTTGTAACTTTTACTTCTCTTTGTATGTGGGTTTTAGCCCTCCATCGCATGCCTGCATTCTGCCACCATGCTCCTTCTGCAGCTAAAAGCAAACCAGACCCCACTCACTCACTAGTTCTCGCGTTACATGGAGAGAGGGAGAGTGGCTGTCCCCACTGCAGCAGTGTGTGTTTTAGGTGTGTGTGCTCTAACCCTAACCCCAGTGCTTTTCTGTAAAAAGGAACACAATGTAAAACATATTAAGATGATACTGTATTGCAACAAAAGCTTTCCAGCAAATATTACTCGTTGTCAGCTCAGGTCATATCTTCACCTGTGCCTCTGCTAAAGAAACTAGCTGGCCTTTGAATTGAAGAAACTATCAAACAGCTAATAAAAATCTGTCACTACTGTCAAATGAGTCAAGTTCTCGGTGGATTTAAATTGATCAGTTTAGTTTCTTAGGTTTGTTGCTTTAGAAAAACTCAAATCTAACATATAGTAATAAATATCATTTTAGGGGCAGTTTTAACCTTTTTTCAAGAGTGCAACACTCATAGATAAATAGGAAAGAGGTGGAGGGAGAGTGAGCATAGTGAATGACATGTAGTAAAGGATCGCAAAAAGAAAAAACACCATATTTTTCCCCTGGAGAGGTTCTTTAGCCCTTGATGCTACCTGTTCCAGCTTTGTGAGGTTACCTGTAAGAAAGGGGCAGACATCATAGATTTTGGAGGATGTATCGTTTTCAAGTGTTGGCTGCCTGCAGGTATATTTGTGTGTTGTCCTCTGTAGATTTCTCTCACTTGCTGACCAGGTAGACATTCAAAGCCTACCAAAAAGCAACATGTCAGGAAAAAATGCTGTGTTTATGACAGGAAATCTGTCTGAAGTCCTCTGTACACAATGGTATTATAAAGTCCAATATGAAGCCATCTGTCAGACAGCTTAAGATTGGCTGGAGTCCTGAAACAGGCTTGTGATCCCAAGCATGTGACAAAATAGTCAAAGTCCAGACCTTAAACTGACTGAGATGATATGGAGAGATCCCCACAAATCTCAATGAACCAAAGCAAAGCCGTAAAGTGCAGAGAAGCTGTAAAATTCCTCCACAATGATATGGGACACTTAAATCTTACAGAAATTGTGACTTCGGGTTACTGCTCCTAAAGGTGATTCTACAAGCTATTGAATCGTGGTTTTCACAGTACACCCCCATTACACGTCCTATGAAAGCTCTTCATGACTGTATGCCATGACACGTGCCATCGAAATGTTATTTCTTTTAGTGGGTTTAATACTGTGTCTGAATGATGTATACATGTATTTGGACAATGACACGGTTTTTGTAAATATTCCTGTTTAATTTAAATTTAATGGCTGATTTAAGAGGTTTAACTAAAGTGTCACTTTATTAAAAGGCACAAAAACCAAAAGTTAGAAAGCAAAGAGATAAGCGGTGTTAAAAGAAATGAACAAACTAGTCTAACACTAGTAAGTTAAGGATAAATTGTAAAAACTATTTTTGAACAGGACAAATAGCAAAAATTAAAGGTTTAAAGTTAATTAACAAATGTTGGTTAGGCTAAATTTGTGGATAAAGTGTAAAACATTTTAGCCAAGCTAAAAGACGAAATGTCAAATGGAAGAAATGAACGGATGAAAACAAAAGTGAGAAAAATGACATTAAAAGAACAAAATTACCACAAATAGTTCAACAGCATTAAATTACATCCAGATGTTTATGGCGTCTGGATGTTAGAAGCTACGTTGGCAGCTCATTATTTTTCAACTGAGGTTTAGTCATCAACTACATACAAACCTCTAATTTATGCACTCTCTATTAAACATTTAATAAATAATAATAATAATAATAATAATAAAAAAAAAATCACTAACAAAAGGTTTATGTCCAGTAAATAAGAAAAATCTAACTCACCACCCGTGCATCTCCTCTTAGGGCCTGCAGATCTAAAAACAACAAATTACAAGTCTCACTGTGAAAATTCATAAATCCATCAGTTATGTTAATTCACCGAGGATGTCAGGACCTCCATGTAAGCGTTACCTCATTAAGATGTGACCACTTCCATTTCTGAACAAGTTTTCTTTTTTCAGGTTCTCAGCAAATGTAACCCGCTTCCTCATCCTCAGTTATACACACAGCAGTATTTCCTGTCCTATATCAGAGAGGTTGCTGGCATCTTTGTCCGCTCGGCACATGTTGCAGCCAGCAGAGCCTATTATTGTGAAACGAAGCCAGCCCTGAAACGCGAGAGTTCCCACTGGGTTCCAATTACAGAGCAGAGGTCTAATATACTTGAACCCAGAGTGTGTCCCCATGAAAAATGTAAAAAACAACATTACAAAGCACTCTGTTTACACACTTTATTGAGCATCATG
Organism: Neolamprologus multifasciatus; assembly: GCF_963576455.1. Classification (NCBI taxonomy): domain Eukaryota; kingdom Metazoa; phylum Chordata; class Actinopteri; order Cichliformes; family Cichlidae; genus Neolamprologus; species Neolamprologus multifasciatus. The sequence goes on from NC_140450.1 coordinate 30,774,135, forward strand.
TCCAATATACATTGCATTGACACAAAATGGGAAAAAAAAAGAAAGAAAAACAAACAAAAAAATAAACAAAAACAAAAAGAATGGCGTTAGGGTGGATTACCTGGACACACCATTTTCAGAGCGTATTGCTTAATGACATTTCAAACGCACCGAATCTGTGCAAATACAGTGAACACCGGTCAGAGGAGGTCATGGTAGGTTAGAAAATTCTGACTTTAAAAGGTAATGTCAACAGCAGTTATGTGATAATCAAGTCTACAGAAATCTACCAACTGTACACATCACATTCACCCAGAATGCACTACCAATGGTATCCTACTGAAACTCACCCCAACTCCCTCAAACCTGATTGCATGCGCCAAAAGATGGTTATAGCTATGTTTCAGTGTCAGTCACAGATCAATACGTTATACAGAGTTCACGTCATCATGGCTTAATATTCAGCAACAACATCATCAATGAGGTGAACAAAAGCCAGTGGTTTCCAGACTCCACCCAAACACAACCTTTTAGTGATTTTTTTTTTAAAATAAAGCCTAAATGGGGGATCGCCTTCAGCCCCCACTTGCTTACACTTTACTAAGCGGCGAGTTAAGTCTCTGTGAAGGATCACAACCCAGATTTAGTAATCGAGTGAAGGTGATAAATTCTAATGAAGTATGTACCGATCAGAACTCAAGATGTTCACAGAAGAGCACTATCCCACAAACTAGCCAAAGTCCTGAAGAGTCTAAGCCCGCGAGTGAATATGAAGCACTAATTGGAAGCCAAATGTGCCACGACAAAACAAGGTAAGAATAACTAGCCTAACTCTACTAAGGAGCCTTTAAAATCCCCCGTATTCCCCAACAGATTAAGAACTCAACCATAAACCTGGTCAAATATGCTATCCGTTTAAATTGAGGTAAGCGCAGATGCCAGTTAATCAGTCCACATGCAGAATAATCACAGCTTAGGCTATTTTCACAGTCTGGATTTGCTTGTCCATGATTTTCAATAACTTCAACTAAGTGATCATTATCAGACTTCTTTGTTGACGGCGGAGTATTAAGTTTATCTTACTGATTGCTAATCGAGATCCCACTAAAGTTTGATCCTGAGAAGTTGGCACCAACCTCCTGTTACCATTAGCTATGCTTGTGTGAGTCTAACAATAATAAAACAATAACTCTCAAGGTGCTGCGTAAGCCGTTCCATTTGCATCCATAGCTTAAAACGATACATAACAGAGCTGTTTGAGGGGATCATGCAGGTTGAGAGTCATGGTTTTGAAACTCTTACATGTACTGACACTTGAAGAAAATGCTAACAGAAGGCTTTTTCTCAGAAAATGTGAATACTATAAAAAGTTCTCAACCTGTCCCTCTGAACGAGACGAGGCGAACTGTGAAGCCGACGAAAGGCAACGGTGATTCAATGACAAAATAATCGCATCTACGGACAGAGCTGATGTTGGGCTGTCGTTAATCTATCTCAGTATGAAGCAGGGAGGACAAGTGATGACCTAATGACAACAGGCTTTCATTTTGTTTTACACAATCTTGACCACTAAATTGCATAAGAAACCTGGTATAAAGTAGAAACTGTTCAGCAGCAGATAAAAAAAGGAAGTTAATTTACAGTAGTGACATATTTTACATCATTATTTTTTCTCAAAATAAATTAAATTAAATATACAATTCCAGGTAAGAAACAGGATAATTTTGCTGGTAGGTTTCTCAAATTGGTTCGTCTGGCGGAAAATGACAACCGTTCACAAAAACGTGGTTGAAGCCAACCAACTCCTTTGACTGGCAAAACAAGGGGTGCAAAAGCCTTTTGCTGAATCTTTCCCTCTGAAGGCATTTCCTTTAACTGCAATAAAGAATGAAGTTATTACTTACAGAAGCAAGGTATTCCATGCAAATCTTACTCAGCAGGTCAGTTTGCTTACCCTGGAATTTACAGCTGACTCCTAATCGTATGCCATCTCTTGACTTTTTCTTACACAGCGAGCCACCTTCCTCTTAAATTCTCCATTAGGGTCCTCCCTCCACTCTTTCTGTAGGAAAGGAGAACCAGATTCTTTTACTCACACTTTCTCGAATTACCTGCTCAAATAAAAAGGTGGGACTTCCAGCATTTGAAGGATGACATAAATAACTCACCGCAGCATCCACATTAGCTGGTGAGTCGCTGTTGGGGTCTGCGAGCATGGAGATAACACTAATCATGATTGTCTCTACTGTGTGGATCGGAAGCCAGCGTTCTTCGGGCTTTTCATAACCAAACTTATCTTCTCCTGGCTCATGCAGAATTGAGATGCAAACATCGCCGTTCTTTGCAACTGTGGAGACAAATTTCACACATTTTTTGATTACACTTTCAAGTCAGTCGCACAGATCTGTTCAGTAAAAGAGAATTTATGAATCTATTTATATGCAGAGATCAAGTGATGGCAAAGAAGACTGTGTGAGTAAAAGGATCAAAGGGTAAGAAGTGGGTTTACCATTTGGGTGCCAGATTTCAGTTATGAACCTCATCTTCGGCGGCCGTAGTGGATAATCATAGGGAAAGGTTAGGTATGCTTTGAAAAACCCTCCTTCACTGCAGTGACAAATACAGAAAAAAAAGGACAAACATTTGTCAAATGACTGAATTAAATAATCATTTGTGTTTCTGAATATCTCAACCAAAGACCTTACTTACAAAAGGGTATCTTGTGGACCAATGATCACAACTTCCCATTTATATATGTCATCATCATCTATCAGACCAGCTGAAAAGCCCTCCACGGGGTTCTTATTGAGCTCTGGGAAAAACAGAGGCACAATGTGTATTTTATTCAGTAGCAAAGTGAAAACAGAACCATAGTACAGAAAGGCCAATCACTAGAAATAGAAGTCAACATCCACGGTGTTAACATATTTTGTTGACAGACCCCTACTCTTACTACGAGTTATAAAAGTATCTCTGGATATTCAGAATTTTTGTATCATAACAATCAGTTAAGCTGACATCAACAGTACACAAGTAAAAGAGACTGGGGGGGAAACAGTGGTAGCAGCTTAATAGAGAACATAAGCTGACATGATGGAGCTGACAAGGTAACCAAGCTCTGGTTTTTCACTTAGGTCAACAAACTTGAGTAAATAAAACCCAGCAGAAATAAACTATTATGACAAACTCATGGCACATAATTTCAGAGGAAAATAAATCTGTGTTGGAGTCCCAGACACCGATTTGGTGGATATCATGTAAACCGCAAGCTCTTTACCCATGTTTTGTTTACTGATGCTGACACACTTCACTGTGGGAAGTATCTGACATCTGTGAATTCACAAAGAGCAGGTGACTAAAAATGAATCAGCAACAAGTACTATATACACTCAACTGAGCTAACTGAATTTTCCCGAACCACTGAGAGACCGACCCACACAAGGCATCACGACGAATATCTCAGTTTTTCAATATGGCATGTGCTTGAAGCACTCTTTTAACCTTGGTCTTATAGGAAATAGATCAATCTTACACTCTGGTTCCATGGGAGCAGTCTGTTGCTAAGGACTGAAGAAACAGAAAAATTACTTTCCACATCGATTCATTTTAAAGCCTTAATTATACTTTGTGTCTGTAAGCATGCTAGAGTCCTGCCAAATTTTTGTAACAGCGTGGACGTCCGCAGAAAACATCTACAATACAATGCACCAACAACACATACAGCCCACAGAAAGGACTTGATGAAGTCTTCGAATAAATATAACAGGAATAATTACTTGACCACTGACCTGTGGTTTTTCTCATTTGATGTCATATACAATATATATTCATAATAAAGACAACCAAATTATGTCAGCATATGTACAAGGGTTCACACTGATTTAAATGCTCTGTTTCAGGCAGTTGTCTTTGGATTTTTTGGGTTTTTTTAATAACTCTTAGCTCTGTGTTATGGCCCTAATATGGCTAAACAAATAAAATGAATACAAACATGGGAACTATGGGAAGACAATAGATGAACCTTTACTTCGCAGTTGAGCAGAAACTGAAAATCCAGAAATTTTCATTTGAACAACCTGTTTACAGAATCTAATCGTGATGTCCAAAAATAATGAAGACTGCTGATATGAATCACTGACTTGAAAAGAAAAACTGCATCAAGCACTGTCAATGATTCATTTCCCACACACAGAGTAATTAATATTTGTATGTGATGGTCAGCTGGTGCAAAATCCCAAATCACTTGTGTAACTGGATGCTGTCATTTTAATAGGGCATGCTATATACAAACATACATAGCACTTGTGTCATGTGCTGAAACTGAACTCACAAAATGTGCTACTTTAGCTAAATGGACCAGTTTGACTGCAGTGTATTAACACTGAATTAATATAATTTACATGATTAAGACTGCACGATGTTGTTTTTTATATTTTAGTGATCCACGACAGATTTCATCACCTGATCTTGAATGCTGCATTAAGTTCTTTTACCCTATCGGGTAAAATTATAATTGAATTATAGCATTAAAGTCATTAAATGAAAAGCTGCACCTCATATAGCAAAGTGTTGACTGAGGTATTGGTTTACTTTTAAAAGATGAGAACTGAAGGAACTGGACAGTCACGCAGCTGCAAACCAAACTTTATACCACGGGTTTTAAAGACTCGTGAGATCCATGTGTCATTTACAGGGCACAACAGCAATAAAATCAACTATGTCTCTGAAAAGACTTCAAAAGGAGAACAATAAGAGTTTCAGCATTGAGGGCTTGAATACTAATATAGATTGTCTCCCGCGTTAGACTCTGGGCCATATTTGATATCAGAAACGTTAGATTGTATCTTAAATGGCTATATTATGGCTTTGTAATTTCAATCAAGCGGTTACTGATGTATTGGTATATAGATCTATGAAATCCTTGCGGTGCACAGCGCTACCATTAACAATGCTAAAGTGTTTAGAGCAGATGAGTGACTGGTTGATTATTCCTTTGTTCCGTTAGCTAACTAATGCCCAACTTGCTAGCAAATGCTAGCTAGACTGGTCCTGCAATGTGTTGTTTGAGGTGTTTTTGAGCTCAGTATACTTCAAAATTATGTATTTATTCACAACACAGGTAAGCTATTCAAAGCTGCTTAGCCACACACTCAGCTAGACTGATAAAGGAACCCATTATGCTGTTCGGCTACCTTTCTGAGCTTACTTCTATTGCGTAAACACAGCTTTGCCAAGCCACAAAAAAGCTAACGTTAGCTGCTAAGGTATGGAGCCTTTATGTCGGCTCTATTTGCTTACAGTTTTACATTATTATTACCTGCCAGTTGTTTTCGAAGAAGCAATGCTGATTGTTCGGTCATGGTATGCACGCGCAGTTGAAAAAAAGCACTCCGTGTAGACAAACACTTTACGAAGAGAAGAGCTAAACCCGAACAAACCGAGCTAAGATCTTAGTGCTGCCCGTGCCTGCTGCTGATTTCCCTCTGTGTTTTGACACAAGCCTGAGCTGTACGCATGCGCGCCTGCGGTCGACTGTGTTTATGCGTGGCTTCAAAGCAACATTTGATCAAGACAAATCAACAAGCAACAAACTGGAAAACTGTATCAGTCTTGTACTGCAGCAAAATCAAAAATCAAAATTCGCCAATGCGTTTGTGGAGAGAGGTGTAGAGTTGATTCAATAAGACTGTAGCGTGTGCGAATGAGACTGGTAAATGTCGCAGAAGGTCGATTCTGTTCATCTGGACTTAGTGGGAGAAACGTTTCGTCATTCATCCACTTCTTCAGTCTCAGCTGACTGCAGGATTCCCGAACCTTATAAACAGTACAGTTGCACAATGACTGAAACCAGCCCACTGAATGAATAATGGGCTGTGAGGTCAATTCCTTGATCATTAATATGCAAATTGTCATGACCATTGATTGAGGCCCATTGATCAATAGCCATAAGTACCATTCGCAGAGAGTTGGGGAATGGCTGCAATCACAGCATTGTAAGATGGTGAAAGTACCCTTAGGCCCCCTCCTCAGTTCAGGGATGGTCTTTCTCTTTTCACGTAAATGGCCTTCTTGACTTCCGCTCAAGTGTTCCTCCCTGTCCAGGATGTGTACATCCTCATCATTGAAAGAGTGTCCACTGGCTCATAAATGTGTACCAACCCCACCCCCGACCAAATCACCATTTGGATTCCCCATCTGATGTCAGTTCTCAGGGAGACTATGATTGTTAGTGAGTGTTTTCTCTTTTCAAATAACCACAGACACCTTTTTGTGATGATTTACACTGATTGATTGTTGTTTATTGTACAGTTTATTATCGTTATTGTTGTGTGGTTTGTAGCCTTACTGAAGTCTATTAGGTTGTGATTTTGGCAGTCTCAGTCCAACCTAAATATTGGTTGGGGGAACCGATGTGCAAACTTTTTTTTTATGACCATCATTTAGACGTAGTGGCAGCTCATTGCCTGGATTAAGTCAGCAAAATTAGGTTTGAGCATCTTTCAGCAAGTAACATTTGGCAGTTTAATGCAACTGAAATGCAACGTTACATTGTTATGTTCAATTAAAATTATCTTAAAATTCATCCAGTTATTTCTGTTTCATGTTGTCCTTTCACTTGCCCTTTTTACATTCAACACGTGATCGCACAAAAAACTGCAGTGCCTGAACAATTATAATGTAAAACATTACCTCAACACAACACCAAAGGTGTCTCAGTTTACCTGAGTTCACCCAAGTAACAATGCTTATTCAAGTGGTATCTTTATGGACAACTCTTAAGCAGGGGCACTTCAGAATATTTTAAAAGGGTAGCCATATGGGGACCACTAAAATATTGGGGTAGCACACCAAAAGCAGAATTTCCAGTTTTATTATGCTGTTGTCAATATAGGTTACTAGAAAAAGATGGCAGAGATGGATTTCCTGCTATTAAACTTGATATCACTGAAAACATATGAAAACACATATGAAAACCATATGTGTGGATTTCAAATAATATTTTGAAATCCACTACTGGAAAGTTAATAAGCTACCATGTGTACACATCTAAAAAAAATCTGATGATATATTAAGCTCACAATCCTTACTAAATATGTGTATCACCATATGGGCCCCAAACCTAGTATCAGCTGATCTTGTGCATTAAAGAGGACCTGTTATACTCGTTTCCAGCTCCATTAACAGTTCAAAGTAATCTTTATTTGTATTATAGTGGGGCTCATTGCTACCTTCATTATACTTCATCCACTATCTCAAAATTAGCATATAGGGTAGACTGAAGCCTGAGTTTTTGACTCATATTTTAATATTAGATTAGCGATAATGTAAACTGTTTTAATATATTATAATTATATCATACACTTTTATTACAGAATTTTGCAATAGCGTGATTTGATAAAAGACGACTGTTTAGTCAATAGTTGAAACAAAATTTCCAACTATTTTAAAAACAGTGCTGCAGCAAAAACAAACATGATGCATTCAAAGGTATCGCGACATGTGAGACTAAATAAATTTAGAATAATTAAATAAAGACGCCTTGATCTGTAAAATATTTCGTAAAATGTAACTTCACATCTAACGTCCCTAAAATAAAAGTAAAGTCGATGAAATACTTATTTTACTCAATATCAAATATTTCACAGGCAGGTTTTTATTTCAAAGTTTTGAAAATATTCGAGCTTTTGAAGAGCATTTAAACGCAGCACTATGCGGAAGGAAGGTCAGCCGTTGGACGTCTTATGCGTCAGATGCTAGCTAACATTAGCCGTTCCAGAGCCCAAACTTTTAACCTGAGCCGGAAACCTACAGCGAGCCCTTCAAATAATCCAAAATGAATGTAATAGATTATGTGCGGGATATGGCTGCAGCAGGCCTTTACTCTAATGTCCGGATTTTGAGTAGTTTGTTGCTGACGATGAGCAACAACAATCCGTAAGTCGTGTCTGAGCGGGAACCGTCTAATTCCCGAAGACTGCTTTTCCACACCAGTGGTAGCGATAGCCCCAAGCTAACTAGTCAACAACAGCTAACATTATTATTTCTACCGAAGCTTTTCATTATCCACTCATTATTGGTGGATTAGTGTTTAAATGCGAGTGCAATTTAAATTATATACATTGTTTGTGTGTGTACTCCTTCACGATATAGTCGCATCTACAAGCGTATGCACTTAACAATGCTACTATGAAATAGCTTGAAATTTAACTAGTATTGTATTAGAAAACTTGTCGTTGTCTTACCCATTCATACTTTTGACACTTTAGAGTGACTGACTTAAAAACTGTAGCTATGTAGGACAATTTTTATGAGTTTTGCATTGATGTTTCTTTGTGTGTCATTCAGTTTTAATGGTTTTCCTCAGTCTGAGCACTTAATTGTTGGTGTGTTTTTAATGGAAGGGAGCTGTTCTCGCCGGCTCAGAAGTACCAGCTGCTGGTTTACCATGCTGATGCCATCTTCCATGACAAAGAGTATCGCAACGCTGCCTGCAAATACAGCATGGCTCTGCAACAGAAAAAGGTGCTCAGCAAAACATCAAAAGTTCGTACTTCAACTGGTGGAGCTGCTTCTAACATACAGGCACAGGTGTGTTTGACAATTTCCTGTAATCAAAAACAAACTGAAATCTATAATAGCACTTTGGTCACCTGGGTTTTTATTATTATTTTTATTTTAAATTTGATATAGAAATCTTTGACTTGACTTGACACAGAATTGAACATTAGGTTTGCTGATGCTGAACATCTCTCCCGAATTTTTGACTTTTTTCATAGTAATTAAAGGTTGCCTTTCTGAAACATTTAATAACTACATTAGATAAAGTTTGACAGGAGTAATGTAGATCCTCATCAGCCACTAAAATTCTGGTAATGTGAGTCGTGTCTTTACCTGCAGTTGTGATTTTATTTAATTTTTTTAAAAATTTTGTTATACATAATCTTTACAAAATTTTGCGACACTAAAATCTCTTTTACTTTACTTTCACACAATGTAAATCTAAGCCTTTCATCCTTCCAGTGATTTAAGGCTTAAAATGCTTTAAATGTAAAGATGGTTTTAGATGTCCTGCAGCACCATATGTATATCCAGAGCACAGAATGACTGGTTAGAATAATGTTCATCTACAATGAATGTTGTCTTTCAGAGTTTGCCTTCAGAGATTGAGGTAAAGTACAAAATAGCTGAGTGCTACACCATTCTGAAACTGGATAAAGACGCCATTGCAGTGCTCGATGGGATACCATCCAGACAGAGGACTCCGAAGGTACAGTCTGTTAACACAGTGACTGTCAATCACTGTTTACCTCATGCTTTAGTTTTATGTATTTATTTATTTTTTAACTGATTAGACTAGTAACTGTGTGAATTCAAATAGCTGCTTTAGAACTAAATAATGACTGCACCTACAAGTTCAGGTTTTGTAACAATTCAGCAGTAGTTGTTTTAAAGTAAAATCACCTTCTAAGTAAAAACTAGGAGTATGAAATCTGTTAATTGGAAATGGTGTGACAGTTGCAATTTGAAGTCAAAGACTGGTCTACAGTCAAAATACGACTGAAATAAATCTTAACAAACTTTACTAAAATTGGTTAAAATTTGATGCTAAAATTTGTTAGTTGGTTGGTTTTCATGATATTCTAGGGCAGTGGTTCCCAAACCTTTTTTGCTGGGCCCCTCTTTGTTTTACAAGAAAAATCTTCACGCTATCAATACATTTTTCAAAAAGTGCTTCTCTGTGCAAAATGGGTTCAGAAACATAAACAACTGTGGGATACTGTTAGTCCGTGATTTGAAGTGGGGGAACAAATTAAGGTGGGATCAGCCTGATATTATTTGTATCCCACTGTAACTTTACTGTACACAGAGCTAACATCTCCAAAATGTCAGGAGTAGTTTGTCATTACAAGAAGCGTTTGTAAACTAAAAAGCAAGAATGTGGGATAATGTTTGTCTGGGATTTGGAGAGCCCAGGGAAACAGGGAAAACCAATTCTGTCGCAGAGACCTACCTTGGCACTTGTGCAGGTGAAGCCAAAGGGAAGATATGCTTCACCATATTTTCTAGTCTTTGGCATGGAAGGAAGTTGGTTTGGAAACATATTTGGCGATGCTTCATCTCCTGCTTTGCGTTTGTGTGGGAACTCCGTCAAAAAACCTGTCCATTATGCTAGCAGTGTCCAAGCATTCCTTTTTTTTTTCTCTTTTTTTCATTTCATACTGGGCCCCACACTTTGGGAAACTCTGTGCTAGGGTATCAGTTATAAGAACAAAAGTCATTAATTGAAATCAGAAATTACCTACATTGATTCTGACCCCTGAATTCTGGCAAATTTAGGCCCAAAGCAGTGTTGGATACTAGTTTTCAGATCTCCACTTTTCCTAAGTTATTCATCCAGTTTTGTTGAAATGGGGCTCATATGATATGGAACTGTATGAAGCTCTATTTAACCTTTTGAAACCAGTTCAAGTGCAGTAACTTGTATAAGGTGTAGTAATTACCTTTTGTATTCCTTCCTGCCTCAGATCAACATGATGCTAGCTAACCTGTACAGGAAAGCTGGACAGGAGCGATCTGCTGTGACGAGTTACAAAGAGGTCCTCAGACAGTGCCCTCTTGCCTTGGATGCAATCATTGGTACGCATGTTCATTGTAGACTCTGTAATCCCACAAGCAGCACTTCATCTGCTAAGATGTTTGTACCTGCAGTGCTCTCCTATGTCCGTGCCACTTTAAAACAAACAAACAAAAAAACCCTTCTGCTTGGATTTAGCATCTCTTTTAAATAATTGAAGAATGTGTTTTTCCTTTAGGTCTTCTTTCTCTGTCAGTCAAAGGAGCCGAGGTGGCTTCCATGACTATGGATGCGATCCAGAGTATCCCCAACCTTGACTGGCTGTCTGTTTGGATCAAAGCGTACGCCTTCATACATGCAGGGGATAACCAGAGAGCTATTAATACCATTTGGTGAGCAAAGCAATAATGATTTGTACACAGTGAGTGAATATTGCGAGCTGTGTTTTGTGACAGTCTTAACTTCCTCCCTGAAACACTCTCAGCTCTTTGGAGAAGAAATCACTTTTGCGGGACAACGTGGACCTCCTGGTGAGCCTGGCAGATGTCTATTTCAGAGCAGGTGACACGAAAAATGCAATTCTCAAATTTGAACAAGCCCAGATGTTGGACCCTTACCTCATCAAAGGTGTGTTACAGGAGAGAACGTTTTGACTTACACATGTATTTTGTAGTTGATGACAGTTTTATTATCGTAATCTGTGTGTCACACAAGTCTAAGTAGCCTTAATAAAGACAGACGTGGAAACATGTTTGCTTTTTCAGGTATGGATGTTTATGGCTACCTGATGGCCCGTGAGGGACACCTGGAGGATGTTGAAGTCTTGGGAGGTCGATTATTTAATATATCTGATCAGCACGCTGAACCGTGGGTGATCTCGGGGTGAGTAGTCTCACTTTTCTCAGACAAAATCTCTCATGTAATTTCCGTGTTTTATATCATTAAACTTTTCAATTTGCGGTGTTCAGATGTCACAGTTTTTATAGCAAGCGTTACTCCCGGGCTCTCTACCTGGGAGCCAAGGCCATCCAGCTAAACAGCAACAGTGTTCAGGCACTGCTGCTGAAGGGTGCGGCACTGAGAAACATGGGCCGAGTTCAGGAAGCCATCATCCATTTCAGAGAGGCCATGCGTTTGGCACCCTGCCGCCTTGACTGCTATGAAGGTAGGCTTACTTTTAGCTTTTTTTCTTTCTTTTTTTTTTTTTTTTGGCTCTTCAGATTGTTTTTGTTTCGCTTGCAATAACAAAGTATTAATGACTCCAGGTTTAATTGACTGTTATCTGGCATCTAATGGGATTCGTGAGGCTATGGGAATGGCTAACAACATCTATAAGACTTTAGGAGCCAATGCACAGACTCTGACCATCCTCGCCACAGTGTGTCTGGAAGACCCAGTGACTCAGGAGAAAGCCAAAACCCTTTTAGACAAGGCACTGGCCCAGAGACCTGACTACACCAAGGCTGTGGTCAAGAAGGCTGAACTCCTCAGTACGTACAGCAAAAAAGACACTAAGTACTTGTGTTTTCCTCTTTTCCCCAATGATAAATAAATCTACAGTTTAATGAGTTGAAGGGAGGAAAAAGAAGCTTCACATACAGATGAGATGAAATTGTTGCTTTTGCTTTTTTTTTTCTTGTTTGAAGGCCGGGAACAGAAATATGAAGAAGGGATCGCTCTCCTGCGGAACGCCTTGGCCAATCAAAGTGACTGTGTCCTGCACAGGATGCTGGGAGATTTCCTGGTGGCGGTCAATGATTACCAAGAAGCCATGGACCAGTACAGTATAGCATTAAGGTAAACACTGATTATTGATCCTGGGAAAACGCTGTCATACAATCTAGTAAGTATTTTTTTATGAATTTAACACTGTATGGTTTTCTGTCCTAAGCCTGGATCCCAATGACCAGAAATCATTAGAAGGCATGCAGAAGATGGAGAAGGAGGAGAGCCCCACAGACGCCACAGTGGAGCTGGATGGTGACGACATGGAAGGCAGCGGGGAGGACGGCGATCTTGAGGGCAGTGACAGTGAGGCGGCTCAGTGGGCCGATCAGGAACAGTGGTTTGGTATGCAGTGACTCCGGTCCACTGACAGACGCTCTGTCAGTATCACACGGCAGCCCACGGGAAGCCTTCAGCCATGAGGGCTGTCAGTCGGAACAAGACGAAGGTTGTACTGCATGTTTAACCTCCGTGATCTCCGAGGTTATTGCCAAGCAATGTTGCCAACCTAAAGACGACAACACGGCTAAGACCTTAAATACAACAATTAATGCTTGCGCCCCTGGATGAACTGATGCTCAACTTTGCAGTACAGCTACAGGAAGCCGTCAGAACTTTTATTAAAATGCAGCTTGATGCAGAACTCCAGTCATTTCTTTTTATTTTTTGGCCCCAGTGCCGTTTCCCATCAGTCTGACAGTCTTAGCAGTGTCACTCTGAGGTCTGTTAAATGCATAGCATTATAAATCCAGGAATCACCCAAAGTTCTTACATTACCTTGTCTATTTGTGCACCCTTCTTGCCTGTCAGCCAGTTCAGAATACACCACAAAGGCATTTCAAAATAAAAAAGACTATTTATTTATAGTGAGTCATGTATCCTGCATTGAGAGGTTGTTCCCAGGAATGGAGAATGCAAGCAAATGAGCAGCTGAAGTTTGTTTAAAATTAGACGGTGATTCAGTAAACTGTGGTTTGAAGTTTAAAAAAAAATGACTGGAGTTACTATGACTTGTGTAATATTTTTATTTTGGGACACCTTTACCACAAAGGAGGCATTGGGTGTTGAAGTGTCACAATAAAGGTCACACATATACCAGAAGTGACATTGAATTTCTGCTGCTCTTTAAAATCTGTTGTATGAATTTTCTAAAACCTATTTTTGTGTCATGTAATAGTTCTGCTTATTTGTGTGTGTTTGTGTCGTCCATTAGGTCTGCCTTCTGTATCAAAATAACATAACTTGGAATATTTTAGTTTATCATTTCAAAACAAAACTTTATAGTATTTTGTACATATTTTTTAAATGTATAATAAAATAATGAAACACCTGACGTGCACAGAGCTGTTTCTAAAGTCATCCCACTTGCTTATAAATTATCATCACCAGGTGATCAGTGTGTTCGTTCTCTCTTCCATATCTCTGCTCAGTGGGAGGGCGAAGGAGCAAAAACAGCTCAACAGGGTACATTCATGGACCCACATGCTTAACAGTAAGCAAATAAAAGTTACCAAACACATTAAAGTTGAGCTAATTGAATAGGTGATTCTTTATTTTGAAAATCCTAAGGCTTCCACTCTGCTCTAGCTGTGCAGGAGGGGTTTCAAATGGAGTGTCACAGGGGCTGGATTTGAGGTGGACTCTGGAGTCTCACTAAATATTTGCACAAGGGTGCTCACACAATCCTCCAAAACAAAGAATATAAAACTTTGCACATTTTCTTTTTGTTAGCTTAATTTTTATTTTGAAAATCATCTCCTTTATTTCATAAAAATAGTTCTTCCTCACATTTAGGTTAGTTTTAGAGTAAAATTTATTTTAACAGGCTTGGGTCAGATACGCAGTGGGATGAGATGCTGAAACACATTAATTCAAATGTTGATTCACATCCCTTTGTTCAATTCCAGCTGCTTCAAATTTCCAGCCAGCATCAGGATCACAGCTGCGTAGAGATCATTCCTAAAAATCCTCAGGCATTTTATAGTATTGAGCACATGTTTTCTGAAGGTGATGAGCTAACAACTGGTAGCCAACAGTGATAAATGAAACTGATGCTCCAGAATGAAGTCCTCCTGTTGTGGCCTGTTACAGTCGTCCTGGACAGCAGTAAAAACTCAGCGACAAACTCTTAGTGTATGACAGTTTTAATTTTATTTACCTGAAACCAAAGTCCATGTGATACGTTGTACAATCATTTCTGAAAATACAGTACAGCAGTTTGGCAAAAAATGCCAGTGGAGGGACCGCCTGCCGTTAAAAGGGTAAAACATCAGCATCGCTGCACACCTGCCTTCCCAGATTTGGCAAAAAATCTGCTCATCTCAGTGTAAAGCAAAAAGAAAAATCTATTATCTCATAAAAGTATTTCCTTAGGAAAGATGAACTGTGTTTTTGAACTTATACATAATCTATTACATTTGTCTGGTAAAACAGATGGCTGACTGAGCAGACATGCACCATAGAATAATGTACAACTGACTGTACAAGGTACTAAGCTCTTAGTCTAAAATGAAGGCATGAGGATTGTATGGCAATCTAAGGCTCTTCATGCAGGAGGATGGAAGGACCGATGAGGCGGAACTGGCTAGTTTCCATCAGACATTCATTTATGGGCATTCTGTAAAAATGATGCGTGAACTTTCTGACCCCCTGTCATCACTTCACTGGCATTCAGCTCTTGTAAGATGTGCTGAAAAACACACATGCACAACACAAAACCAAACAAAAGTTTCTGCTAGGAATTTACAGGAGAGATGGGCTTACTTGGGATTTGCTGTAAAGGGAAAAAAGAAAAGAAGAGGAGACAGGAAGAAACAGATCAATGGACACGAGAAATCACAAAACAAGGTATAAAGCATCTGAGCAGCAGATCATTTCAATGAATTTCAGAGTAATAAAGGCCATGCAATAAAGGAGGGCGGAAGATTCATACAAATGCAGTTCAAAAAAAGAAATACATACAACACCGTGTCCTGTAACAGTGTGGGGGCGTTTAAATGCCATCATCTCTGCCAGTTGCCCAAACATGCTGCAAGCCTACATTCAAAAATAAGCGGCACCAGCAGTAACACTGAGCCCATTTAAAAAATGCACAAGGTTCCCATTTCTGCTCAGTGTGCATCTGGCACTTAGTGACATTATAAGCTCCTGTTTTTGTACCATTTAAAGTATTTACATGATAAAACACAAGGAGCAGTTATTGCTGTCATTTCGACACGAGCAATGACAGACTGACAAGCTGTGTGTGCAACCACCATACAGACGAGAGCGCGGCAGTAGTTAGCATGCACGTCAAAGTGTACTCACTCTGCAGGTAAATAGGGGGAAGGCGTGGGAAGAAACAACAGTTAGCTTTTCAAATTAAAAAACAAAAAAACACTCTCTGGTCTATCGGAGCGCGCATGCAGAAAGGCTACGCTTGAGTAAACGGGTGTGAATGTATGCAGGAAGAAATGAAATGTATAGAGTCTATGTCGTGTTCTATGTACAGATATACAAACGCCTCCGACAGCAGCCAATCAGAGGTCTGAGCGCCTATCAAACCGTCCACGTTGTGCTCAGTTTGCAAGACTAACAGCTTCTTGGTGCCTTTTTACATATTCAAGTACAGTATGTGCACATTTTACATACATAAAGATTACTGTCGTTAACACACAAAATTAGGACTGAAAACTTAGAATGAATCTCAAAGATTTAACTTTAAAAAAACAAAAAAAACAACTACAACCCAACCCCCCCCCCCCCCCCCCCCCCCCACACACACAACACAGACAAATGTGTTTTCTTCAAGTAAATAAATTTAACAACAGGCTGTACCAAGAATTTACTCAAAATCAAGCTGGTAACATGTCTTTGTCCCCTCTTCCCTCAAATAACAGAGGAACACAAAAAAACATCTATCTATCTATATATAGATATAGATCAATATCTAGATCTATATCTAGATATAGATAGATATATCTATATATAGATAGATATATCGATATATCTCGCTCTCTATATATATATGCACATTAAAATACATGTGAAGATTTTGACTCTACTGGTGCTTACCTCAACACTTCAAATGATCACATATGAAATGACAGCTTGGACAAATGGGTCATTATGGTCAAATCAGCAGCACTGAGGTAGCTGTGCTCTGCCTAATGCAGAAAATAATGAATGAGTACGATGCACGGACTTCAAATGTGATTCATGCTTGGGCAAATGTATTCCGCTGAAAGTCTTTGCCCCTAAATTAGTATTGAACTAAACTACGCAGTCCTCAGAAATCTCCATTCCCCAAATTATAAAATATTAATTATTACAGAATAGTAAATAAATTCTCTCTGTACAGCTCAACATGTCGCTCCAACGCAGTGGGCTTCTCTAGCTATTCTCAAAGGGGGTCAAAACAGAGAAAAGCACAACGGTAACATGGAACATAAATCATGTCGGTAAAATATTACTCGAGCACCGGCCACCCAAAAATATGTGCAAGTCTAAATGTACTTAACAGAGGCGTTCTGACAGCGGTTGGAGAAGGTGTAAATGCTGTTGCTGTAATTTGTTCCGAGTTAATGTAACTGTGTTAGATGTGTGCGTTAATGTCCACTTCACACTGGTGCACAAGGAGGGTAGTGTACTGGAGTCAGTCAGGGCCACAAGATGGCAGACACGTTAGTGTCGGTGCTGTAGATCCACAGCACCAGGGGCAGGGAGATGGCCACAAAGGGCCAGGAGATTCCCTCGGCGCATGCAGACAGAGAGCAGCCTTTGCTTGTCGGCTTCTCCAGTTGTTTACCGAATTCCAAGTAGTTCCTGGCCATAAACTTAAGCAGCTCGTCCAGGAGAATGACGGGCATCGAGATCTTCAGCACCATCAACCACTGGGTCATATCCAGAGGGGTGATCTGGAAGATGACCTGGGAGGGAATACGCAAATAACTTACAGCTGCTTTTTAAAGAGAGCGAGATAAAGATTTGAGGATTATCACAGCATGGGTAACACATAAAACTCTACCAGTGTTTTCTACATGACCGTAAGAAGTGTGTGGTGACGTTTATTCAGCTTTTATAAAAATACACTGCTTTGTCATGAGCTCAGAGTCGATCGATCAACACGGCTCTTATGTTAGTACACTCAATATGTAGCTGGACACAGGAGATGGTCAGCCTCAAAGATGGGAAACAGCAGTGAAGAGATAACCTGGGTGCTTATTCCCTACCAGATAAAATGTTATGTTTTTTTATGTTTAAACTCAAATACTGTTCTTTTATTTCAAGGTAGTCCCAATAATTTCTATGAAGTACCTGAAAGTAGAGGGCAGTCAGAGAGTACAGTACTGTCATCAAATACATCAGTACTGGTGTAGTATTGATATTTCTTTCCAAAAAACACAAATGTACATTTCAGATGAAAATGGCTCTATCTGGCATCTGCTGTTTTAAATAATCCTTAAACTTCCAAAGCCCATCCTGACAACACCCAGTAATCACAGGTGGGCCATCCACACCCCATCCCTCGCTTGTAAGTGGGTCTAACTATGGAAAGTATACTAATGGATATTCATCCTCTGCAGGAGTTTACACTGTTATTTACTAATTATTTATTTTTAAATGTTGGCACATTGTTTAACACTTTGCTTTTAAAGTCTGTAAAGTACCAGCAGACTGCTCTCTCTCCCTCCAAACCAGCAGTCGTATCCCTCTCTTGCACTCGCATTGCCTCAGCTCTGAGAGCTTCATCTTTGGCCATTCTGAAGCTGAAGCCAAAGGCTCTAATCAGTTTGGCCTGGATACAAATGGTACTTCACCACACTGATGTCCACTTCAGAGGATTATGGGGGGAAAGCCCTCCATGTCCAAAGATCCCCCTGTGGCAGCGGTGCCTTGTGATTCTGTGTTGCTCATCATTTTTCACTTTAAATGTTACAGAGAAACTGGCCTCACATATCCACGCCTGCTCCATCCCACATTTTTAATGTTCAAAGCTATGCAGCTGGTAACGTTAGCCTGAACTGGGAGTGAATTTCCACTTTAACCTCCTAAGACCTAAACTCTTTCATGGCATGCATTTTTAATTTTTCTTTCCTATTTGGGCTGATCGGGACCTGATGAATGTAAAAATAAAGAATTATCTTTTTAGCCAATGTAGTTTCTGAGAAGAGGACATCAGGCCCTCGTAGAGCAAAAGTTAGTGTTGTGGTCTAGACAACCCAAAATGTGATGTCCATATGAGGACACCAGGTCCTAGGAGGTCAAATAAAGTTATTTGAATCTGTTTCCTCCCCTCATGCTCCACCTTTCAAGGTCATTTTCCCCCCAACAAACAATAATAAATGGCCACTAGAGGGCGTCAAAATCCACATAAAGACCAAAACTGCAGCAGACAGATCACTTTGACTTGTGCCAATGTCATCAAGTCATGAACACACTGTTCTTATTTTTTAAACTTACAGGCAGAGGTTCCACATAGAGGATGAGGAAGTGGAGAGACATGGAGAGACAGATGGCCCCTAGCAGCCAAATGTTCTCCCAGGGAGGCATCCGCAGCAGGGACTGGTTCTCTGACAGGCTGGAAAGGAGGGAGCGCACAGATGGTGGATCTGGTTATACAATCTGTCTATCATCGTGTCATTGCAAATGGTTCTTTCATGAGAACTCCTCCACTCTTTAAAAATACCCTTACCTGTTCAGAGCATTGCACATCTCAATGGTGACAAGCACAGAGAGGGCCATGGTCATCGGGTAGGGTGACTCAAACACGTGGCAGTCCAAGCCATCAAACTCTGGGTTGTCTGGGGCACACTGGAGGAAGTGGCTCTGTGTGGAGGAAGAGGGGAGAGTGAGGGGGAGACAAAGAGCGGAGGGAAGCTGAAGGATGTTCTCTGAGACAGACCTACTTACCAGCTGGTACAGAGTGACCTGCGGTCCATCATCAGAGATTGTAAACCACCACGCAGCAGCTCCCACAGTGGCAGCACCTACGTAGCCTGGAAGCAAAGACAGCAAAATCATCATATTACTCACTGGATGTACTGCGGGAAAAAAAACAAAAAAACAAGACAGCTCCAATCCTGCTCAATTTTAGTCAACCTCCAATAGCCAGATATCTGAAGAATAGCCAGCCAGAAATCAGGGGCTCCTTAGCATTGCGAGGAGGCTTCTCCATAATGTCCAGATCTGGGGGGTTGAAGCCAAGGGCGGTGGCAGGGAGGCCGTCTGTCACCAGGTTGACCCAGAGGAGCTGGACAGGAATCAGGGCCTCAGGGAACCCCAGAGCCGCAGTGAGAAAGATGCTGTCAGGAGAAACCATTCCAGTCAGAAAGTGCTAATGATAAACTGGAGCAAATATGACTTTAATATTATCAACAGCATTGCTGTGTGAACGTAAAGCTGTAAAACAACAGTTTTATTTCTCAGCTTCATAAAAAAACAGAAGACTGAGCAATAAAGAGCTCTAATCTCCTCTGAAGAAGACTCACCAGACGACCTCACCCACGTTGGAAGAGATAAGGTATCTGATGAACTGCTTCATGTTATTGTAAATAGCTCTGCCTTCTTCAACGGCGGCCACTATGGAAGAGAAGTTGTCATCAGCGAGGACCATCTCAGAGGCTGACTTGGCCACGGCAGTGCCAGAGCCCATAGCGATGCCGATCTCTGCCTTCTTCAGCGCAGGGGCATCGTTCACCCCGTCACCGGTCTGTACACAAACATGTTCTTTATAGTAAGTGTTGCCTTTTTCTTCAGTAACACCAGCAAATCAACCCAATCAACACGACCCTTACAAAGCCAAGAGAATGAACCTTTCACCCAGAAATGGGCAGTTTTGATCAGTACGACAAACTTCATACCATAGCAGTGATTTCATCGAATCCTTGCAGGAACTCAACGATCTTGGATTTATGTGAAGGCTCGACACGTGCAAAGCAGCGTGCACGAGTCACAGCCTCCCTCTGGGCATCGAGTGTGAGCTCATCAAACTCCCGTCCAGTGAAAGCCATGTGCTCAGTATTGTCCTCCTCGGTCAGGATGCCGATGCGGCGGCAGATAGCCACAGCTGTGCCCTTGTTGTCCCCGGTGATCATGATGACGCGGATGCCAGCCTGCCGGCACAGTTTGATGGAAGCAGCTACCTCCTGTCTGGGAGGGTCCAGCATGCCGACACAGCCGACAAACGTCAGATCAGACTGGACACAGAGACAAAGATTCAAATGAAAGCCTGCTCCTGAAAAGAATGTGCTACAAGTAGATTACGCAAATGTATATCCACCTCATACTCGATGAATTTGGCAGTGTCAGACAGTATCATGTCCTCCATTTTTGGTGGGCTGTCTCGTGTGGCCAGAGCCAAGCACCTCAGGGTGTCGCGACCTGTCCCGTACTCACGGATAACAGACATGATCTTTTCCTTGATGCCTTGGCTGAGGGGAACTTTGCTGTTGCCAACTCGGACATGAGTGCATCTCTCGATGACTCCCTCTGGGGCTCCCTGTGAGGAAGAAGAGAAGCATAAAACATTAACAACACAGCAGAAGACTGCAGCGAATGCAGATCGAACATCTGCACGTATTACACTGGGTATACCTTCACAAACATTTTGCCCATGGTAGAGCGGGACTTGTTTGGGCTGCAGTAGACAGACATGGACTTCCGGTCTCTTGAGAACTCCAGGGTGAACTCCTTCTTCATCAGCTGTTTGATCACCTGATCAGACAAAGAGACAGAGAGGGAGAAAAAGCTGCTGAGCACGAACGGTGGGAATGTGCAGCGCATGCAAGTGAGGGAGCTGATGTCACTCACTGAGTTGCAAGCATTGGCTCTGTCAATCTTTGACAGGTTGTGAACTTCAGTGTCGAAGACATTCATCTTCTCCACCAGACAGGTCAGCGCGGTCTCCGTGGCCTCGCCGACCTTCTCGTACACCCCCTTCACCTGAAACATCCAAACTTTCACTCATTTCTTTTCTATAACATCTTAAATTTGCCCAAAGACTGTGCATCAAAGAAGGATTTAGCCATGTAGTTGTTTCAATGATGAGTGAAGGGGAGCTGTGACATTGTGCTACATTCCTGCTCATTAATCTTTGTAGACGAATAAAGTGTTTATTCACCTGGCAAAATATAGTGTTTTCCGTCATTCATGATACCTGCATGATGGATCTCAAGCCTTAATTACTCACTGTGTTTAGCTTACACATATCTTTGGCTAAATGGAGTGCAACTGCTTTGGTGATTTCAGTGACTTTATGAGCTCGATGAATACACTGTACAGACCCGTTTATGAGCTGAAGTTGGACGATTCATGCTAGCAACCATTGCTTTGTTTTTCTTTGCCTCATTAATTCATCATGCTGGAGTTTGCAGTGTGTTTTTGCATTTCTTCCAAACATCATTTGCCCGTAATCTGAAGTATTGCAAATGATCATGACTGTTCTGAATGTCTGTTATTTGTAGTATATTACTAATATCAACGGAAAAGTTGTGATTGGCTCATGCGGATATGTAATCGGATATGTAATCGTTTTCCCCCAGAACTGAAAACTGCAGTAAAACACATAAAATAAGCAGCAGGAAAGGTGCTGACCTCGTTGAAGTCCAGCGAGGAATCATTGCACAGGGCACAGATTGTGGCCAATTCAACCAAAGCATCATACTGGGAGGATTTCACTGGTTTACCATCCTGGTACCTGAGGACAAGTACAGAATATCATGTTTCCATGTATTTAAGGATCTGCCAGTTATGGAGAAGCTATAAAAGTACTCACACTTCACCCTCGGGGGCGTAGGTAGAACCGGTGATGGTGAACTCTGACAGAGAGCAGCTGTCCCCTTCAGCTTTGTTGATAATGAACATCTGGAAATGAGAAGAGTCCATGGGACATTAGAAGACATCACACAGATCATGTCAGTGTTTGACTGAAATACCAGAGTCTTTATTGTCAAACCACAAAACCTCCAAGTGAACTCGAATAGATTAAAGGAAAAAAAACAAGATTACATTATTAGGCTCCTTGCAGATGATGCTATTGTTTGTCTGTTATCCTAGAAGACTTTGGCAAGTATTCAGGTTGTGAATGAAATCTAACAGAGACTCAAAATCCTTTCATTAAATGAATCTTCTGAGCAAAAAATGAGGAAAAAAAAAAGATTAATTGGAAGGTAATAACAGTCAAATATCTAGGAGCTGTGATAGTAAAATAATGTAAGATAATTAAAATAAATTATACCCAGATTCAAGATTCAGGGAGATTGAAGCCCAACCACTGCCTTCTATCTGGACTGGCACAAAAACTGAGGCGATGAAAATAAATGCATTGCAGAGATTTCTGTACCCTCTTCAATGCATTCCTCCACATCTGATCTACAAATGCAGATTAAGACGTGAGGCATGGTTATTTTGATTTATTTGTGCTGAGAGGGGACCAAAGCTGAAGACCTCTTGAGTTAAGGAGACGCTGTAGCTAAAGTGAGATTCTTAATGCGGATGATTCCCTTTGTGCCACACAAGATGAAAGAAAATCTAGAGATATTTTTACATATTCAAGAAATATTCAGAGGTTAAGAAAGCAATAATCAAATTAGTATATTATAGGGCTGTTCGATATAACGATATATATCGGATGACGATATAAATCATCTACAGTTTCATTTTAAGCTATCTTTTGTTTCGTGGTGTCGCAAAATAAACTGTTTACGGCAATATTTTTTCATCGTTTTGATGGTCACTGTAGTGGCTATATTAATTTCTTAAAGTTCTCTCTTTCTCTTATATGTAATATAACCACACTAAGGACGGACAAGCGCCTGTTTTATGCGTTGTCGTTAGCAACAGCTACGGTAACACTTTCGCATGTCCGCTTGTTTATGTTCCACATAAACCTTTCACAATAAAGCTCAAGATCCTGTGAGACTTTTCAAAATAAACTGAATCACGTGAAAGAGCAGATTATTTACGGATGAGAAGTAAAAAAGAGGCGCCAGGTGCTAAAAAATAAACCTTAGACTCAAATGTTAGAACAGGCAACCGGCGGCACGCAGTGTAATAAATACAAAGAAAACGGCGGCTGTTACAACTTATGTCTAAAAATGTATCGTTTCATGCATCTGTTAAAACTCTCGACTCCAGCTACATGACGCGCAGCTGGAAACATTTCACGCAAGTCGAGCTGCCCGAGATTCACAGAATTTACAGAAAATTTAAAATTGTTGTGATTTATATCGTCATCAGGACGATAGAATTCTTATATCGGGATATGAGATTTTGGTCATATCGCACAGCCCTAGTATATTATTTAAAAATATAACATATATAATTTACACCAACAGAAAAAAAATAGTTTTTGTGACCTTTTGAATGAGGAAGCAAACTTCTTCATATTCTTCAAAGTTAGCCTATGAAAAACTAAAAGGCTAAACCAGAAACAACTGGGGAAGACAACTTTAAAAAAACAAAACAAAACAATGAAAGCACTCAGAACCTGAAAAATCACAGCGGAGAACATGAACACTCATCCACAGACTGAAAGCAATGGGGGGATGTGGTTGGAAAAACTTGATTTGTTTCTTTATTACACCTCATATTAAAAGTACACAATAACTGTTGCAGCAAAAAAAATGACAGTAAATTGGCTGCAATGTTAGAGTGTCCCTCTGTGAGGGGCAGGCTGGGTGGCCTGCTGCCTAATGTGAGAAAAGGCTGTTTAGTTTCTCTCCATAAGTAAACAGAAGAAGCTGCCAGGGAGCCTGACTAAAGAGAGAAGCTGTGCCCAAAAGGAAGACGCCGCAGTGCCAGGCCTACTCCCGCAGGAAGCTTTGATCATTTCGCTCACTCACAAACAAAGATGTACAAAGCCACACAGTATACACACAAACAGGGCTAGTCAGAGGCTGCTTATATCAGAAAATGGATGAAGACAATCAGCAAGCCCTCCTGCAACGACTAGCCAGACATAAAATCCTGGCACTGCCCTGCTGCAGTATATTTAGAGCAAACAGGCAATCCATTAATTATTTCAGTAACCAGTTGAACACTTTCAGGAATGACCGTGGCCTGTCAGAAAAGGATTTAATAAAGAGGACGTACAATCACAAACTACATTTAGGCTGCATGAATGTAGATGGTGTTTTCGCTATGTTGTTATTATTTTATTATACATTGTTGGGTGCAAATGTATATCTGTAATAAACGATTCAAGGGAATGAGACGTTGCTTTTTATTAGTAACCATGAGTGTAAAGTCAGTGAGCACGCCTCTTTAAAAGCTTTTGTTTGCATGTCCCGACTCTGTGTGAATTACGATAAGTCACTACAGTAACTGCAGAATCACAAGGCTATTTAATCACGGCCAACTCAATGTGCAGGGACTGAAACAACTGACAGTAACTGTAAATTAATGCCACCCTTATTCAGGCTGTGCCAAAGTTCTGAGACAGCAGTGAACAGGCAACTAAAGGGGATTAAACTTTAATAAATGCTGAAATGTCCTTTTTATGTGGGGCCAAGTAGCACAGAGGTGCCACTCACAGAGAGAGAGAGAGAGGAAGAGAAGAAAAAGAAACTACAAGCTCACTGCTTTGCAGCTTGGTGACGCAAGGTCAGTTATGCAACAGCAGTAGTGTAAGTCATCTAACTGCTCGATGCAGATTAGAGCAGTGAAAGCGAGCTGCCTTCTCGCTCAATAACCAGAAACTGCAATTTCTCTGCTTACAGAGAGCATTAGCATTTTATAGATAAATGGAAGAAACTGCTATCACCTTATCCAAACATAAAGTAGGGACAACAAATACGACAAAGGACTGACGACCAACCTGCTCAGTAATGAAAAACACTGTTTCTGGGTGTGTGTGAGGGGGAGAGATAAACTCACTCTGCAAACAGACATCTGGTTGGTTGTCAAGGTTCCTGTTTTGTCAGAGCAGATGACAGAGGTGCAGCCCAGAGTCTCCACAGAGGGCAGGCTGCGGACGATGGCGTTCTTTTTGGCCATGCGGCGAGTGCCCAGGGCCAGGCAGGTGGTGATGACAGCGGGAAGACCTTCAGGGATGGCAGCCACAGCCAGTGCCACAGCGATCTTGAAATAGTAGACAGCTCCACGGATCCAGGAGCCTCCGTGGACGGGGTCATTGAAGTGTCCGATGTTGATGATCCACACGGCGATGCAGATAATGGAAATGACCTTGGATAGCTGTTCGCCGAATTCATCTAACTTCTGCTGCAAGGGCGTCTTCTCCTGCTCTGTGGCTGCCATCTCGTCACGGATCTTACCAATTTCTGTGTTAACGCCAGAGGCAACAACCACACCCACAGCCTTCCCTGCTGCAATGTTGGTACCCTGAAAGAACACATCACATACGTGTTGGCTCAAGTGCAACTGATATCATTGCGCACATCCTCAAATAACAGAAACTTGTTTTTCCAGGAAGTGTACAGAAGCTAAACACATAAGAAGTAATAGGAATCAGCAGGATGTGTGTGATAACACATGCAGACTCGGGCTTACAGAGAAGAGCATGTTCTTCTTGTCTTGATTGACGGCGCGAGGGTCAGGCACAGGGTCGGTGTGTTTGATGACAGAGACAGATTCACCTACGAGGACAGAGGAGGGTTAAACCGGTTTGCATCCTTCTGTAGATGATTTAAGGAAGAACGCTCAGCCAGTCGTCTCCACAGGCAAATCTGCAATGCTGGTTATTCATCTTTCAGTGATGATTCACATGAATGTCTCAGAGGAAAAAGGTGTTAAGTGGGAAGAGCGTCACAGCAGACCTCTGGGCTCATTCTGTTCATCAGTTACTCAAAGCGACAAAGTTGAATTTTTAGCAGGAACCATTTATTCAGACAAGCTGACTGACCTCGGTTTAACTTACTTTAAAGGCTTTGTGGTGATCCTTGTGTTTTAGCTTAAAAAATGAATTAACAATCTCATAGGGCAGTTATTCTAAGAGAATAAAATAACATTTGTCATTAGGTAAGCTTTAGTCTATCCATTACTTAATAAGGATTAGCATTCAAATAATTAACAAATGTCAACTTTGATGTCTGCCATCAGCAAAAATATCTTACCAGTCAGGATGGACTGGTCTACCCTGAGGGTCGTGGATTTGATTGAACAGATGCGGATGTCAGCGGGCACCTTGTCTCCAACTACAAAAAGCAGAACCATAATTAGAGAGAGAGGAAAAACCCATACAAATAAATATGAGGAGAACAAATACAAATATCAAACCAAAGATAATGCTACTGTTACAAATCATGTAAAGTTGATTAATTATATTGAAAGATTTAGAGAAAATACATTGCAATCTATGCATATAAGGAACAAAACTGACAGCAGTAGTTATCTTTGGGCAATTATGAGGAGCTACATTGGAAACAGACACTTCTCTCTAGAGGCAATAACTTCATGGCCTCAGGAAGAAACTGTTAGTGAACCCAGTTTGTTGCTGCATCCACAAATCCCAGTTAAAACTCATTACATGTAATGTAAACCAGATTCAGAAATGCTGCCACCTTGTCTGGGCCTGAGCTAATTTAAGATGGACTGGAGCAAAGTTCAAAACTTTCCTCTGATCTGATTAAACCAAATATTAAATGATTTCCACAAACTATGGACATTAAATGCAAGAAGATTGGAGCAAGTCAACATCTGTGACAGGGATGGGTGAATTAGTGCGCAAAGCCTGGATGACTTGTGCATCAGTGAAGACGCCACTGAAGCTGCAATTAAGAAAAGGTCTTTTTCAGTGAAGTTCTTGCCTATTTCAGGAAGATAATGTAAAACCTAGTATTGCACATCTATCATCAGCATGGCTCAGCAGTAAATGGTTTATTAAAAAGAATCATCCGATTTCAAAAGGCTACATCTTCTTAAGTAACGGACATAGAAGCTTGTGGTAAATTTTAACATATATGGCTAAATATGAACTTTCACCTACAAAACACTGCAAACATCTATGCAATACTCAAACTTGTCCCATACTTTAGCGAGCATGTCTGGAGTAACTGCAGCTCAACCTCCTCTAACAGTACATGTTTTGATCGCTGCCAGTTAATATGCCATTTCCCTGTTATAAGAGCATCGATGTGCAGGGGCTTGTGTCTTCTTCAGGGCGTGGTATAAAATAGCTGACAAAGGCAGGCATAAATTCTTAGGCAGTGAATCAGTCACTTCGCTAAAGCCTACCTCCAAGAGAGTTCCAGGATACATTCAAAGCTAAACGATTTAGCACATGAGAGAAAGATTTCAATCACACAATCCAATCAAAAAACAAAAGCTAACCACAAAGGAGAAAGGGTACTCTTAACTCTCCACCCATGCATTCCTTGTACAGTACCATTTGTGGGTGGGTGTACTGGCCAAATGAAGATTTAACAGATGAGAAGGTGTTTATTTTCTACAGGCAGTAACTCTGCTTTAGAGTAAACTAAATTTATGAACCACAGCTCACTATAGCTTGGTTGTTATGCCTCACAGCAGCAAAGGAGTGCTGCCATTGGTGTAGGAAAGAGAAGGAGAACCAAAGACAGAAGGAAATGAAGGACTTGTGAGCCATAAAAGGCTAGTCTCAAAGGAAATGGCCAATTTGGGTACATCAGAACTGCAGTGACCCAATTCAGCTTCCTAATCTTACATAAAGGCAATGGAAACTGGGGAAATGGCTCAGGCTATGGCACAGTTCCGTGGGTGTAGTCTACTTATACAGGCCTACTTAGTTAAAAATGTAAATTGTGTCACATTGTTACAAAAGACTCCTTGAATACAATATAGCTAGAATCCAGGAAACGGTACTAGGCTGCCAAATATCTAAGAATGTAACAAAACATCTAAACAAGGCTGAAGTGGAAACTCACCCAAAAACAAATAATGATTTTTATCAAATGTACCAGTGTCCAGATCCAGACTGAGGGAGACAGGTATTGTATGGCTAAACCAGCCTTGGCCTTGAAGGAGGAGAGGGGGGAAAATAGCAATGGGACCACTGACGCATGCAGCCAAAAAAGGAAAAAGAATTTCAACCTGTTTCCCAATCTGCTGATCTGGTTTAAATGTGGCCCTACGATGGCAGATATGTTCTCATCATTGCCACAGGAAGCGACAGGCAAGAGGCAGAACACAGGAGCAACTCGTCTGCATTACCTTGGAGATTCTTATAGATGTTTGGAATAGAAGCTGCAAACATATTTTACGAGTGCATCTATATAGTCTAATCCAATGCAGACCCTTGCTCTAGTTATGTGTACTCCAGCCCCCCTGCTCTGTGAAGGTTGATTTCTCACTGGGAGGCATGACCCTATGTAAAGTTGGATGATAATCAACTCATCCGAGTGCCAGAAACACTCATCTGTCAGCAGGCACTGGCCAATTAAGGCAGACAATGGCAGCATTTCTGAGAAGACAAATGTTGAGCTCAGCTGCATCTTTAAACTATCTCAATGTGGAAACAGACGTGCAATGGAAGATTTGCTTATGAGAAGGTCACGCACCCGAATCAAATGGCCCGACACAGGCTCAAAGACATTTCACAATAGAAACCAAAGTGGAGCTTACACAGAACAATGTGCCAACCAGAGACCGTGAAATGTCAGTGAAATTCACCGACTTGTAGCAATGGCAGGAGAAATAACCATTAGCAACATGAAGTTAAACTTTGAGCTAAAGAATTGAAGCGACTACCAACAGGGACAGCTATACGAGGGCGAGGAATTCATTACACGGGTAACTATGCAACCAGAGCCTGCAGCATCCAGCGACCAAATGTCAGCTACAAATCAATGAGCAAAACACTTCACATATGGAAGAGCTGAAGGCTGCCCCCTGAATTCACTGTCCTGGTTACACAGCTGTAACACTTTACTTGAATTATAGATGTCAAATAATTTAATTAGAATTGAATGAAAGAATTGCCCATACCTAACTTTTACTCAAACTTGCATCCTTTCTCGCTGTGTCACGTCATTACTTTCAAAGAAATACAAACTTCTTAGGGAGTGCTGAGCCAAGACACCAGGAGCTAGAGGGCCAGCCTCCTAACAAAGGTTCCTACTGATGTTCTCATGCAAAGTAACCAGTGCTCTGTGACGCCGTGACACACTGGACCTGTCTTGAGGCTGTGTTACACTGCAGGCCTGCTCTGGTGAAGCGAGTATATATCATCTGTCCCTTTGTGTCAACATCCTACTTGGTAGCAGTCCAAGCATTTCCAGAGGCATGACCACGTCTTCACCTCAGGGCTTGCCAATGGCTCAAACGGTCTGCAAATTTAACAGTGGCGAAAGCTAAGACCTGGTGATACGTCGCCACCTATATGACTCCCAGAGGTGCCTTACAAACAGAACAGCCAAAGCAATGACTGAACTGAAAGTACCAGCTTTGACTGGCACTTGCACCTGCTGTGCGTTCAGGGACAGCGAGTGGTTATGCTGGCCAGGCTTCCTTGGGGCCGTCCAGGAGGCTACATGTGCTGATGGCAGCTGAACAAAAGGCTGCGCTCCTGTCATGTAGAGTGGGCTGTTTCAGAAGAGTCAGCAGGCAAAGCTTATTGCAGCTTTCCAGCACATCTCTGACTAACTACCTCACCATCTGCATTTACATATTTATGCAAACTGATCCGGTATTAGCAAATGGTTTATAACAGATAAGCCACTAAGCTTTCATTGGGTTTAAAAGTTTGCTACTCTATTTGGGACCAACAATGGAAGAAGTCCAAAGCAGGGAAACCTAACCGACCAGTCTCATTTGTGCAAGTTTACTTTTTGCAAGGACAGTTTGTTGTACCAATGTCTCCTTTGCCCTTTGGCCATTGCACTAGCACATTTCCAGAGTAATGGGTGAGATTCAGTTGGGGTTTTTTTCCCTGATCAGCAAACAAGACCTGAGTAAGTGATGTTTAGTTAGCTGCTGCCTGGTGAGAGAGATATGAATATAATCTAAGAAGTGACATTTTTCTAACTTCCTGCTTCTGTGTTGTCACAGATGCAAAACACGTGTCAAGTTTTGACCCCGCAAGCACCATTTCCACACTGTCTCCCTGGGATCTCTGCTGCTCTTTGTCTGGTATGAATCTTAAGCAGCAGCAGCTGGCTGGGGCTCTCCATAGCATGCAAGTGTTTCTCCTGCCATAGTAACACATCTTATCCCAGGACCAGGAGCACTAAAGTTCCAGCCAAAATTAGCCAAGCAGAGGATGGTAGGAATTCCATATGTTTGGCATTGCAAATTTAAATTGGAGCTGAGAACAATGCCATATCAGGTACTGATCTAATAGATCCAACCATAATGATAATAATTTACATGAGTATTTACCACAGCCTACTTCAAACATGCAAAGATGTGGACATTTAACTCACTGCCATCGAAAGAAACCAAGACGTATACAAAAAAAAAGAAAAAAGTACAGTTTGTATAAAGGCTTTAAAGCTTGGATCAATAAAAGGTGACACGAGCAAACAAAAGCTCATCGGTGACATCATCAAAGCGGTTCCTTAAAGTCTGACATCTCATCCCACCTTGAACCAGTTCTGCAGTATTTAATGTGCACTGGTCTGGGCCTTCCCCGAATTTAAATACTGCGCATAACATGTACAGGCCTGCTTCTATTGCTTCATCTTACATCAAAGACTGCTGCTGCTAATTTCCCAGGTGTTTTTCTCATATTTTTATGTTACTAATTCAGCATGTGGAAGTAGTGAGACACTAAAATTTTATTTACTAATTAATTAAATAAATTATACATTTAATTACTATTTATTTTAATTATTCTAAAAGTTATTCTATATTATTCTTTTTAACCTGCTTTGTCTAGTTCATTTATTTGTGTGGTTTATATTATTTCCCCCTCATTTATTCTACAGTAATGCTATTTTTTATCTGTTTTTAATTATTTATTTTTTTCTCTTTATTAGCATTTATGCTTGCTCCGTCTTAAAGGGCTCATCAGTCTTCAATGAAGCATTTTGAACTGATTCCCAGCCGTGAGTGCGGTTTAGGTAAACAAGGTTGACCGCTGCACGTTAAGGCAGCTTTGTTACACATGATTTATTCAGACACTTCCATGCATACTCCTATCAACGCAAGCTCAACCAGTGCACTGCCTAGTTTGAATGAAAACCCCTGTGACCCTCCAGGACTACATCAGAGGGTTGAGTTTTTTGAAGTCCGCTACTCCGGCTGGCAGGATGAAACCATTTCTCTCAGCCTTGCTGAAAAGTCAGAAGCCTCTGCCAAAAGACAGTCCCTCAGTGACATCGGACGATTGCCAGACCACATTAAATGCCACATACTATCCATGGTGTCTGGAATCTCAGTGGAGGGTGCTGGTGCTGATGGGCAGGGTCGGTGTGCATTGAGCGTGATAGGGCGGGATGGTTATTCACGAAGCACTTCCCTATAAGGTCATCTCTCTCTAGCACAATAGGAGCAGATGAGAGATCCTCCCCTTGCACTCCCCTCCACAAGCCCAGACTCCACAATTTCACAGGCAACGGGGAACAAACACACCGAGCTCTGCCGCTCTGAGAAAAGGCAAACATCCAAATCTGCAAACCCTTAAGGGGCACCTATTACGCTCATTTCCAGCTCCATATTTTCTATTCTTGGACTCTTTTCAGAGTAGCTTTGCATGACTCACATTCAAAATGTATTTATTTATATAGCTCATACTGGAGCTTGGTTGAGACTCTCAGCTCATCCTGTCTGAAACCAGTTGTTTAAGATCCCCCTCCCCTCACAAACACAAGCTTTGTACGCCTGGTGGATTGGGCTTCTGTGCTTACAGCTAGAGCTGTGTACCTGAGCTCTCCATATCTTAATATGAATGGATGAAAAATATCTTTACATATTCACCTCACTGATGTCATAATAGAGCCAAAAGCAGAAAAAAGGTTTCAATTGATTGTTCAGAGCAGCAAGTAAACTGACAGCTACATGCAAAGGACTTCAGTTCAGTGGACTTCACGTTATCTGACAACGTGACTTTTTAGGGATTAGTTAGGTTGAGCGATGTCAGCATTTGCTCGTTTTAAAACCGCTTCATATTTATGCTATAGTAAATGTCTGATTAATAAAATCAATCACAAAAATCTACTTTAGATAAACGTCTGAAAAATGCATTTACCAGAACGTAATCATCTCCACTGTATGTTCAGTAAGAGTTCATCTGTGAGGCTGATAAGCGAGTAGGAGGCAGCGTTTAAACACACAGCGGCAGCAGCCTCACAGAGAGCCGTGCAGTTTGGCTGCTGGTTATTCTTCTCACGGCTGAGGCAGCCACAGAGGGTTCATCTCTGTGTCCTCTATCGCAGCTCAGCTAAGCAGCCTCCCAGCCAGCATCTGCGTCATCACAAACCTCCTCTGCATGGCAAAGGTCACTTTGGAGCTTCAGGAAAATATTATTCATTAAAAAAGGTGAGCCTGACAGGAACCATTGTAAAGGATAGTTGGAGGATTAAGCGAGTAAGTAGAGCTGATGAGCAACTCCTGACTGTGTGATAAAGCATCCAAGTCGTCTCCCTGCTGGGTTGTGCTCAAGCTGCTGACAGCAAAGCCTCCAGCTACCTTCATCAAGAGTTTTTAAATAACTAGGTCTCTAATATGCGAGAGGATCTGACTCGCCAAAAATTTAACTCAACTTCTTATGAACCTAAATTAACATGTCATGATTAGCACTGTCAAGAAAGTAATTTACATATAGTATAGAAACATATCCCAACTAGAAGGATATGCGATGTTAAAATGCAGATCACGCCTACTTTCTGTGACATTGTCAAGGTCACTCAGGAGTCCCGCTGAGCACTGTCCCACGTCACCTGCTGTACCAATGTTCCCCCCGAGCAGGAGGGGAGGGGAAGAGGCTGACACCTGTCATCTTCACGACTGTCACTGCCTCTATAAATACAGCATTCTATAATCCATAATGAAAGCTAAAAATAAAACCCACACGATGCACCAAAACGCTAAGCATCACTTGAGGGGCTTAGGTTCAAACAGAGTATCAGGACAGCGTTTGAAGGACTCATTACTCCGTACACGCGTTCCCGTTCATCCCTCTGCAGTATTACATACTGCCGTAGGGGAAACGGCACTATTAAAACCAAAGCCTTACATCCTGAAGATTTCAGCTGCTGAAATGCGCTGACTGCAGGGTGGGAAAGTGTTGAGTTGGGATGACACTTTAGAAGCTTTGTAAGCTCACACGCACAGTTACAGTAAGTGGGCCTTAACAGCATGTGTGCGCAGCCCTTTGAGACAATGGGTTAATAGGAAAATCTCAAAATACATCAGCCTTACAGGGTGAGTCACCGTGCTGCTGCAGTGGCACTTGGGGATGGGGGAGGTCTGAGCATGTGCTAAATAATAAATGTCCATACCTGGACTCATATGACCTGACCATTACCTGAAGCAGAGCCAAACACAGACGAGGTGCTATCTTATGAAAACACCAGATGTCTCTGATATTTAAAAAAAAGCCATAAGGAAAAATAGTCTCTTTCAGAGTGAAACCGTGGCATTAAATTGCCAATTTTCTGTGAATTTCAAGGTTTATTTCGATCATGTTCATGTGATGCCCTGATGCTTCTTTTATGAGAGAAAGGTCTGTCAAAGCCAAATCTATTTTTCCTAACAACGCGTATAAAAGCATTACAGATGCAGGTCAACTTACCAGCAACCTCCACTATGTCACCAGGAACGATGTCTCTGGCCTTGATCCTCTGCACAGTTTTCCTGTCCTGTCGGTACACTTTCCCCATCTCAGGTTCATACTCTTTAAGCGCCTCAATGGCGTCTTCAGCATTGCGCTCCTGGCGAGAAGAACATGAGATTCAGGGCAAATATTTCTGAGTTGCTGTACAGCAAACTATCACGATTGCAGAAAGCTGGACGCTTCCTTTGGAGGGGCACTGACTGTTCTCGCCGGATGTGCGTGCATCTCTCCTCGGGTTGTGTTTGGGGACATTTAGGTGTTAAGTGTATTAAATTTTCTCATTTTCCAATCTTACTCTTCACCAGCAAGAAAAACATCACTCAAGCCCACACAGTTTGAAAATAAATAAATAACTAGAGAAAGGCTGCTGATGAAAACCGGCAGCCTGTTCCTTTTGAATAGGAAGTCTTCTTTGAGACAAAAATAACTTTCAGTGCAGTGTTTTTCTGCATTGCCTGTGATGTTTAATGGTAAAACCTCCAACTCACAGCGGGGCTGTAACGCAGATACAAGGAATGTTTAATTAAACATGCAGTACTGTAACATAGATTTCAGTACTCGAGCCTCTAAAGGAGATCAGGAACCCAGTTTGAGCTTGTTTTTTCATTTTGGATGATCAGATCATGTTGCACTGGATTACACTGCACTGGACGCAGGATCAAACTGATAGAGGTTATTAGTAAACTGATAAGGGATATTTATTTGAAGTCTGTCACATTGGCGGCATCTGATTTAGCTCGGCTTTATTAGGATTTTTTCCTCACACTGACACGCCTTCAGTACTAACATAACTGTAGTTTAACACATTGCTTTGAAATGCTAAAAATACCACATTCATATTCATGAAATTTGATTTTTTTTCAACAAAAATGCATTAAACCCTGATGATATTCAGACATAGTGCTCAAACTGTCCAAAAACAGAATTAAGTACGAATAAAAATGCAAAGCCGTGATTCGCTATGCTCTCACCTGCCACACGCCGACGATAGCGTTTGCTATAAGAATGAGTAGAATTACAAAAGGCTCCACAAATGCGGTGATAGTTTCCTCTCCCTCCTCAAACCAGGCCAGGACCTGAAAGAAGTC
This sequence comes from Neolamprologus multifasciatus, assembly GCF_963576455.1. Lineage (NCBI taxonomy): Eukaryota > Metazoa > Chordata > Actinopteri > Cichliformes > Cichlidae > Neolamprologus > Neolamprologus multifasciatus. Next base: position 30,809,191 of record NC_140450.1, read on the forward strand.
AAATAAACCATCAGTATTTATTAGACATTTCACAGAAAAGAGAGCTCTCTGCCTCGTGCTTGCATATAGCACAGCTCCATCTGTCCAGAATCAACCTTACATCATCATCATCATCCTATGACCAGAAATGTGTTTTGTAAGGTCACCTTAGACCAAATACAATCTTGAGTTGAAGTGAGCTTTTGTGTCAGTTTTTCGGGGAAAAACAAAAACAAAACTCTGCTCTCATCCAAGAGAAGTCAAGTGTCTCTGAGTACGACTGTTACCACTGTGGCTTCACAAAAAGGGGACAAAATCCAGAAAGAACTAACCACGGTTTTTCCATGGAAGAAAAAAACACTAAAGCTCGCATCTCTGATAAAACTTGACTGGTTTATTTCTTTCAAAAAGGGATCCCTTTTTAATACTGCCGTGTTGATTTTATGTGAGGATTTAGCCATCTGCCAGAATCTTCACATTAAACTCTGAGATTATTAATAAATTAGGATCATCAGCAGCATATTTTTATACAATATCTGGGAGAAAATAATATCCCGGCTAAAATCCATACATGTCATATCATCCCTGAATACAACACATTCTTGTCCTCATTTCGAGGACGAGCTCCCATCATCCGCGGACCTTTAAAATTCCTAGTTAGGTTAGAAACATTAGAAATTGATTTATTCTATTCATTGTGAGCAGCTGGTTATATGCACAGTGGTATATAAACATACATACATTGTAATTACTGGTTTTTACTGTTGCTCTGAAAGCTATAAAGCTTGGCTAAGCTGTATATGGACAGAGGCTACTTCATGAGTAATTCATTCAATAATGCAAACAGGTGGCTGTGGAGAAAGCTGTGGGGTTAACACGGTCAGACCTCCATTAAGTTAACACTTTTTAAGCCTGTCAATTTTACTTAATTCACATCACGAACACCAAAGGACCAATCTCAACATTGTTACACGCACACACTCAAAACTGCCAGGAAAAGAATTACAGTATATTGACCCGGAGTCTCATTTGGCTTGCTGTTCCTGAGAAAACGGTCTTTAAATTACCCTGTCTGTCACTAGCAATTAGTTAATCTGCCATAATGTATAAAGCAATCAACCTCAGTAAGACCCAAGTGTTTGACTGCAGTGGATGCCAAAGACCTTTGAATGGCATAATTCAAAAAGGCAAGCATAATGCTTTAATAGCTGTCTCAACACAGAAGTGCTTATAATGCGCTATTGTATGTCATGGCATACAATACATGTAAAGATACTATTCTAACCAGCTACCCTCTTCATTTTAATATAATGGCAATCTGATTGTCGATGAATTGATTAGTAAGAAAATAGCAAAGAAATGTTAACTGTGGTGTGTTAAAAACCAGAGTAACCTCTTCAAACATTAAATCCATCCATCTAAAATCCATACACACTTTTAATTAATTAAAAATAATAATAACTAAAATAATACACTCTGAAATACTCAGACCAGCCCCTCTGACATTGCTGCCATGTAATTGGCTGATTAGATATTTGCATAAAGAGCAGCTAAACATGCAGCAGGCGACTGTGAATCACTCATCCAAGCACATTCTTCTGGATATGGTTTTTAGTTTTTCTAAGAGGTTTGATGGTTATATACACATAAAATTTACACCGACGCTGGTGTGCACTTCTGTCTGATAGAGAGCCCTCCCACTGAGGGGTGAGGAACCAAATTTGGTCTCGAGTGGTGCTCTGCTCCACTGTCAGACAGCAGCGACTGACACCTCTGTATCACCTGACACCAGGCACCACTCTTACCAGCTCTCTCTGTCTCACACACACACAGGCAGCCTCAGTTATCAAAGTCTTCTTCAGCCATCTGTTACGTTAGCAGTCATTTATAGAATTAAATAGCAAGGATGAATCTTTGCAGTGCTAAAGACTGCTTTAAAAAAACCACGACCATATCTGACAGCAAAATGTAGCAAAATAAAATGCTTTTATTTTGATTTTACTCAATTTAGCTTTTGGGAGCAGATCAGAGAACATGTTCTCATTTACTTGTTACATTTTATCTAAACACAGTAGAAGAACTTAAGAGACAAGAAGAGATGTGCAAGTTAACCATGATTCCACCTTTAACATAAAAGAATGTTTTAAAAAATCTCTTCCCTGCAGCTGACAGGTACATTTCATAGGCTGCAAGCTGCATGGTGGATCTATAGTTTATACCATGTGGAAATGTTCCCTTAATTTAGCTTGTAAATTGGCTCAGACACATGGCAGTGACGCTGTTATGTAAGTGTAAGCCATCAAACATATATCCATGTAGCATTTGATGCCTGCGGCCCGGACGAGACCGAGTGCAAGTTATTACACAGCAGTCACGCTTGGCGACTTAAATGTCTTACTTGGCACATGGTGATAGCAACTCAATGCTGCTACTGCTGTTGTCACCATTCCTCAGACGGGCTGCTAGCCTTCTCAGCTGTTTAGCTCCCATATGTGAGTGTAACCATAGGCACGTTATACAAACCGAAGACGTTCACACTTCAGCACTATGCGCTGAATAAATAGTGTGCTGCCATTTATGACACCGGGCTTTATAATAATCCCATCTGCGGCTTTGGCTTCATGTAAACACTTTCAGACAGAGGTGGAAAGAGGAAGCTATTTGAGGGATGTGAAAAGGTTTCTTCTGACTTTAAGATTAGCACATCATCACACGGACACGCAGGGGGTGACAGGACAGGGGAGTTAGCACTGAGAATAAAACTAAGAAGCTCAGCTGAATTTCGAGAAGAAGCCCGCAATTCAGTTTCAGCTCACTGAGCTTGGGATGAGATGACTGAAAGCAAGTCTGTGTGGTACATTAAAACAAACGCTCTAGCATATACTTACAAAAGATATGCATGCAGCCAGCAGAAGAATTCGAACGAGCAAATCTTCAAACTGTTCGAGGACGAGCTCCCATAAAGATTTCCCTGCAAAGAGAGGGAGAGAGAGAGGAGGGAGTTAGTGAAAAACAAGCCAATCGCAGAAACTTGCCAGCATAAAAATGATGGGAGTGGTGTGAGTGACAGCAGTGATTACCTTCCTCCGCTGGTAACTCTGTGTGTGGGTATGCGGTTGTCAATCCGGGATCATACAGGAAGCAGGCAAAGAAGAAAATAAATAAATATATAACTAATATATGAACACAACAACAACAACAACAACAACAAAAAGTTTCCCACTTGAGAAACAGCAACTCTCTGCATGTTTGTGAGCACTACTTTCATAGCTCTAAATCTCAGGCACATTTAGGTGTCAAAGCCACTAGCTTATTCTCAGTTTCATGTGAGACTTTTGCTCAGTGATTATTCAGTCATAAACAGTGAAAAAGAAGGGAATTTCTGTATGCACGCCTCAGTTTGACTGTTAAACCCATGAAAGAAATCACACTGCAACTATTTAATACTTTTGTATGCAAGACCCCATGTTCACATGTCTAGCGCCAACAAGGGTACATAATTTACATCAGTGATGCTTTATTACACAGCAGGAATAAATATTTAAATAAAAATCCAATCAGTGCAAAGGTCAAGGTGAGCTAGAAGGAGGGAATACCGTCCATGGCCTCCCGGTTGATATTAATATAAAACAGCTGTTTAAGCCTGGGACAAGAGAGATTAACTTTGGCGGTGTTGGTCCAGTAAGCCTGTACCTACTGCTCAGTGTCCAGTGCACATGTATTACAGTTTTGCTGAGGAACATTCAACAGGGTTACCGTGTGAAACTACCGCGCCACATTTCCCCGCTGCTGTCAGCAGTGTGGCCGCGATCACAGGCAGCTCACGCACCGTTACCGTGCACAGCTACGGCCTCTGAGTAATGATTAACTCGTTACTGTGTAAAACACGGGAAACCCTCGAGGTGACGTCAGCCAAATCACCATACGGTCTGATGATGATGCTGGCGACTTTTACCCCGCATATCAAAAACTGAGCTCGCGCTGCCCACGCCACCGTGACATGACACTTTCACGCCGTGTCTCGTTCGCAGCCGCAGCGTTTTTGTTTTTCCGTCGCTTTGCGGTTTTTAGCTGTCATACCGTTTAGGCCCCATTTCTCCCGCTGTCGTTTCACCTCGTCCAGGGAAAGTCCTGTGCTTTCATTGACGCTGAAATAACTGTAAACTTCTTCCACACTCTTCGTGTGAGCGTTCTCCATGGCGGATAGACGGCTCCTTCTCACTCAGCTGTACCCGAGGACACCGGTGGAAGATACCTTGTGGCTTCCTACCCTGTGAGGACTTTTAGAGCAACGAGGACTTTGTCAGGTCGGATAGCTATCGGCAGCTACTGACAGAGGTGTAACGTGTCCCTTTCTCTTCTCGGCCCCTCTTAAGATTTCCTTCACGACGGAAATTTTGTAGCCAAATTCCTCTTCCCCGCGTGGTTACTGTGCGCCTCCCGTTATGTCCGAAAATAGTGGGAAAGTGTCTGCAGCAGCGTCCCGTGCCGAGGACTGCATTCACCCGGTCCAGTCCTCCTCTGTGCTCCCGTGCCGTACCCTGCCTCACCGTGGCGCAGCTCTCAGTGGCTTCACGCGCTGCCGGCAGTCTGGTTTTATCAAAGCGCCTCACTGCTGCCCCTCTTCCCTGCGCTGCATGTGGACTCATATCATTGGACGACCCGCGTCAGCTAAGGAGAGCCGGAAAAAAACCGGAACATAACCAGGAAATGAGAGGCCGACATACCGGGGGGTTTGTTTTACGTAAGCCGTGAAGATTGGGACACTTCGTACAGTGTGTAGGGTCACTATGCATTCATTTTAAGTGTTTCATATTGCCCGCCACGTCTTCCTCAGTGTACCTGGCAGGTGACACTGTGACACGTGACGCGCTGGAGCTATCAGTTGGCTTTATACGGCTGACAAGTTATTCCTTAAGATACCCTTTCACTGCTTCATGAATGTCCAAGTTGAAACAGAGGCATATATATATATATATATATATATATATATATATATATATATATATATATATATATATATTATATTATATTATACACACACATTATATATATAATGTGTGTGTGTGTGTGTGTATAAAATGTTTAATAGTTAGGACAGATTTTTCTGGGGAAAGGTTTAACAACTTGTTCAAAAACAAGTCGAGAATAGACATTACAATAAAAACACAACATCAGAAATTTATTGTAATATTTTGAGAGAAACATGACATTTCAAGGAGATTTCTGCAGCAGCAAAGGAGGTGGTTTTGCTTTGCTTTCTAAAACCTTTTTTAAGCATTGGCGATTATATACATGTCCTCTCAATGTCCTTTTCGTTCAACGCTGAACATAGGCAGCCCTGATGGTCCTGTATTAATAAAAAATATATAAACAGGTAATACGAGGGGACGAGCAAGAGCTAAAGACTGAAAGTAAAGACGCCTTTTCCCCACACCTTTTTAGTTTTTATTAACTACAATAATCTTGCAATGCTCTGCCCGAATGTGCTTATACAGCTTTATATGCAGCTTCATGCAGACAGAATGAAGGCATCCAAATACAAAAAGTCCATTGCTCGTTTAATGTATCACCGCTTTAATTAGAGAGAGAAAAAAAGGATGGAATTGAGATTGTCTTAGAAAACAGGAACATTTATTTACACCAGCTAGTAGCAGAGACATACCACTACCACAAAACAATAAGGTTTAAAGTGACAGGTGTTTGCAAAACAAAGGTCCAATTTTCTGTAAAGGTGTAAAAGGATCCCCCGCCCTCCTCTGGGGTCTTCAGAGGGTAGTGCTGTCAGATGTTTTACAGGACTGGCGTGCATCATGTGTTAATATGTCTTAATAAGGTCCCAAGAAGCACAAGGTGTTGTAACAACAATAACATGGCACCAGCCAGCTGGACATCAAGCAGCCTTTTACAAAGCACACTTGATCCGTTTGGCACAAGGGCCACTAACATTGGCTGTCAACAGGAGATTAAGTTCCTATGGGAGAGGGGGAGGTCGAGACCCTGAAACATCCATGAAGACATTTGCTGGGAATGACGTGTCACACTCAAAAGTCAGCGGGCAGACGTGTGTGTCATGTTACCTGCTAAAAAAGATACGAATCTTCATCATCCAAATAAAAGTCTTTGCTTTCAGATATGATGCAAAATGGATTCATGGTGAAAAAACAAAACAGAACAAATGAAGGCAATGAATAGGACAGACCAACTGCTCTTTTAAACTCCAACAGTCTACATAGCTTTCCTAATTTACATTCATATATTTTTCTCTGTCACAATGAAAACATAAGTCAAAATCATTATTAAATATATTTAATAGAAATACACAGAAAATATTAACAACCATATTGAAAAAAGGATCCATTACAGTATTCCACAAGCAGAATATTTTGACCGTTTCAATGCAGTGGGGGCTCCCAGTGAATTCCAAAACTGGAATCTCAACCCATGCTCAAGGTCATGGTTGGCAGTGCCAATAATAGTTGACTGTGGCCACATCCCAAGAGCACCACTTTGTATCCTGTTATCTTTGGACACTCTGATTGAAAGGAGTCTCCTGTGGGCCAGAGAAAGTGAAAACCCCTGTGCTGCTGCACGTGTTCTTTAAGTTGGCGATTCAAAAGCATCTTAAACCACGCCACCTCTTTAGGTTAGTGGTCTGGTTCTAAAGTTCCAAGTGAAACAACAGCTGAGTATAAAGAGAAGAGATATATGAGGAAAATTAAGCCTGTGACAGAACGATGACAGAAACTCTGTTAAGCTGAACTCAGTGGAATCACAGCCCATCATTCCTAGATGACTCCTCACAGCACCAGCCTGTCCTCCCCTCCCTCCTGGATGATCTGACCGATAGACTCCCGGTTCTTTGCCCTTATAAAGCACTGCCTCTTGCACTCCATCAGCTGCTCTAGGTCACGCCACATCTTCACCTGCTCCATGTTGGCGCTGTGGCTCTCCCTCACCGTCTTCTGTTCCTCTCGCAACTTCTGGAGACCACACGTGAAAAGAGATATTGGTGAAAAATACCTGTTTGCTCAAAATGAAATGAACCCCAACATGATCACATTTGTGCCAACCTGGTGCAAACAAAACTATGTTAAATCTGTCTCATTATGACATTCTACTGTCCTTTGAAGACCTGAGATAAAAACAACAGGCATTTATTCAAAGACAGAATTCAGATTTGATGCCATATATCTTAATATAACCTCAACTCAGTAAACTAGATGCATATTTATGGCATTTCTAGAGAATTCTATAAGGAATTTGCTTGCACTTTTATAGAGTAATACATAGAATTTACTGTTTTGTTTTGTGTCCTGATGTGAATGTTCAGGTGTATTCCTTACTATGCATTACTTTACTTCCAAAGCAAACTCTGTGAAACCTCTTTGGCTAACCTGTGTGTCCTCAGATCATGTTCTTGACAGAATAAAGGAATATTTCCAAGTATTGACCCGTCCTAGAATCTGCTAGGTCAGCACTCGCTCAGCACACTTTTCTCACCTTGCCAAGTAACTCCTGTTCGGAAATATTCTTCATGTACACTTCCCTACAGTGAACAAGAGGAAGATTAGTAACATGTGTGCAACAGCCATTTCTCAAGCTGATTTCACCCCACGTATTAAAAATAAAAGGTGTGTCATCACAACAGCAAGGAAACGGTGGCAGTAGATTAACTGGCTTTATTGTAATGAGAGCCTGCTGTAATAAAAAAGGCCATTCATCTCCCAAGCAGCTGGCTGGCCTGGCTCAGCAGGCTCACCTCATGGCTTTCTTCTTCTCTTGCGGATCGGGAGACACGTAGGCCTTCATCTCCTCAGCTGCCCTCTGTATTTGCATCTCAAGGATCTGCCGAGGACAGAGAGGCACAGATCCGAGTTTACAGTTTGTGCCAGTGGGTGCTTGTGGGGGCAGGTGGCTTACAAAATGCTGCAGCATTGTATGCACTCATGTTTCTAATTTGGCTTGAAAACAGCGATAACAGTGCACAGTCTTTGGTCCTGCTTTAAGTACTGTAACTACTGTATCTTTTCAAAATACTTGCCTGTGACATGGTGTTGATATGATGGTATCGGTTTTCCTTCTGTGCCATCTCATCCCTCAGTGCTTTCACCTCCTGTGATTTAAAGAGAAGATGGACGTTCTTATATAACCACGCTAAAGATCAAACATGTGCTAATACACGGGAAAAAAAGCACGTAAAATTCACCTAAACTGCTGTGCATATGAAACCCTTGCACTATAATAATTATACCTGCTCCAGTTTTGATCTGTTGCTCTCCAAACCAGCAGCACAGCTTTCATACTGTGCCTTCTTTTCTTCATACTCTTGGCCTAACTCCTATGAAGAATCCGAGCAGGACACACCGGAACAGAAAAGCAAATCCATTACTAGACAGTAAGAACTGAGACAAATGCACTATTATCAACACTCGTGTCCCGCTCACAGCACTGTTTAATGTCAACAAAAGATCCCAGCTGTAGTTTTAGCACTTTAACCACTTACAGAGTCTATTTATGTCTTCCAGTTGCAGCTCTTTATTAACAGACGTGACCCATTGAGATGTAAGAGCAATTCTGGGCACACATGTAGGAAAATTAAATCCTCTGCTCCAGCTCAGGGATGCAGGATGCTTTCCCATTATACATTTATTTATGGATCATGAAAATTACTCTTAATGGACCTTGTCCATGGTAGCATAATATAAAAGTGAACTTCTACTTGTTCGCAGAAACAGAATTAGGACTCACCGAAGATATTTTGGAGCATGAATTACCCACTCTTTCTGAAAGTTATACTCTGTAATGAAAAATCCGTACCAAATTCTTGCCAGGATCCTTTTCCTGACAGGCTGGGTGTTAAACAGGGATGCTGTTTTGTCATGTGAGCTGAAGGTCCTTGTTTCAGTATGGTCTTTGGCACATCAAACTGTCTTTACAAACACCGTTTGATGTGCCGTGGGGTTTCTTTGAAGTTCTCGTTTAATAATTCAGATGATGCTCACCTGACTCTGCTGTCTCAGTGACCTCAGTTCTTTAATAATTGGTGCTAGCGCAGACTTCTTCTCCACTATCATTGAGTTTAGCTTCTTCACCTTCAAAAAACACAAGATAACGGCACACACTGCATTAACAATAACGACACAAAACACAAAAAAGGAGTCCTACAATAATCACACACACATGTACCTTTGTATGCATTCACAGACTTAAGAGTAAACAGCAGGTAATGCAACTGTGACTAATGATGAAGTTAGACAGCATTGTCAACCAGATCAACATTTGGAGAAAGTGCCTATAGCGTGTGTGTAAGTAGGTAAGTATTGATTGAAACATTCCAGATTTCAGTTTTATGGGTTTGAAATGCCATTTTAAAATTTCTGTGTAACAGCGTCCTTTCAGCATGGATGCAGGTATATTTGATATCATCATTAACAAGCAGTCTTACAGTCTGCAGAAGTACACACGCTACCGAATTCATAAAAAAGTCACAACGGATGTCCTGGGCTTCCACACAAAAGGATGATGATGGAAGTTATGAACTAGTATTCTTGTTGTAACTTCCCATTACTGACAACAATAAAATCAAACTTTCAGCTTTAATTAAATATCCCGAGCATCAACACAGGTTATTATTTGCTAACTTGTGCTGAAATTTCACTTGGCTGTAGTTATTTTAGACTTTCGTAAACTCCCTAAAGGCCAAACTCCAGGGAAAGTGCAGATAAATAAATGGTGGCTAAATGAATAGTTCAAATCATGGACTGTGTGTGTGCATGCTGGTTCACTGTCCAGCTCAAGACAGGATCATACATTTCACATTTTCCCTGCTGTGGGAAAACAAAATGTGGGCGGTAAAAGAAGAAAAAAAAAAAAGTCTATTACAAATTATAGTGAGCCTGTATCCACAATACGAGGGCCATAAAACTGAATCAGCTAAATGGGCTTCAATCAATTAAACTGCAACACTGGTGCTTTTCTTTTCAGTGGCATATCATATTCTCCTACACACACAGACACACATGTACACAGACACACACACGGTTAAAGTTAAAGTTATGCTTTAACTGACAACACTGGAGACAATCATGTCATTTAAGCCATTTCAATGCTAACAGTATTTGTTGGCACATGTGCAATAAGCCTTTTACGCCTATGGTAGACACTGCATGCTTATCGGGGTTCTGTCTGTAACTGTGTTGGCTACGTCCGAATGAAGATGTGAAGAACATTAAATTGGACATGCTCTGCTTTTCCTTATTTTCTATCATAAATACAATGTTCCAATAGTGATTGCTCATACGCTCTTAGCAAGATGGCTAAAAGTTCAAATAATGAGGTACAAGTAACCCATGTCAATGAAAAGCTCAGAGTGCAGACTGCTTTAAACACTCAGTTGTTTCTTCTCCTGGCTTTATATGAACTCACTGAGAACAGACTAAATAATCAATAATCAGTATGTATCTATAGTAACTACTAAGCCTACAGTAAGTCAAATAGCACTTCAGATTAAAAAACAAACAAAAAGTATACTCACCATTTCAGACATGTCATCCAGAGTGCGGCCCTTCTTCTCATCTAGCTCACTCTTGATGGCAGAAACCCTCTCCAGCTCTTCCTGAGTATCACTGTAGCCAGAGATCCCCTTCTCAGCCTCCACGGCTTGCTTTAAAACACAGCACAAATAGTCAGATATTGTTTTTTGATGATTAGGAATATTGTCTTCGATTTCAGACATACCACCTAAATTCCCCAATAATTGGGATTCTGCATATAATGCAAATTAATACAGAACGCAGCGATTTGAAAATCATAAACCCATATTTTATTCACAATACAACCAAGAAAACATACCAGCTGTTTAAACTGAAACATTTCACCATTTCAGGAACCAATCGTGTTACTGTCAACAGGTCAATAAATGATTGGGTATAAAAAGAGCATCGAGGAAGTGAAGAAAGGCAGAAAGGCAGAGGTAGACAGCCTAACAGCGGTAAAAATGGCCATGCCGCAGCATTTTTTGAAACATGTTACTGCAATCAAATTGAAAAAAGGCTAATATATTTCTTAAAATGTTCTCACGTTAAACATTTGATAGGTTTTAATACTCCATTTTGAATAAAATGTGGGTTTATGAGATTTGCAAGTCACTGCATTCTGTTTTAATTTACAATTTATACATTTCATGGAATTGGGGCTTAATATTGCGCCACGTAAAATTAACATTAACAGGGTGTCTGTCATTTGATCTCTAAAATGCATAAGGAGGTATGATGCGTTAAAAGGGGGGGGGGCTCATAAGCAAGACATTTTTCCAACCAGAAATGTGATCAGAAGGAAAACGTCCATTGCTTTATCAAATCCTTGTGTGGGATGCAGACAGAGGAAGAGCAGCAGATGGAACTGTCAGAAATAGTAGCTCAGCCTGCGTCAGAGAGCCCATCAACAAGTCAGGTGCTGGGACTACACAAAGGTGTGAAGCCCTTTCTAGGAAACTTCTACCACTTCACTGTTAGCAGAAAGTATGTGAATGGGAGGATCAAGTGAAAACAACACATTTGGACTGACAGTATGACGAAGGGGGAGGAGGTGGGGCGGTTATTGTATGAATATGACAGTTCAGAGAGGACAGCAGGAGCAGTTAGGAAGATTTCTCTGGTCCAGATCCAAATACTAAATATTAAATTATTACTGAAGGGTGTCTTTAATGAGACTTCTGTTTATTTAAGTATATCACGGTAAGCCTATGTGGGATCCACTGTTGACTTTCCTTATGGTTTGTGCTGTAGCATCACAATAGTCTTCAGAAAGTAACGTGAAGTTGTGAATCCCAGTCCTTCCTCTGCTTTATTGTAAATAAATGAACGATTCTGCTTCTATTCAATTCAATTCAATTCAATTCAATTTTATTTATATAGCGCCAAATCACAACAAATGTCACCTCAAGGCGCTTCTCTCACGTGAAATTCAAAATCAGGAATTACCAGTTTCTGCTGGACAGCATCATGTCTCTGCTTGAGAAGCTCCTCTGTGCGCTGCACGACTCCATAATCTGCTTTCAGCTCAGCGATTTCCTGGCGTTTCTTCTTGTATACTGTTCCCTTGCTGCGGAGTTTCGCCACTAATCGTTTCATCTTAGAAGAACAACGAAACAGAATTCGGCATTAGTCACAAATGCGAAGGAACACATTATGGACATGCCTGTAAGTCCTGGATAAACACATTTTGGGCAGATTGTTATTGCTTTTGGGTTTTTTGGTGGTGCAGTAATTAATACTGGAATTAAAACCAGCTGACAGATTGTAAAGGAAACAGGCCAGTCGGTGCCTTTCTATTGTTTGCGTTATTTGCGTGTTCTCCTAGTGGCTGCATGGGTTCTCTCCAGGTACTCCGGCCTACTCCCACAGTCCAAAGACATGCTTGTTTGCTTAATTAGTGAATCTGAATTAGCTGTAGCTGTGAACAAGATCATTTAGTGTTACTCAAAGGTTGCATGAAAATACCCAGCAGCTCTATATTCAATATGTCCACTATCCCTCCTCTACACATGCCCAAACCATCCCCGCCTTACCTCTCTGACTGTCTCCAAACAACTCAACCTGACTGTACCTCTGATGTGTTCATTTCTAGTACTTCCCTCGCTTCCATCAAAGACTTTAGTATCAACTCTGACACTTACAGCTCTGCCTCCTGTCTTTTTTCCAGTGCCAACATCTGCTAACATTAAATCATAGCAGGTGTCAATGCAGTCTTGTAAACCTTCCCTTTCACTCTCACTGCTATCCTAATGTCAAATGTCACCTCTGATACTCGTCCCCAGCCGCCCTGCCTGCACTCTCCTTCACCTCTCTTTGTGAGCTGCTGCTCGAAGATTTTGGAGTCAACTAACTTTACTACCTCTACTTGCTACTTCACCTTTCCACCTGCCTCCCTCTCGAGTACACGTATCCATTCTGTCTTACTACTACCGACTTTTAGTCCTCTTCTCTCTAGATCATACCTCCAGGAAAGAAGACAAATTCCTTGTTTTCTTTCCTCACCAATTCATCTGGTAACTCTTCGCTACTTTTGTTGAGCCAGAGTTCAGGCAGGATTTGAGCTTGTCTCAAATCCTGCCTGAACTCTGGCTCAACAATCTTCCTTTTTCAGCTTCCACCATTTAATCTTTGCCTCTGGCTTCACTTGCTGCTTCTTCTTAATGTCATCCTACAGACTCAGATTCTCCCTGGACCCCACCTTGCAGTCTCCAAACTCTTTCATATTGTACCTTCTGCATAGAATATAGGCCATCTGCATGCACCTACCTCCACTCATTTACATCACCTCTTAAAGTATGTGATCACCACAGCTTTACCATTTGTCTTTCTGCATTTCTATCCTTAATACCATCCCTGCCCAACACCTCCCCCTCACCTCTTCATCTACATGTCCACTGAAGTCTCCTCCAAACACCACTCTCTCCCCTCTCTGCCACTTCCTTTCCCCTTTCTACCTAATATTCAATTTGTTGGACACACACACACACTGACAACATTCATCATCACCCCTTCAATTCAATTTCAAGCATTTCAGTTCATCATCCTCTCTGACACTCTCTTCACCTCCACAACACTATTCACTTACTCTTCACGCAAGCTCACCCCTGCTCATTTCTCTACATATCTACATTATGGGAGAACAGCTTGAGTACATATCTAATGCTTCTGACCTTGTTTCCCTGTAAGTAGTCTCCTGCACAATATATCCACCTTCTTTTTTTCCCCATCATGTCAATCAGCTCTCTGCCTCTACCAATCATAATCCCTACATTTAAGGTCCCTATTCACACCCCCACACTCAGATCCTTCCCTTACTATCTCCGAACACGCTTCCCCTCTCCTCTTCCTTTGTCATCAGCCAACAGTAGCACAGTTTCCACTGGCACACTGCTGGCCAACAGTACTGGAGGTGGTTGTTGTTGACCTGGGACCCGACCAATCCGATATAGAAGTCTCACTCTTGATGACCTGCGTGTTTGATTTGGCAAAGAATTTACGTCACCTGCACTTCCTGATGCAACCCTCCCCATTTATCTAATGTAAATATTGATTATAGGGCCTTCAAAATAAGACACATACATTTTGATATTATTGATGGTTCTGTGAAGCATATTAAAACCTGCTGTAACAAAGAAAGTGTAAAGTTGATATGGAAACTGCAATGAAAGAGGCCTAAACACAGTTTATATTTGGAGGCATGGTGTCCGGCACAGCTGTGATACTATGAAAGGCTACAGGAGAAGACAATGGCTTGAGCCAGGGGAGGGAAGGGATTAGAGAACAACAGCGGCTGCAATGAAGAGGCCTGGAGGCCATGCTATGATCTGAAAGAGTCACCCGATCCTTTGAGATTCACAGCCAGCTATGTGCAGCAAACAGCTTCATCTGACAGAATAACTGCTTTAAGTGGATGCTCACTTACTCCCCACCCCAAATGTCTGCTGGGACACACTGAAACTCCTCCACAATGAAGAGCAGCTATAAATGAACACGGACACAGAAGAACAGCCCCAGAAATCACAGAATGTGCTTCATGCGGATCAATGCGTGTGTGTTTGTGTGCACATTTATTCTTTGTGTATTTTGGAACGTCAAGGGCAGACGTGACTGCAAGAGGAATTAACAGAGCAGAATTATACTGCATAGTGTTCCTGACACTGTATCCCCAAAACAACTGCTGTTAAAATGGACGGTGGCTCATTCAGCAGTACACCCACACACAAGCAGACCAGTTAACAAAACCCTCAACCGTGCAGCGTATGCTCCAAATAACTGCACGTGGGACAAACAGCAGGAAATCAAAATAAATCCACATTATTTCAAGTTTTTGAAAAAAGCGTTAGTCGGATTTGTGACTGAAGTAAGACTAAATTTAACCAGAGTGACGAGGATGCTGGTTAAAATGGTTTCTTGTTACTTTCCAACCAATGACGAACAGATGCAGTCATCCCCCCTCAGAGAGACCCTGCAGTTGGTGGGCGGCATGTGATGACACGTAATCGTCAGAATGGAAAATACCTCTGATAAAGTGATCATCTCCACTGCGGCTGATAGCCCGAAACTACAGGAGGAGTCTGATAAGCCGCGTTTGACAAAACAGTTTCCATTCACTTCATTCATGTGTCGTCTCAAGGGCCTCTTTGTTTCTACAAACAGCTCTCTAATTTCAGTTAAAGAGTCTCAAATTGATTGTAATACATTGTCATGACGAATGTAAAATATAATAGTGTGCCTCATACTTCACTGTTTCTAACTATATTTTGTGGTGGAGAGTTTGTGCCTATTTTTTGTGTCGCCAAACATGTCCATTTGTTTAAAATAATGATGCAATATAATAACGTATTTTACTATTAATGTAGTTATGCTTAAGGTGATTAAAAAAGCTGTAAGAAATCAGGGCTAAACATATTCATCACATTTTCCACATCAGCAACTTAATGCATTCCTTCGCCAACTCAGTTCATGCAGCTTGTTCTGTGGTTCAAAAGGCTGCCATATAAAAATGTGTTCCCTCAGCTGAGAATCTGCATCGCTCTAACAGCACGCTCCCAGGAAAAGAATTTGCAAAAGTGCCGCGTTTCCATTTTACATTAAACGGAAACTCTGCTGTGAGGTCTGTTGTGTTTTCATCATATGCTACAGTATTGCCTCTACACTAACATAATGTCAATGCAGAGCTGTTCTGGCTTTGGTGCCTTTTGGGGAACAGCCTGGATTTCTACAGGTTTTGGGGCTCATTACTACATGCTTTTACTGGTTGTACTAACAATTTTGGAATGAAAATCGCAGTGTACAAAATCTTTTTTGATTTTGTTTTTAGGGATCATGGATCCAGCAATATTGCTGTGCTGTGCTGGTGTCAGCTTTAGGAAACCATGGAAACTGATTCTAGAAAATTGAGCTGTGATGGTCCCAGCGCAGCTCCCATTCATTAGCATCTCTCTGCTCTTTCAGAGCAGTCAGCTCCGTAACTTTAAATTTAGTCTACTGGCCAGCTGAGAAGTGATTACTCAAGTCTTTTGCCAGATTTTGTTTAAGTTTATTCTATATTAAGTTCACTTTAACTGATCAGCACCATACCACGTGTCTGAAAGGACAAGGAGTACATCTTGTCATGGGATATAAATAGAGAGCAAAGTCTCTCTACCCAAAGACTGCTCAAGGTTTTTTTGTCCAGCTGACTTGAATTAGGAGACTGATTACACTAAAGATTAAGAAAAAGGCCAACTTTCAGGAAGTTTGTCCAGTACAATCCTTGTTCTGGACATTCTCTCTTTTGTGTTCTATTTGTGACTGTGCATGGGAATGTGGGGGAGTGCAGGGAAAAGGGATAAGTAACATTAGACAGTGAGCCTGTCTATGTTTGGATAAGAACAAAAATAGCCTCTTGTGTTTTCTGTGGATTGCAAATCTTCTAGCACTTTCTTTGATAAAGCTGGAGATGATAGCGGTGTCCTGTTTCTAAAAACTCCTTTTTTTGGAGCCACAAAAAAACAAAAAACACACACGCACACACGCAAAAATCCCCAGCAAATATTGCAGTGATTTGTGAGTGTGTGTACCGGCAGTGTACCTCATCACCACGAATGACCTCTTCCCCATCTGAGCCTCGTGTCTGGTTTGTCCTCTGCCTCAGCTCCCTCTCTGCCGCAGCCAGCTCCTCCCTTGCTTCCTGAAGCTCCTCTGCCTTTGACTCCTTCCTTCGAGCGATGATGGAGGCCTACAAGGGTCAGGTCATAGACATATACAAACACGATAAATCCATGGAAAATATGCGAAAATGAAAGAGCTGAAAAAAAAACAAAACATTTTTCCTATGACACACACTGAGAACAGAATAAAGATCACTGTGTTCAGTCGTTGACCTTTCAAATGAAAAACATCTTTCTGTTTCCTCTTCTTAACCTATTTAGGAACAGATGGACAAAGGGATGAATGATTGTACAATATACATCTTTAGAGTGAAAAACCTTAAGAATTTGAGTTTTCTGAAATAAACACAGGGTCACAGTAAGATGTTTTGCATTCAGACCTATCCTTTGGTCTATTTGCATGTTCTACGCACACTTATGCAAGCTCCATCTGCTCAGCAATCAATCTTTCCTCCAACTCTGTTATGAATATAATTCTGTAGTCCCTTTTGTGGATTCTGAAAGGTCTCTGTTCCATAAACAGCCAAAATTTCCAGTTTGTATTGTGTGTGTACTAAGTAAATACTGGTGCAGACATGTCCCTTTTATCATACCACAAATTGCACATCCTGGATCCCTCTCCTCTTGTCTTTTACCATATATGTGAGCAGAAGAAGCAATGAACAAAATGAGACATTGTTCCCTAAGAGCCTCATTTTAAAGTAATTAAATATGATGTTTGGCACAACTGTATCAAAAATTTGTTTGGTTATTGCTCGGCTACAACTTTATATTATGATCTCAGAAGTAACAGTGTTCTTAACATGAATTACATTAAGGTTCCTTTTAACCTGTGGGAAAAAAATGTAGCTGATTAAAGAGTCAAAACTAGACAGAACAATGAATGACTGAAAGAATGAACACAGTCAGCACCTGTTGTCTGTAAAGGGAGAGTTTGTCATCCATGGGGTCATATCTCATCATCCTCTTCTCAATCAGCTGGTTTATCTGAGAATCTGCTTCTTTAATCTGTGAAAGAGTAAATTAAAGGACATTTAGAATCTTGTAGGTACACAAGGATAATACCAAACCCTGGTCCTCCAGACCTTGTCCTCCAGCTCCTGGAGATCAGCCTGGCCCATCGCAGGCTCTGATGCCACCTTCTGCAGGAACTGCACGGTACGCCTCATGCCCTCCAGCTCCTTGGGAAGCTTCTCAGAGACCATGTAGGAGTTGATCTTGATCTCCTCTTCGAGTCGCTTCATTAAGCCTGAAAGAGACCAATATTTTCTTTAAGCTATTTTAAACCTCTTTCAGGCATTCAGTGCCTAATAACAAAAATATATGGTAAAACAACTATTCTGCTAAAATGTTATTGTAGAAAGACAAGCGCTTATTAAATGTATACTAAACATCAGCAGCTCCATTTAGCGCGTCTGATTATTGACTTTAATTGTGCAGGTCCATCTCTGTCTGCACCGCAGTCGTTTTAGAAACTGCAAATGTGTAAATCTCTCATTTGGCTAAAGATGCCAACAGCAGATGAGAACAAAAGGCGACAATTTCACCATCAGATAAGCTCTATTAGAGCACTTCAAGGATCAGCATAATCAGAGGGTCTCAGCAGATGAAAGCCAGTTAGCAGAGAGACACCCGCATCACACTCTGATGTGACCTTGAATCCACCCATCCAGCTGTATGCATGGAGCAGGGACATGGCTACTCACTCTCTGGATTAGCATCTGCTGCAGCTTGTCGCAAATCCTTCAACTGCTGCTCTGATCTCAGCAGCCTCTGCTCAGCCTGAAACAGCTGAACACACAGAAACAGTCACAGATACAGGCACTGTCAGGAAATCAGAGCACTACTTTCATATGAAATCATCTTCCTGTTTTCCGCATTGATGTGCCAGTTTTCAGTCGATAAAATATCTAGAAACAATGAAAGTGAAAATAAAAAGAAGACTTTAACATGTGTTAGTCAGCCTGAGGCAGCAGTCGTGGATGTGTTTGATACCGATGAGACTGTGCGCCAACTGTTTGCAACGCTGTATCGTATTTTTTTGCTGTTGTACACTTCTTATGTTAAATGCTAAAATCTGACAAATGCAAAAATAGAAAACTCACTCAGCAAAGTAAGTCCTTCTAGAATCTAGTTTTGCCACCTGGGAGTCACTCTGCAAATCCTCTGAGCACCAATTTGGGCAGTTATTTTACAGCATTAAACTACAGACATTAGACTCATTTTATATCATTTGTTGCATACAGCTCACTGTGTGACCAGTGAAACGCCTCTTTTTTGTTAGTGTACAGAAGACAGAAATCTGTCACCTCGACTAAAAAAGGGCTTAAATTATGAGAAATAATTGTATAAAATTACAGTAAAATTTCTGGTAGCTCATTGCCCAGAATATCTTGCATTTATAATTACTTGTTAATTCACAGAAAATATCCTTGTTCTGTTTTGTCGTTGCCATTTCTCTATTAGTTAATGACATTGGTGTATTATGAATGGTCATGGGTGACATCAGCAGGAAAAGCTGTAAAACTTACGAACAAACACAAAATTTATGCCCTCCTTTACAGTGTTCAAAGCCAGCCGGTGGGCCAGACTGGACTCTTTGATGGGCTGATTCTGTGTGACAACGCTCACTATACACTAACAAAAATAGTCACAGACAGATAATTATTATAGAATCAACAGCCAAAAGTGATAAAAAGGTGCTTACAAAGGTTGCCCAAAATGGCCCAAGATAAGGTTTCTAAAAGCTTTTTCCCAAGAAATTATATTTCTACGATCATTGTTGTTCTTACAGAATTCCTACAGATTTCAGTTCAGTTTCTTTCTTGTGATGTATCAGCCAAAACTAAACTGAAATGAAAACAAAAAACTAAAACAAACAATAAAAACTCTGTGAGCAGAAAACTCCACATTAAATCCAAACCCAGATTTTGCCAGACACAGTTGTTTTTTTAAACTCCATCAAGCAAGAAAGGAGAAGCAAAAGACAATGAGAAAAGGCAGTGTGCATAACGGCCCACAAACTTGTTTAACTTGATTGTCATGACTTGCTAAAATATACTGTGATGAACAAAAGCGCTGATAAATGACACAAGTAATCCCAAGTATTTACCTGATTCTTTTGCTCTTGCTTCTGGTGAGTCAGCGCCTCCTCCCTCTCCTTCTCCACCCGCAGCTGCCTGGCCTGCTCCAGCATCCGCTGATGGTTAGACACCGACTCCACCTAGTGGAAAGAAAACACCATTCAGTGCTGCGGCAGTCATCGGAGGGTCAGCGAAAATAACTGCGACCCTCTGACAGAGTCAGGTTTCACCTTTTAACAGGGCCTGTAAGTAAGACCTAGAAATTCAGCACCTCATTACTTGTAGCCTTGTTAAGCAGCCTTGCAGCCTGTCACATCCCTGTCAGGTTTATTAGAGGAGCTGATAATATATGTTTGAGGTCATGTTTTCATTCCACAGTCAATTCTAAAGCCTTCCAATCATTGCAGGAGTGCCGCAGCCTCCCAGAGCAGTCTGCCTTACCCTCTTCTTCAGCCTCTCCACACGTTTGATGAGCTGGTCTTTCTCTTCCTCCATGGCACTAATGTCCTGTTATTGCAGAAAAGATGAATTAATGTCATGAATGTCAGTTAAGCTTATGAAAAAGTTCTACTGTCATTTATTACACAACAAATATAATTGAAATCAATATGTGAGTTTCATACTGACGAAAGATTATAATCAGTAACTTCTAACAAGCAGTGTAGTAGTAGTAGTAGTAAAGAGTAGTAAAGAGTAGTAAAGAGTAAAGCGTGACTACAGTGTGAAAAAGTGTTTGCACCCTTCCTGATTTTCTAGTGTTTTGCATAATTATCACACTTACATGTTTCAGGTCAAACACATTTTAACATTAGACAAAAATAACCAGAATAAATAGAAAATGCAGTTTTTAAACGATGATTTCATTGATTAAGGGAGAAAACACAGACCTACCTGGTCCTGTGTGGAAAAGTAATTACCGCTCATGTTAAATCAAGAATTAACTCTGATAAACGACATTTTTGGAAAACAGAACTGGTCTGATGGCTGGAGCAGGCACAAATATCTTAAAAAAACAACACATCATGCCACGATCTAAAGAAACACCCTAACCCTAAAAAGAAAAAAGGCTCATGTCACATTTAAAAAATAAAAAGGTACATCATACCAACAGTAAAACCTGGAGGTGGTATTGTGATGGTTTGGGCTGTTTTGCTGCCTCAGAACCTGGAAGTCTCGCAGTAGTAAATGGAAGCATGAATTCTACCGTCTACCAAAGCATCACAAAGGAGAATGACGGCCATTTGTTCGTGACCTCAAGCTGAAGTGCCCTTGGATTTGCAGGAGGACAATAATCCAAATCACACCAGCAAGTGCACCTTTGAATGGCTTAAGAAAAAAAAACAAACAAACTTTGAAGCAGCTTAGTCAAAGACCTGACCTGAACCCAATTGGGATGCCTTAAAAAGGAAGTTCATGGTCACAAACCCTCCAGTTTCGCTGTGTTACAACAATTCTGCAAAGATGAGTGGGTCAAAATTCCTCCACAGCGCTGCAGACTCACTTGAACACTTGATTGCAGTTGTTTCTGCCAAGGGTGCCCAACCAGTTATTAGGCTTAGGGGGAATCACTTTTTCACACAGGGCCATCCAGGTTTGGATTTTTTTTCTCCCTTAATAATAAACACCTTCATTTAGAAACTGCATTTTGCATTTATGTGTGTTATCTTTGTCTAATACTTAAATTTGTTTGATGATCTGAAATATACTTTTTCACACCACTGTATTTGTTACCCTTCTTATTTCTGCTGTGGAGAAGCCTGAAGTCCTCAGCTGCTCACACTCCTTATGATAAGTCTTAAATCCTTCCACCAGCTCTTCATACTGTCAACACACATTATTTACCTTTTTATTAAAATAGCAGTTCCAGTGATGCAGGAGGTGTATGTATCTTTAATATGCTGACAAACCTGGTGATAAGTGTCATTGATTATATCGTCCTGCAGAAAATCTGCAGGCACCTCGAGCTTAACAAGAAAACGAGCCAAGTAAGCCCTCTTCTTCAGCTCAGGGACTCTCTGCAGCAGCCAGTGGAGGATTGGGTGAATCACAGGTTTGCTGCCAGTCACCAGACCCTGTCTGAAGCTGCTTCTGCAGGGAGGGATGAAGGAGGAGAGCTGATTCAAACTGCAGAAGGTGAATGGAAAACATGGAAGATCCACTGCTGCTTTTCACTGGTAGTGAGGTGATTACAAGATTTAAGGTACTTTATTTATGTGAATTCACTGTAAACAGTGAAAACTAAAGAAAAGGTGAAAAAAATGAGAGCTCTATGAATGATGTGCATGTTGAGTTTAATTTTATCAATTAATTTAATTTGAGTTATACAGTGCTAGTTCACGCAGTAACCATCATTTTATGGTGTTTTGTACCATAAGCTAACAACCCTACGATATTAAAGAGAAAAATAGAACAGCCCCACAGTCCTCTGTGAGCAAGCACTTAGTGACAGCAAGAAGAAAGAACTCCCTTTTAACAGGAAAGGATCTCTGGCAGAACCAGGCTAAGTGAGGTCAGCAATGTGTCAGAACTGGCTGAAGGGTGAGTAGAAACAAAATAAAGAGCATAGAGAAACAAGGGCAAAATACGAACAATTGGTCTTTTATAGTTTAAGATTTTTCACAGGGCCCATTTATCAAAAGACAAAACATCCTGTGTTTACACAGTTTTGAATCGTCATTGTGGGCATGTCCCATATGCCCAGTACATATGGGCATGTCCCAGTCTTGAAAGGTATTGGAGGAACATACTTCAAATCCTGTCTGCAATTCTTGAACACTCCTTCTGGCCAGACAGAGTCTTAGTAACACACCCACTCTCAATAGCTGAGAGATCTTATGTACTGTTCAAGCCTGGAAAAGATCAGTTACTCACTTAGCAATACCAACAAAACGTTCCACCAGGGGTGGGGACCCTTCCTGAAATTATTTGCAAGAGACACTTGAAGAGTGGAAAGAGATGAAAGAATTGCTCAGTGCACCATGATGGTTCAGGATCACCTGATCTAGCCGTGACTATACAAGCTTTAACAATAAATAAAATGTGAAGCCTAATCTACAAAGTCAAGAAGGTGCCCGTCTCCCAGAATTACCCTGAAACTATTTTATGTTATAGATGTTGAATTAAAAAAAAAACAAAAACTAACAAAACACTTTGAGTGAAACAAGAAATAGCGTACAACGACAATTTGTTAACATTCTAAACATCAGAATTAGATAAGGGGAAATTTAGCTGAAAGTGTCTGCAGATACTTACACATCAGAGAGATTACCAGGAGGTTTGTATTTCAGCATCCCCAGCAGAGCACATATTCTCTTCACAGTCTGTTCAGGCATTTCTTCACGGATGTCTATGGCTTGCTATAATAATAAACATCAGTGAGAGAAGTCCCGCGTTATTTCTATGAACACCACACATAATCACTCGGAAACAAGTGTAATGAACTTTAGCGTCTAGTGTTGGTAAAGATATCTGATAAAAGTATTGGTTCACCTTTGGGTCGATTTCAGCCAGAACATCGTTTAAAATCTGCAACAGCTGCATCGGTTCAAGTGAGTCAAACGTGATGAGATTGAAGTTCTTCTTGAATGGCTCCCTGTTCAGCTGTTCGACGATGAATTTCAACTGTTCGCTCATCTTGGAAAAGTGTGATTTGATGCACTTAGTGGCTCTTCTTTGCTTGATTAGCCAGCTAACGCTAACGCTTTAACTACGCTTTCTGTTGTCGACTAAGTTAGCTTAGCTCGCAAACCCGTAAAATAATTATTTAAAATCTTGCTGGTTGTGCTAGGAAGTCACTATTCAGAAATTATAACAACAATTGCAAAGTCGTCTTACACAAGTTTTAAGAAGCTAGTTAATTAGCAGAAGGAAAGGCAACGGTTACTGTGGAAACCATAAAGACGGCGTCACTGATTGGTTGCTAACCGGAAGTCGCTCTTACGGTCCGTTCAAGAGTTGTGTTCAGCTAATCCAAAATATAGTTTTGGTTCAACGGACAAAACAGTGGCGGTATAAAAGTATTCTACAATCACTGGTCAGAGGAGTAAATGGAGAAAAGCTCAGTCTAGTGTCATTCACGATCGAAATATATGAGCGCAATGCCATATATAAAGCCTTTGCCTGAGGTGAACATATCAAATAAGTTCAATTCTCCAAGCTAAAGTGAATAAAAACGCAATTTTCTTGAATATGTACTGAACATCAAGTTTAAAATGTAATTCCCGTGAGAATAGGAAGTGTGGTACGGACAGAATAACCGTTACTGCAACACAATGTTTAGACAGTCCTAAAATTTGAATAATCTGTCCGGTATGTACCTGAACGCACCAACTTAAACATTTGAGCCGCCAGGAGGCGACATTTCCACATGTTAACTGTATTTCAGTTCTCTACACGCTGAACTTTGGTCGGATTAGCCCTAGTTTTCAGAACACAACTGAAAGGACAAGTGTGCGGTGTTGCAAAATATCACGCCAGGAGCTGGGTGGGAAAGAATGAAAGATTAGTGTGTTTCTCAAAAAGAGGTCAGGCTGTATTTGCGCTTACAACAAAGTTTTGTGAACCTCGTTTTTTCTCGTTTTTTCTTAACTGAGATTCTGCACACTCAACATCACAAAATCCTCACCATGTGGGACAGGCAGGGTTTCTTACGTTGAAAGTGTCAGTTTGTCTCCTTTTATAAGACCACATATTTCGCAATAGCTGTGCTGTCATGCTAGTTTTCATTTCCTGGTGGATTCCTATTTTTCAGCTGTAACCGTCTGTACCTGGAGACAGTTTGGGGTTAAGAAGAAGCAGATCAGAAATCTAGCAGTGTTCATTTTGATGTATTTGCGGTTTAAATCACATCTCTGACTTAGCCCCGCCTCTCTCAGCTGCGACTGACAGAGGCAAAACACCAGAGAGCTGCAGGACTCAGTCTGACACCAAGCACAGAGGAAGGCAGAGGATCTCCAGAGAACAGCGCAAGAAGGAGATCAAGTTGGAGAAAAGGATAACCTCGCATTTTGTTGGACTTTGTTAAACGGAGTAAAGCGGATTTGATTCTTGTGATTGTGAGTAAAGACTGTAAAGTATGTTTTATAACCCTTTTAAGTGGATTACTCTGAGAAACACATTGAACTCGTAGCACGATGGAAGTTGTTGGAAAGAGTCAAGTTGAGCTTTGGAAATGCTTCTGCTGGTAGCTTATTGAACAGTTTGTGTCAGAGTAATAATGGTTGAGCCAGCTGGGTTTGTGGAAGCATGGAGAGCGCAGTTCCCTGAGTCTGATCCCCCTAGCATGGAGCTCAACTCACTGGGGGACATTGAGCAGGAGTTGGACAAATGCAAGTCATCCATCAAGCAACTGGAGAAGGAAGTAAACAAGGAGCGCTTTCGCATGATCTACCTGCAGACTCTGCTCGCAAAGGAGAGGAAGTCTTACGATGGGCAGAGATGGGGGTTTAAAAGGATGGCAGAGACAAACGATGAAGACAGCCAGAGGTCCAGCATAGATGAGGCAGGAGCAGAGGAGCAGCAGCACAAGTACAGGGGGCCTGGTAAGACAGTCAAGTGCAAACCTCATGCAGACATTGAGATGGATTGTGCCCCTGACAGCAAACAGAAGGGTGGGGTGTCACCTGTCCGCCAAGACTCTGAGCTTCCTGATTTCCCAGTGGGTCCGGGCTCGGTGGCAGCTCTTAGATCCAACTTTGAGCGCATCAGGAGGGCAAACTCCCACACAGCGGGAGATTGCAAGGGGCTGTCAGTGACAGGAGGCCAAGAGAAACCCTTCTACGTAAACATGGAGTACCATCAAGAGCGAGGGCTGGTCAGAGTCAACGACAGGGAGGTCTCAGACAAGATCAGCAGCCTGGGCTGTCAAGCCATGCAGATGGAGCGAAAGAGGTCCCTGCATTCACTCCCAGGGAACCTGTCAGCCGCCACGGGGGATATCAGCAAAGCCGTTCAGAGAGGCAGATCCACCGAGGGGAACTGCAGCTACAACGGGTCATATGAAGACTCCGAGGTCAGCCCACATCCCCTAAAAGAAGGCGAGGGGCGCTACTCTATGGGGAAATCTGAGCGGCAGCCAGTGGAGTGCCACGCTTACACCAGCGTGTACGTTGGGGGGATGATGGGTGATGGGGATATGCGAGTCATCCACATCAGGGACCACAGCACAGATGAGGACGCGCACCTCACCTGGCCGAGGCGCTCCTACTCTCCAGGGAGCTTCGACGACGTGGGAGGAGGCTACACGCCGGACTGCAGCTCCAACGAGAACCTGACCTCCAGCGAAGAGGACTTCTCCTCAAGCCAGTCCAGCCAGGTGTCTCCCAGCCCCACCACCTATCAGATGTACAGGGAGAAAAGCCGTTCACCCTCCCAGCAGTCCTTCGACAGCAGCAGCCCGCCCACACCTCTGTCTCAGATTCGCCTGAAGCAGCAGGGAATGATTTCTGACACCTGCATCACTGGTCTCCGCAAGGCGAACCACATCTGGCCCAGTGATGGAGACTCCACCACGTCCAGCAGGACCTCTCATGACAACAGCCTTCAAGGAGATCTAGGTAGGTCTCTAATACACAAATGTGGATGTGATCTGACACTTAAATTGAGTCTGATGCATGAAGATGATACACATCCAAAGCCCGCTCTAATCCCTCTCTGAAACATGTCTGTCTGCCCTGGGTGGCCCAGATCCCGAATGAGTCAGTGATGTGTAAAATGCACCTGCAATCACTCAAATAAAGTCTCAACATTCTGTGCCTGATACATTAAATCCATCCTAAAACGTTTCCATAACCCAGAGGACTTTTCAGCAGCCTTACTTATCTTTTGCGATAAAAGTTGCCTTAAAAAAGGAGGCTAGGTTTAATGAAGATTCATCTTCTTTTGTTAGGAGAGCTTTATTTCCTCCTCCTCACAAGCCTCATCCGTACTGGTCAGCTCTGTTAGGCTCGATCGTCAGCTGCCATCAGGCTGTTTGTGAGCAAACTGTGGCTCTCGTGTGCAGATCCCGAACAGCAGAACCTTTGCACTTCTTTGAGCAGGGCTTTCTTTACCCTTTTGTAAGCAGGCCTACCCTCTCCTTTTCACCCCTCTCTGCTCTTTGCCCCACTGAGTGCTGCAGTACTCTCGCAGAGATGCTCTGGCTGAGACAGCATCTGCCCCCCGGGGCTTCCCGGTCGCTCAGCCCTATCCACCCTGAGTGTTTTTGTGTCAGCGCACATCAACGTTGTTGTCCTTAGTGTGGTGTAATTAACTTAAAGGGGTTTGTCTAGCGTGATAAATTTAGGGCGGTTCTTTGTTACGGGTGGTGGGTTGGAAAAAAGCCCTGACAACTCGCTCAACGAGGAGGATCGAGGGGGCTTTAAGTGTGTCATGTGGCTTCCAATCAAAACACCCGCCATCGGTGTTTCCTGTTGTTATGCTCCAGCATAATAGGAGAATCACTCACTGGGCAGCAGTATTGACATGTTAACAATATAACATTGTTAGGAGGGATAAGGAGAGTGGTTGGGGTAACTTGGTAATAGCAAGGACAGAAGGGCAGGCGGGAGCATTTGTCATAATAAAAGATACACAAGGACACACATCATCGCTGGTTGAGGCCAGATCCTCACCCAAGACGGATTGGGAAGCAGAGTGCTTGTTGGAAGATTGGAGCTAAAAAACTGTGTGTCTCTACCCCCCCAAAAAAGAAGCATTATCCACTCAGGGTCAGATTAAGCAGATGAGCAGAGTAGTGTGTTTTTGTTACATAAGGTGATTCGGTCCAAAGCTCTTTGACAAAAAGCATGTGACAAGTGAGCAGATCGTCTGTGATATAATCAGCATGAAGTGAGAGCCAGCACGCTGCTCGGATGACTGAAATGCATAAATCCATTCGATCTGGGTCTGCATCATTCCACCGTCGTGCCATGTGTCGCTGAGTCCTGTAAGCATATTGTCAGGATGGCTGCCTCTGGTCATTTTTTAAACTCATAGCTGCTACATTTATGTGTAAAATTGCAAATCAATACTCATTAAAGCTGCAATAAAGCAATTTAGTATTGCATGATCAACAAAAACAAAAAATAAGTGATGCAGTAGAAACTGATGCAGTAGTGGCTGAGGTAGCCTCCAATACCCATAATGCACCTGTAATCATTTTCTTGTTATATCCTTTTTGTCAGATAAAAATGCCCTTGTCATTCAGGGGCTGTGACTGTAGCAGTGTAGGCTGGGGCAAAGTGCATCTTCCCTGCGCATCTCACACAATCAGTGTGCCTGCTAGGCCACAGTCACAAAGGGCTAGGGACTGGTTGGTGACTGCCTGGCAACCACTGGTTGCTAGGGAAACATTAGTATTCCCAGACTGGTTGCGAGTTGGTGCTGGAAGTTGCTGTGAAGTCAACTGCTGAGCCCCAGTCAAGCAAACTGCGACGAGCAAAAAGCTCCTGTGGATAAAGTGTAAGAGTTGTTGGAGCGTTCAAAAGAAGTTGAGATCAAGTGGCAGCTTTCGGGGCTAAGAAAGGAAGCCAATGAAGACCTTTATTAGCAAAATGCTAACTTCCCTATAAGAAAAAATAAATAACATAAATGTTTTATTTTAATTTGGAAATATTATTGGTATTTTATTTTTGAAATTTAAAAAAAAAAAATCTTTTGTCAAGAAGCAGTTAAGCTCCATTTAGTCCTGTACCTCTGTGGATAACCTAGCTAACCAAGCTAGCTAGCCTACACTGCTAATTTTGCCACTTTATCATCCAAATATGAAAAATTAAACAAGATGTGATGGCCAAAATACTATATCTGAAGCTTTAAAACAGTAGTCCACAAATGAGTGATGGCAAAGTGGCTGCTTCCATCTTTTCTTTACAGTCTGTGTTCAAGGCTCACTACTAGTTTTTCCAGGTACCTCCACATGTTGCTCCTTTCCCTACTGTGCAGGTGTCACACGGAGTCAGCACACAGCTCTTGTCACAGGCCTAAACAGCAATGTTATTGTAGTTAATTAAAAAAAACTCAAACTAGGTGTAAGAAATCTCTGAAACTAAACTGAACCGAAAGCAAAAACTTAACTTAATTAAATAAAAACTAATTAGCAGTTACAAAGGTTTGGACTTTCTATGCCAAATAGTGCATCCCATGACCAGTCAAATGACCTTTTGTGTTTCCCTCTTTGATGCGTAATGCCTGTTTGACACTTTGACTACAGAAAGAGTCTGAAGTGCAGCCTTTTTTAAATTTTCTTCAGAGGAGACATGTTGCTGACATAATGGCAAACCTGCGTCATGTGGACCTTGCTTTGTGGATTACCAGAAGTCTGGATTTCATGTTGTAATAATTTATTTATTTATTTGCACGTTGTTAAGTTAGTCCTCAAGCAGGGAGCTGGTTTGAGGCCAGCTTTTGCAATAAATTGCTCTTTGTTGTGGTTCTTGACTTTCAGGGAGCTGCTGGAAAGTGTTTTTTCTTGTTGCATTTATCACAAAGCACTGCGGCATTGACTAAAATCTCTTGAAACGACTGAGTAAAGCAGGCTTGTAAAGGCGCTTTATGGTCCAGTTAGCTGCACATTCTGTAACCATTAGACAAACTGCCATATACTGCACATGTTTGGGTGGTAGGGGGGGGTTTCTGCACTCTGTCACCATGTCATTT
This sequence comes from Neolamprologus multifasciatus, assembly GCF_963576455.1. Classification (NCBI taxonomy): domain Eukaryota; kingdom Metazoa; phylum Chordata; class Actinopteri; order Cichliformes; family Cichlidae; genus Neolamprologus; species Neolamprologus multifasciatus. The sequence goes on from NC_140450.1 coordinate 30,838,576, forward strand.
CGTAGGGTCCGTGCTGCTGTTGTGGGAGTGCCGTGGTGGCAGTCCTCCTGCGCCTGGGGAAAAAATGAGTGACTTACCGTTAGTGACACCTCCGAACTTCTCTAAACAAACGCGTGCTTGTCCTACTGTGTCTCAGCTGTGAGAACTCTGTGAAATGGCCAGTCTAAAATTGACGCATCTCAGGGGACTTTTTCCTATGAATAGAAGAAATAAGTGTTGTCTCCTGGTTTCTGGTTTAACTAGGCCAATTGTCAAGCCTGACTGTGAATAGAGCCGCTGATTAGCTGTGGACCTTTAAGGAGGCCAGCTCTCTTATGGGTTTATTTTGCCATAATTAATTATCATCACAACGCTGACGTGCCTGTGGCTAAAGAAGAGTCTGGGCGTGTAGACTGTCTCGTGGTTAATGTGTTATAGTGAAAGGGCGTAAAAGAAAAAGGTCAGCCAAAAGGGAAAATAATAAATCTCCCATTAGTTTAATCGTGATCCTCTCTGCAAAAACCAGGAGATTGTCTTTTAGGATGCTTTTAGCCCGAGCCTGCCTCAGTCAGGACACGGCACCGTTTCTGAGCGTAGATGGGCCTGTCTGCTGTCGCTGTGACATTAATAGAAAGTGTCTATCTGGAAGGTGACTAACGTTCGTCTGATTGCCTCAGACCACCACTTGCTGCCTCAGCAGGAGTCACACCGGTCCTCCGGGTTAATTGTGGACTCATAAATATTTGAGGTTCCCCGTGTAAGCCCAGACAGGCCTATCGTTGCACCTACGTATCAACATCTGAAGTTTGGTGGGTAAAGAAGGGGAAGAAGTCAGCCTCTCCCTTTCCTTAAGTAAATGTAAGCCTACAAGAGGAAGTGCTGGCAGCTCATGAGGGCTGCCAAGTCTGCCTTTGTGTGTGCGTGAGCAAGTGAGGCACCTGTTCTTCTGTGCAGTGTACTGGGTAAAGTGGTCAAAAGCTGGCAGGCCATCAGTACACCAGGCCAGGCATCGCCAGCTGCTCTCACAGTAAAAGCCATGAATGGCCTTTTGTTTCTGTCAAAAAACTCAACAAAAACATTTGTTTTGAAACTATGCAAGACGGTTCACTTTAGGTTTTCCTCAAGCTCCTCTGTGCAGTTACTAACATACATGCAGAGGAAAGGCTCGGGCCTGTTTACGAGCCTCCTCGGGCTCGGTGATCCTCCCTCGTGCTCAGCCTCAGCCCTGTGCTCCTGCGGCTTCAGCTCTCCTCAAAGGGCCCTCTGTGCGGCTGGCTGGCAGGCCAAGTGTTTATGGAATGTCTCAGCTGTTTCTTGGGGTGTGGGGGGAAGTGGCTAATGAAATGTAATGTGCTAAACGAGTTCACCTCTGTCACAACGGCCTGACCCATGGTGCTTGTGTCAACCTTTTTTTCCTGTAGTAGAACGTTTATTTTAGGCAAAACATTCAGTGGCGAAGTAGAAGAGGCAGCAGTATCAGAACCAAAAACCCTTGTTAATCATGCTCGTGTTTTAAACATTATACTTCCGGTTTGTAACTTTGAGCTGGAATAGCACAAACGATACTGCAGTTTTCAAAGTGTTGTAACTTCTATGAAACCATCTGAATGTGAGATGATTTGATTCTTTTCCGCCACGCGCCTGCACTCAGGTACAGTTTACCTTAAGGCGAATTCGCTGTAAAAACTTGTGTTGCTAGGCAGAATACCGCTGGCCAGTCACATCAGAGCACATCAGGTGAGGCCCATTTGCTAATATTTAATTCTATTCAGACATGCAAATGAATATTTCATTACACCAGGAGGTCACTTTGATTTGTGTCTTGTCACTGCTTACATGGGGTGGCTGTAGCTCAGGTGGTAGAGCAGGTCATCTACTGATTGGAAGGTTGGTGGTTCGATTCCTGGCTTCCCCTAGTCTGCATGCCAAATATCCTTGGGCAAGATACTAACCCCAAATTGCTCTCCGATGCATCCATCGGAGTATGAATGTGTGTGAATGTTAGCTATAAAGCACTTAGAAAGATGTGCTTGTGCGAATGGGTCTGAATGGGTGAATGCACAAGTTGTGTAAAGCGCTTTGAGTGCTCAGATGAGTAGAAAAGCGCTATATAAGAACCAGTCCATTTACCATTTACCATTTCTGAAAACTCAGCCGTTATATTTGTGTCTGCTACAAAGCACAAACTTGAAGGTGTCATCCTGAAAAGTCACAATAATATAATGAAATAAATCCTGCTTCGTGTTAATTATTCCTCGCTGCTGGACTTGAGTTAATCTTTTTGCTCGCCTTTGCACCGTTGTGTGTTTATTTACCCGGGCTGGAACTGTTATCGGGGCTTTTATTTGCTCTGTTATGCGGCACATTACAAGCCGCAGTGTGTCCACCCCGAGCTATTTCTACATACGTTGATTAGTAGGTGTGCCGTGTTTGGCGGCCCAGTTCTGACCTACACCGCTCGATGACTGGCACTAATTTTAGGCTGCCCCACAGCAGATCATAGGCGAGTGCTGATGGTCTTCAATGCGTTCCACAGGCCTGTGGTTTAAAGGACCTCCCGGGCCAGCAGGCACTCCACACGAGCCCAGATGGGATGATGAATTGACGGATAACATTTTTACAGTTTGAATGGCCAATTAGGGGCAAGGAAATCTTAACCGAGATATTCCTTCATTTATCTGAAAAAACACCGCAAATCTCTGAGAATAACCTCACAGACGTCACAAATGAGCAAAAAAAAAAAAAATATATATATATATATAATCAGAAAGAAATAAAATTTATGATTTACGTCGATGAAACTGCTTTTCTTCCCCTCTCACACACCAAACTTTAGTTTACTGGATTTGATAAACCTCATCACACCACAGATACATCCTTTCTGCTTACGTCCATAGACTGTATATAAAAGATGGGCACTAGTCTCTGTGTCTTAGAACCTTAGCATTAGTGTTTAGGCCCCTGGGCATGTTGCCTTTTTTCTTTCTTTCTTGACATATATAGACCAGAGAACAAAGTTCTATGTTACCAGCTAGCTACTAAACTTCGTTAGCTCATGTTAGCACGTATTTAAAGTTTTTCAGAAGACCTTTGATGTTAGATAAAACATGCATTTTTTTTTCACATGAATTACTTTAATCTCAAAAACTGTCATGTTTTTCTTAGAAATGTCAAAATCCTAAATTTTGAGGCCATTTTTCCTCTGATAAATTGTAGTATGAGGATAAAGTTGCTTGTTGCTAATTATCGTCTGCTGTGATAGACGGATATCAAACTCTCAGACTCTGTATTCCGATTATCCTGTGTCACCACATATCGTAAAGTCCATGAAGTGGGGTCACCACATCAGGTGTTTGAAAGGCTGTCACCCTTTGACCGGCCCCAGTGTTTGCCCTTCTTATCACCGCTGTTTCCCCGAGTGACTCCACAGATCAGAGGAGAATCCATTTGGAGCCATAAAGTGGTGCTAAGCTTTTAACAACCTCTCACAATGTGAGAGGAGATCTGGAGATACTTTCCTCTCCAGATCTATACAACCATTGTAGAGGCAACAGAAAGGCCGTCCTTTAGCATATCTTTTTTTAAATTTTTTTAAACTTTGTAAATAAATTATGGATGCTTACTGTAAAATTTCAGTTCCAGCCTTTTCTGAGCCAAATAGTCCATTTGATATGTGTGTGTTTATTTATGGGAGCTTGTGATCTAAATTCTATCCATCCTTTGACTGAGATTTTGGTGGATAGTCAATATGTTCACAGCGGGGTCCAGTAATTGAGGATTGACTCAATTTGTCTTTTCCCAGCGGTGAAATGGGCAAATATGGATGCTACCATTCTAGTTCCAAGGCTCAATCAATAAACCTCTTTGCCCTCTAAGTTTTATTTTGGGAGCTGCTGTCTGATAATTTCCCCCATCAGTCAAATAGAATTGAAATTTTACCTGTGATACTTTCAAACAATGACATTAATTCACACAAGCCACAATAACAGCAGATCAGTTAATCTCAGTCCCAGCCCACATCAGCTGATCCCTCAGCTGAAACTCTTCGAATTGGCTATCTCATGCGGTGCATCTTCAATCAGTTCAATATTATTTATTTATAAAGCACTTAATCACATCAAGGCTCTTAATATTGTAAGCTAAAGGCCCTACAATAACCCTAAACAATCAGACGACGCCAATGTAAACAAGCACTTGGCGACAGTGGGAAGGGAAAACTTCCTTTTAACAGGAAGAAGCCTTCAGCAGAACCAGGCCTCAGGGCGGGGCAGCCATCTGCTACGACCAGGTGGAGGTATTTAAGATGCCTGCCTACAGTCACTCCAAATCTGCAAGCTGCTTTGCAACCCATCTCCACACCAGCTCCCCCTGTCATGCCGTGTCTGAACCAGTCAGTGTCATGTCTGTTGCCACTGGTACCTGCTTCTGTGCTCGGGTCGTGCAGTTGTTCTCACTTCCTCTGGCTTCTGTGTATGAATGGGGAAAGTCAGGGAGATGTGCTCCCAGAACCTACATGACCACAGATGAAAAAAATAACTACTTTCCAGAAAAAACAGCATATTTTTTAAACTGCTGTGACCTTAAAATGGTCATGTGATAACCCCAACCATTATTTAGAAACCCAATACAGACTTTCACTCTGATGAAAGTGTCCCAAATAACACTTCCTGCTTCTTCTGTGATGGCTGTGTAGTGAAAAGAGACCACATGATTATTCCTGTGTCAGAGAATTCCCGATGCTGCTGCCGCAAAGATTCTGCTGCACATCTGTCGCTCCCTCCCTGCGTGTTTTGTCGTAGTTCATCTCTATGGATTAGGATTAGTGTATGTCTTTGCTTTGTCATCAGTGGGATATCCAGTGTGTATCCAGCATGCCTGTGGTATTAAAACTGCTGTGACTGTATTCTATGCAAGGCTCTTGTTTACATGCTGCAGGAAGGCAAAGTGCTTCATGATGACTGATTATTCCCCAGAAGCAGGCTTGGCAGTTGTTTGGCCGAGCCCCCTTGTATATATCCTTGAGATCTATTTTTGGGTGGTGCTCAGAGTGCTGGTGTGGGAAACCAAAACATTCAGTGTTGTGCATTAATAGGTAATAATACTTTTTAAATGATTTGCTTTGATTCACGGAACTGAAGGAAATCCTTCAAAAACATGGAATTACAGATTTCTGTGACGGTCCAAAATGAAATCAGCTTCTGTCTGATCCACAGCTCCACACAGCTCGCGACCACAGCTGTCGGGTTCAGCGATCTTATGTAATGTCATTAGAATGTATTTATTACGGCTCTATTGCACAGCTGAAACCATTTGTTGGGTATGAGACAGAACAGCAGGATTATTTTGCCACCCTCCAGCTAAATGTGTGATACTTTCTATTGTGTGATTTTGAAGCTGCTGGGATGCTGATAATAAAATAGGAACATAGCTCCTTCACTGTGACTTCCAACGCTGGCTGGAACATTACACTCTTAAATTGACTGAAATGTGTACTTTATTGAATAGTAATGTGCACATAGAGGCTGATAGCTTAGCAGTAATTGTTAAATCTAGATAACATTTATCTCAGTTTTGTTGGTCTATAACAAGATAAGATTTCGAGTTGCAGATATGACTAGCCTCAAATTTAAACAGGCATTTTGCATTGAAGCTAATCTGTTTAAAACAGCAGAGCTGCAAAAAAGGACATCCAGGTCATGCTCTTAGTCATATTTTCTTGGACTAGAAGGGCCATAATAAAATGAACAGGCATTTGCAAAGTACTTGAAAATGAATGGATTTTGAATTTTTTTAACCACATCTTAGATCAAAGTTACTTACATTAATAGGTGGCATAAATCTTGAAGATTGGTCAAAGTTTGGTTAATGGCTTGTCAGATTTCTTAAAACCTGCAATCACTATCCAGTTTATTGCTAGTACCGGGTTAGAACCTCTTCGATCAGATGATCAAGCAGTTGTCCAGAAGGAAGAAGAAGTCTGCCGTAACAGGAAGTAAACCAGATTTTCAGCAAATCACAGACAAAAACACTTATAAAGATTTGAATGTTTGAGTAATATTTTTGTTGCTAGGCAGAAATTTCAGGATTACTGTTTAAGTGTGGTTAAAATGCAGGCCTCATGGGCCGGTGTCCTCCAGGTTTTAGATGTGTCCTGGATCCAACACAGCTGATTTAAATGTCTAAATTACCTCCTCAACACGTCTTGAAGTTTTCCAGAGGCCTGGTAATGAACTAAACATTTGATTAAGGTGTGTTGACCCAGGATGATATCTAAAACTTGCAGGACTCCCTTGAGGTCTGGAGTGAAATAACAGCACACTTTGGGTCGGGCTCTGCTGTTTAACAACTGCATCTCGTAGGTAGTTTGTAGCTGTGAAAGTGCAGCTTTTACTTTGGTTTATTTGCTCACCCCTTTTTAAAAGTCTGTTTGACACCTAGGTTCTTCTTAGTATAAGCAGAAAGAGACATAAATTGTGAGTCACAGTGAATTATTGGAACCTGTACAAATCTGTTTCCATGTATGTCTGAAAAGTGTGGGCTGTCTGCAAAGCCTTTAATTATAAAAGGCATGTCACTGTTAGCTGGAATGTAGATTTGATAGCCGTGACTGTAGACGAATGTGTGTATTAGGAGTGGAAGCCTTTGTTAAAAGATGACCTTGTGCAGAGAGCCTGTTTCCGCTCTGAAGCAGACAAATTGCCGAATTTTCCGGACAAACTTGCCTGGACACTTCCTTCACGCTATCGGCCCTTGTGATTGCTAGAACAACAGCACTCACTGAGGGTCCATTGTGATGTACACTTTCTCACACTGACCACAGCCAAGTCAGTGCTGTGCTTTTAAAAACGTCCCTATAAACAACACAAGTGGCTCAGTATTTAAGGCTTCGGTACATTTTTAAATCCTCCCTTTTACTTATTTGTGTTTGGACTGTATTCTAAGCTCTGGCTATTTCTTAGTTTAGATAGTTTGTGGCTCCAAAGCTGCAGCCTGAGAGAGGATGTGTTAGTCATCCTTTCCCGGGCTCGATGTATAATTTCACTGAAGCACAGAGTAGCCGTTCACATGGACTCCCCCCCTGGGCTGTGTAGCTGTTTGGACTGCGGTAGTCTCCTCCTCAAGCAGTTCATACAGCTCTCTGTCTCTGCTGGGCCCAGTGTGTTTGTTTGACGCCTTTGTCACAGCCTCTGCGGATGTCATCCTGTCAGTTGCCTGTCTTCAAGGCCTCCCCGGGGAAACTTGTCTTTATCTTCCTCCAGTCTCCGGAATCCTCTCTTTCCTGTTTTCAAGCTGAGGTAAACCAGTCTTGTAGCCATAAAACTGTTATGAATTGTTGTCTTTTTAAAGTGTCCACTCCATATTGGTATTTTTATTTTTTATTTTTTGTTGTGCGGATAGGCATCTCTGCTCTGGATCTTCCACACAGTGTGACAAGCATGATATACTAATAATTGCTGGTGAGTCAATTGGCTGACACTGATTACAGGATCTAGTCATTGGCGATCTGATCTTATCTGTCTTAAAAAATCAGATTTCACAAGGTCCAGGGAGTATAACATGTTTCGCTGTGGGATGCAGTCATTCGGCTTTGTTGTTTTGGATCTCTCTAAATGCAAAATAGCACAGATGTGCATATGAGGTCATGTTGTGACCCATAAAGAGTTTATGTTCAATTTGTCATTGTTATAGCTAAATTTTTCCAGCGTATGCTGTGAGCTGGATGTCATCCTGATGTTACCAGAATGACACTAATTTATCCATGTAAATTTAAACACTAAGGTTAAATAAGGAGTTCCACAGGGTTCTGTGTTGGGACCAATTATTTTTACATAATATAATATAAGTGGATTTGAATGGAATTGAATATTATGCCCAGTTAAAGCACTATCTTTCACATTTCCTGTGATGTTGAACACTGCATAAAAAAGCTAAAGGAGGCATGATATACCAAGGCTGGCATGACAAGAGCTTGTGTATTACTCGTGCAGTTTGCCAGGCTTATCCGATGACCTGGCAGGAGCCCTCAGCGGCTGGCTCTGGCTGTGTGGTAGATTTGTGTAGGTAACAGGTTTACAAAGATTAAAAGATTTAATAGGAAGACAAATGGCAGGAAAAGACAGCTCATTCCTTATTTTAATACCCGCTGTTATACATGCAACTATGTTCTGAAAGCGGTTTTCCAACTATAAACACACGCTGGCAGGAAAATATCACATAAATACATTACAGAAATGTCTTGGCTTTAAATGAACAAAGATTCTTTGGCATCACCTGAAGAGGGCTGTTCAGTCAAGTCATGTCAGGAAAATGAATGAACTGAAATGGTTTTATTGGAGGAACAGTCATAAATTCCTCTTCATTGTTTTGCAAGTCTTATAGGTGGCTACTGAAAATATCTGATGAAGGGTGTTACTGCTAAATTCAATAGTTTACTTACTTTTTTCCAGCCTACACTAGAATATTGCTCAGTTTGTTCAGTGAAAGAGATGAAAAAGTTTGTATAAAGTTAACAACTCTTTGACGCTGTGTTAATAAAATCTGTGATGCACAATGGTAAAATGCATGATCAGGACATTATATGGATTCTTGTTTCATTAAAAAGGAGTTTTTGCTAGTTTTTTTTCTAGGCTTTAAATGCACATCTTCATCACTCCCACTACGTCCAGGATCGCTGTGTTAGCACCTTCTGGCTTATTCACAATTGACAAAAACTGATGCTCCAGTTTGCTGCGTTTCCCATGATGTTTTCTCTGCTTTAACTACACGGCCTAACAGTTTAATAGCACACCATGTGACTATTGTGCTTTGTTTCACTGTTTCTCACAGAGAACAACGAAAACTCTCCATCATATGGCTACGACCTGGAGCATTCAGACGAGCTTGGGCCTCGCCACGGACCTCTGTCCTTCACGGGATCTCCTACCTCCTCGCCACGGCTCCGCTCCAAAATCAGGAACAACCGAGACAACCAGTCATCTGGTTCTCTGGACTCCCCGCTGTCGGTAGTGTTGCTTTAATGACTACAGTTAGACACGTTAACTGTGCTGCCTCCTCTTCTCTGCTGTCTGACTGTCCTTCATTGCCATCTCTCCAAACGTATTTCGTAGCTGTGGTTTCTCAGTCCGTGTGGAAAAGTTACTTCTTCCAATATCGCCCTTTGGAAGCCCAGGCCTTCCTCATTTCATTTCAGTTTTCCTGTTGTTGCTTGTGATTCTGCTCCCACATGCTTTATGTGCACATAAGTGATAAACGTGCTGCAAGATGTTGAGGAATTTGCTTTTTGCTGCTTGATGCTGGAGGAACAAATGACTTGATTCAAAATGTGGCACAGTGCCAGTCTTATGACATAACGGTGTCTTAGCACTGTGGTAACCTTTAAAAGATTGTTATTGCTAAAAAAAATTTTTTACTTAGTAAAATCTTTAAAAAAAATGTGATCCTATATTTCCCATAATATATCTTGATGGCATTTGCTGTCACACCCTGCCTTCTTAAATAAAGGCCTCCAACTTACAAACTGCACGTCCCCACAGTTTGTGATTTCTGGTGCTGAAATGTAAAACTTTTAGCCACTGAAAGTGACAAGCAAACTAAATAAGGCGCCCTTCAGAGAGGCATTAACAGGGATAACCGAGCTTGCAGGCATCCATACCTCAACAATAAAACATACAGTGCGTGTTTGCCATGTAGCTCCCAGATGGGCGTGCTTTTCAGCGTTGCTGAAAAAGACCATACATACTCAGCAAACATACTGTGTGTAAACAGATGTTAAAAGGAGACGGCGCTCCCCTCCCCCTCCAGTCTGCCCCTCTCCTATCTGCGGTATTCTTATCCTCTGATGTGTACACTTGGTGATCTTCAAAGCCGAAATCATGGTGGAGGGTGGCCTCACTTGACTTGCAGCTTCTCCTCCTCCTTCTTTTTTTATTTAGCAAATATAATGGCAGCATTTGATGCAGTCAGTGCTCCAGGGAGTTTCTCATTGAATGACTCCTACTGGGGGTGACAGATGTCTTTGACCTGTTTGGACTAACAACTCAAGATGCTAGGAGTTTCTGCTGCTGTCCTCTTGAAATGTAAAACTCCTACAGACCTCCTACAAATCTGGACTCCTCTAATCCCACAGCAAAAATATCTGCAGCTGGGGGTTTGCAGAGGTGCACGGGCAGCTTTTGTAAAGATCAAACACGTTGATAAATTGCATGTCATTACTGTGACTGTGTGACTTTTGTGTAGGTGAATACCATTTCTCCCTGTTTGCCAACTGTTTTCTTTCTTCCCGTGTTTGTTTCAGGTGGAGCTGGATCAGGAGAAGGGGTTAGAGATGAGAAAGTGGGTCCTGTCAGGAATCCTGGCCAGTGAAGAGACCTACCTCAGCCACCTGGAGGCCCTGCTGATAGTATGTGTAATATGAAAACAGGCTTTTAAAAGACGTTCTTAGCTTTAGTTTAGTAGCAGCTCAAAATGGGACCTATTAAGGTCATTTTCAGCTGTTTTATAATTTTATTCTGGGACTACATTAGTGTAGCTTTGCCTGACTTGCAGTTCACAAAAACCCTCAGTTATGTTATAGTCACCTTGTATCCATCCACTCAGTCCTCCTTTGTCTTAAACAAGCTATTTTAATTCCTGTCTCCTGAGGGCCTCTTAATTAAACTTAATTTAGTGGTGTAATGTAAGTATTTTTAAACAAGTTCAATTTTCTTATTCTTTTCTTTAGTATTTCTATGTCATGCTACATTCTACTTTTGCAAGTATTATGCTTTATATTGTATTATTTTAAAAGATTCAGCCAATAGTTATTTTGTGGGCGAATACAAAGTATATAAACTGATAATGTTTTAGAATAAGGTATTCAGTAATGTGTAAATGAATTGAAACGCCTGTAAGTGAGGTACTAATGACTGAATGAATATGAGTCACTGTGCGCAATGAGCATTTTGACTTTGTGGGGAAAAAAATGTCTTCATGTTCATACAAGTAACAAGGACGTGCATGAACATGCAATCCAGAGAAAAGCTAAAACCGACCCCACGATTTAATGGGTGTAGAACCAGAAGATATCACAGCAACAATAACTTGAAGTTATTGTTGTTTTCTGTACAACTTTATCAGTCTCTCATGTCGTCGAGGAGGAATTCTGGCCCCCTCTTCTTAACGTTGTTGCTTCAGTTCATCGGGTTTTGGAAGTAGTTGTGTGTGAACAGCATTTCAGTCAGATAGAAGCCTGGACTTTGGCCTCATCACAACATTGCAGCAACTGGATTCTTTTCTTTTTCTGCCGTTTTGTTGTAAATTTGCTGCTGTGCTTGAGATCATTGTCCTGTTGCGTGACTGTTTTGGCCAAACTTTACCTGTTGAACAGATGGCCTCATATTTCACTCTTGTGTATACCAAAGTATCCTGGAGTTCAATGCTGATCAGTGGCTGTAAAACAAGGCAGAATCATCAAATTATCGCCCCTTCACCATAACCACCTCATATGTGCTTCACAGCTGGTATGAGGCATTTGTGCTGATATGCTGTGTTTGGGTTTTCCCTGAAGTGCCGGTGTTTTTTGTTTTTTTTGTTTTTTTGTCAGAGCGAACAGGCTTTATCCCGGAAACCCTTCAAACAAGCCATACTTGTTCAGTCTTGTTCTAATTGTACTCTCATAAACTGCAACATGCTAACTGAGGCCGGTGAAGTCCGAGATGTAGCTCTTGTTTGGCTTTTTGTTTTTCCTGATCTGATCATAGTGCGGCCTTATCTTTGCGTGAATTTGCTGGGTTGTCTGCTGATTTGAAGACTGTGGTGTTGTCAACACACCTGAATGCTCCGGACCAGCAAACTGCCTAAACCTCTGGTTTTATAGAGATGCTCAAACTTGGTGATGATCAGTTAATCAAGTAGATTTGATTATCAAAATGTGACTTACTTATATTTCCTATTGAAGCGGGAAAGGTGTACTTCACTTTTTACAGGACTGAATATATTTATGCTAATACTTGCGTATTTAAAAATAATGGATGCAGGATTTGTAGCAAAGTACAACTAGAAAAAGCTATTTGAAACCTAGCACACTTAGCATTAGAAACACACTAGAAATTAATCCAATTATTACAATTTTGTTACCTTATTTTGTATAACTTTTGATAAGATAGCTGACGCAAGCTAATTTTGTTAGCATAGAGACTGGTCCAACCCTTTTAAATAGTAAGTAATAGATTTTCTTCATGCAAACATACAAGATGACAAATTTCTTTGCTTAACTGTTTTTTGGTGTTTTTGCAGACACAGTGTTCACATTTTTAGAATTATCTCATGTTAGCTAATCTTAGCTAATGCTACTAAACACGTCAGTCACCTTTGGCATTTACTGTATTGACTCATGTTCTGTGGTTACTATTTTTCAAGGCCTTCAGTTATTCTTTATAAATGGTCATATATGGTTGTGATTATTTTTGTAGCCCATGAAACCTCTGAGGGCAGCGGCCACAACATCCCAACCGATGCTAACCATCCAGCAGATAGAGACCATCTTCTTCAAAGTACCGGAGCTTCATGAGATCCACAAAGACTTCTATGATGCTCTGCTGCCTCGAGTAGAGGACTGGAGCCACCAGCAGTGTGTGGGCGACCTTTTCCAGAAGCTGGTAAGTAAGCAGGTTGCTTACTTACTTAGCTTTGTTTGATGTAATGGGATGAGCTGGAAAACAAAAAAAGTCAGTCTCAAGATAACTGTAAGTTGAGAATGTTGCTCTTCCAGTTAACTCTCATCCTCTGTCATAATGATCTCACTGGTACAGCTGGTGCTGGGAAAAAAAGACAAATGTCACCTGTTGTTCATGGACGGTTGCTTTATGACGCATGAATGAAAAGCATTAGCCAGAACATGTTCTTCCGTTACTCCTATTAACTTGGAATTCGGCAGAAACAGACAATGTAAACAAGGAAGTCTGAACGCAGTGAACAACAAAGTGTTTGATGAGCTGATAAAAGTGAAACATTCCTTTATTTGATTTGTAACAGTTTAAGCAGAATTTAGCCACCATATAAAGAGTGGCAGTCCTTTCAGCTAAACTCAGTCCTCCTTTGGATAAGAAGAGCAAGCATCAAATAACACGAAACCTCCAAGCACCAAATTGCATGTTGGTTTTTGATCAAAGAGACCACCATTCCTCAAGTCAGTAACTTTCAGATGCTAATTATAGCGCTCCTTAAATGTCATTCCTTGATCATTAATGAGCGTTAAAAGAGGGGAGACTTGGAGAGGGGAAAGGTGGGAGTCTTTGGCTGTAATGTAATCCTCAGTGGATCTTGCACATCTGAGTAGACTGCCTGGAGTCGTCTCCTGGCCAGATAAAAGCCTTGTTTCGCCACATGACAAGCAGTAAAGGAGTGCAAAAATCCTCTATAGAACGTTAATGAATAAGAGCTACCTCAGTGTTTGCCACTGGATGACGAAAGATTAAAGATGCATACATGCAGGGATTTTTATAAACACGTGCGCAAACATTGAATCACACTCTGCTTTATCAGTTGCCTCTGTATTCCTGCCAACTCGTGCCTGAGCAGGCACAGCACACTGTGACACTGTGGTGCTAACAGACTAGTAAAATCTATCCGAGTCTAAGCTTTATCTGCTTGTGCCCTTTAGGCCAGCCAGCTCGGAGTGTACCGGGCCTTTGTGGATAACTATAAGGTTGCTGTGGAGACGGCAGACAAGTGCTGCCAGGCAAACGCTCAGTTTGCAGAGATATCTGAGGTATGTAATCATGCTACGCACAGCAGGACTGCAGCAGGCAAGTGTTTGATGTTGTGCAGCTCCCCGAGACAAGTGATGACAGGGCTGTTTTCGGCAGTCCTCGCAGTGTAATGAGCTGAGCGACTGCAGCAGTTGTTTTAATTGCTCCGTGGGTCAGTTACTGTGGTTTCTCAGGTTTTTGTGTCTTATTCCAAATATTTCCTCTGGTGTTGACTTCCTGGCAGAATCTCTTGGTCAGAAGTACAAAGGATTGCAAAGACCAGTCGGCTAAATATTCACTGGAAAGTGAGTAGTGACTCAGATGAACACAGCGCCTCCACGTTAATCAATATTGCTAGGAGTAGTTGAGTTGTGATGAGGCCTGTTGAACTGACTCTTCCTCCTCCTCCTCCACAGCTCTCCTCTACAAGCCTGTGGACAGAGTGACGCGCAGTACTCTTGTTCTGCATGTAAGTTGGATATGGAGCTTCATTTTATTCACATGAACACTTTCCTACAACTCAACTCTTGTCATATTTCCTCTATTCTAGGACTTACTGAAGCACACACCTTCCAGCCACCCAGACTATCCGCTGTTACAGGATGCCCTGCGCATCTCCCAGAACTTCCTGTCCAGTATAAATGAAGAGATCACACCGCGCAGGCAGTCCATGACAGTAAAGAAAGGAGAGGTCAGCGTTTAATCAATGCTATGCTCATATATTTGACTTTCTCAATGAACACCCACGCCTGCAATTTCCACTTTATCTGGACTGTTGACAGTAAAATGTTCAAGGTGCCTGGAAGCTGTTGTAAAAGCGTGTGTCAGGTTGCTGCTGAGTCATCTCACCCTGTCTGATGTAGCCATGAAGGAAGTGGAGCGTAGAGGAAGCTCATGACAAAGCAGTGCAAACACACCGGAGTTGAGGGGTCTCCAGGAAAATCCGTCGATTACCTCTGTGCTCACTCCCATCCTTCCCTCAGAGCTGGTCCATCCCTGCTTCCCAGAAATGACGCCTTATCAACTTTTACTGTCTAAATTGCTTTTCGCAGTGGGCGTGTACGGGCTTAGTAGTGCTTCCTGACCTCTCTGTCTCCCACTGCGTCACGCAACTCTGGGGTCTGAGTCAGATGACCCAGTTGAGAACTTCCTCTGTTTTTCCTGGGAATCGGTTCTGCCCACCAGGATAGGATGTCAAATTCAAGAAAGTTTTCCAGGACATTCCTTTGCTTATTGTTCAGGAAGTCTGAACGCCTGCTGAGAGATCGACAGATAACAAGCCACGACTTGGCTATCAATTGAAAATATGGGTTTGTTGTTGTTGTTTGCGCTCACCTCGTGACTAAATGTGCATCCATTGTTGATGTTTTGCAACGTGACCGCCTGTAATTAGCCCGAGCATTTAAACCCGCGAGCGTGTTTAGCTTCACCTCCAGTGTGCATGCCTCAGTTGTCATTTTAGTGCAGCAACATATAGCATTAGAAGGGTGTGAACTCTGTGCAGTGACAGCTGTTGTTTTTTTCCATTGGATTATTGACAGTTTGTGGTCTTGTTTCTGTCGCAGAACAATAAGCGGATGTAACCCTGCCACCTCTTTCAGAAACCAGGACGGTGTCGAACGTGCTTGAGTCCTTCACCAGCGTGTTTGTGACTTGCCAGAACCGAGCTGGTGTAAAAACGGCAGAGGAAAACCATGCTGCAGTGATTTCCTTGTTTTTGTCAGACTGTGGTTGGTGTGGGATGGCAGTGTCTCATATGGGCAGTGTCACTGTAAACAGCCTCATCCCAGAGGTCAGAGGGAAGAAAAGGAATTTAGATGCATGCTGCTGCAGGGAAGCTTAGTGTCATCACATTGTACAGCATAAGCTCAGGCTCCGGTATCAGAACCTATTGCCAAATAAAAACCTGAAACACAGAGCATAAGAGGCTTAAAGAGACAATCACCCCCGAGATCAAGCTTCACTCTTTCATGCTGGTTATACCAAATCAGACCAGGCAATGTTTTTCCAATTTTTTCAGTCTTCTGTTGTCCAATTTTGGAGCCAGTGTGAATTGTAGCATCAGTTTTCTGCTCTTAGCTGATAGGACTGACACCCAGTGCGGTCTTCTGCAAGGTTTAATGTGCTGTGTTCAGAGAAACTCTTCTGCATATCTTGTTTCAACAAGTGGGCATTTGAGTTATTGTTTCCTGACTGTCAAGTTCAAGCTGTCTGATTATTCCCCTCTGACCTCTGGCGTCAACAAGGCATTTTCACCCCGAGAACTGGCGCTCACTGCATATATTTGCTTTTTTTCCGGAACCTTCAATGTAAACTACAGAAATAGTCGTGTGAAAAAATCTCAGTAGGTCAGTAGTTTCTGGAATACTCAGACCGTTCAAATTCACTTAAATCACCTTTCTTCCCCAGTCTGATGCTCACTTTGACCTTCAGCAAGTTGTCTTGACCATCTCTACATGGATAAACGCATGACAGGAGTTTCTACCATGTGATTGACTGATTAGATTTGTGTAAATGAGCAGCTGAGCATATGTGGGTAGTATGCTCAGATGACACTGTTATGTTTACATTCTATCATGCTGCCTCTAGAGCAACCCTTTATTCACGGGCATAAACTGTATACAAAAGATGGACATTCATTCATTAAAACTGATGCGCAAACACAACTATGGCAAAAGAAACCTGATTAGTGAATTGAACTAGCAGAGAAACCATTAGCGGTCTGTGTTTACATCCACCAGCTAATACAACCATTCCCCTAACTTTAATCCTTAACAACATCCAAATGGGTTTGTTTTGAAACAATTACTCCCTCCAGGATTTGTACAGGAAGGGACAAACTATTCATAGAGACTAAAACCAATATTCTATCTAGTAATAATGATGCTTATTAATGTGGTTTAGTTGTGTGTATCAACATGGCAACTCCTGCGTGAAACTGCCCACAGCAAACGTTCACTGGATTAAAGTTTCTGGAAAGAGAATTTACTGCTGAGTTTTTCTCTTGTACTTTTTGGCATTTTGAACACTACAAGGCAAGCTTCATTTAGTTCCATTATATTTAAGCGAAGGTCGTAATAGCCTTTATTTCCAGCACTGGGCATTTCACTTCAAAACAATCTGGGTGGATAAATACTGCTGGGTTGAATTCATCTGAGAGCAGTAGCAACACCGCAGCGTTTAAAGTATTCACAACCATCAGCACTTATATAATGTGAAACCATTTTAAACGGCGCAACAACGTCAGACCTAAATTAGACGGTGTAATCTCAGCACCTCCTGTGGTGTGCCACTGTTTACCCTGCAGCAGGATAGGTATACTGGTTGAGATGTGACATGCTTTGTATACACTGATCCCTTGTTTCCTTTGGCAGAACCGTCAGCTCCTGAGGGATCGCTTTATGGTGGAGCTGGTGGAAGGTTCCAGGAAACTCCGTCACGTCTTCCTCTTCACCGACCTGCTGCTCTGCACCAAGCTGAAGAAACAGGCTGCAGGGTGAGTCTGGGTCAGCGTCCAGCCTGAGGTTACAGATGCAGGCATGTGACCTGGAACATCCACTGGTTTAAACTCCTGTTGGGGAAATGAGAGTGACTCCTCCCAGGAACTTAAATTGTCCTTTGCTGAAAATAGAACTATTTCAGTTTGAACAAACAGTTTTTGTACTCTGACGCTGCTAACAAGCAATTCTAAAGGCAGCTAAAAAATATATTTATTCGTAGCCTTCTTGTATCTTGTATTTCAACAGGAAAGGGCAACAGTATGACTGTAAGTGGTACATCCCCCTGGCTGACCTGACCTTTCAGACCATCGAGGACTGCGAGTCCAGCCCCGTCCCTCTCGTTCAGGATGAGGAGATTGACGCACTGAAGATCAAAATCTCCCAGATCAAGAACGATATGCAAAGAGAGAAGGTGACTACAGAAACATACATGACAGAGTTCAGAACAAACAGCATCACACCACCAGGGTGATGACTGCTTTGTACCAAAAAGACAAGCAAAAATAAATTGAGGAAGTACAGATTAACACGTGAGTAGAGCTGAGTGTCTAGACAGGCCTGTACTGCATTAACGCTGCTCCTGTTTATCTGCAGAGAACCACTAAAGGGTCCAAGGTGATTGAGCGACTGAGGAAGAAGTTGTCAGAGCAAGAGTCCCTGCTGCTTCTCATGTCCCCCAACATGGCTTTCAGGGTGGCCAACAGAAACGGCAAAGTGAGTCAGGGGTCCTTAGGAGGGAATTAGGGAAAGGAGTAAAGACTTTTCATATGAAATAGGTTTTTTCTATCATTGTTAATTTGGTTTTTACTGCCCTCTGCAGTTGATACAATGAAATTGCACCATTTGAGCTCAATAAATACTCTTCCCCCCTTTTGCCTTTCAGGGCTTCACATTTCTGATCTCTTCTGATTACGAGCGTGCGGAGTGGAGGGAGCTCATTCGTGAGCAGCAGAAAAAGTGTATGTTTTTTTTCTTATAAAAATTTAAGACAGGATGGCAGCACTGTTGAAGCAGCTTCAATGCTATTTTCACCCCTTTCACTGTAACATACAGGCTTTAAAAGCTCCTCTCTGACTTCTCTGGAGCTGCAGATGCTCACCAACTCGTGTGTGAAGCTCCAGACTGTTCACACAATTCCAATGACAATGAATAAGGAGGGTAAGATTGTATAGCATTGGATTAAATCTACGTTTTAATACAGCCTTGTGTTGTACTTAACATTTGACCCTCCTGCCTCCTTTACTTCCACAGATGATGAGTCACCTGGTTTATATGGCTTCCTGAATGTCATTGTCCACTCTGCATCGGGGCTCAAACAGAGCTTGAGTAGGCGTCTTAAAGTTTTTTTTCTCTAAATAGAAATCATTTTGTTGATTACTGTAAAGGTTGCATGTAGTTTCACATCACTTTGTGTGTTGCCCCCATCCCTCTTCCTCCCTTTCGCTTTCTCTGTCTCTCTGCGGCTGTCAGCTGGGAGGGCAGCTGCAGGAGAACAAGTGGGATTAGTCATGAACACTGTGTACAAGCCTCTTCAAATACACCTTTGAGTGCTCAAATCACCGCCTGCTTGAGAAATGTTACACTGTTTGTCACAGTGTGTTTAAAAAAAAAAATAGTTCCCAGGAAACAGCCAGTGATGTTGACTGGGACAAATTAACTGGGAAATAAATATCAGAGTCACATTAACTAAAGAGAAAGAGAGGGTTCTGGTCCAAAGCCAGCAGTCAGTTGCAGAGACAGAGGGAGCACACAGCACAGTCTGGGCATGTCTGAGCTGGGTGACTAATGTGGATGCTCAGTTTTAAGTTTCACTTTGATTCAACTGTTCTTCTGCTTCCACCCGCTAGACCTGTACTGCTCTCTGGAGGTGGATGCCTTTGGCTACTTTGTGAACAAAGCTAAAACACGCGTGTACAGAGACAGCACAGAGCCCAACTGGAACGAGGTGAGAAGACAAATCTGTATGCAGAAAAAGACGTCCCTTTACTGAAGCAAAAAACTCGCCCACATATTTTGCATGAAATTATTTGAGTAGTTCAAAATACTCAAGGAAATTCAAAAATTCACACAAATGTGCACACGGCTGAAACCTAATGAGCATTTGTTCTGTTCCTGCACAAGGAGTTTGAGATTGAACTGGAGGGCTCACAAACGCTGAGGCTGCTCTGCTACGAGAAGTGCTGCAGCAAAGTGAAGCAAAGCAAAGAGGACGGAGAGGTCACAGACAAGATTGTGGCTAAAGGACAAATAAAGGTACAGACAAAACACAGAAGATGTGGGTCACAGCAGAAGTTTGTATGTTTGTATAAAAAAACAACTTCAAAGAACGATTACAGTTTTAAGATACTTCTTATTAGATTTACCAATTCAAGATCTGACAAATAGCAGCTTTCCTTTCCAAATCAGTATGAACATCTGGGAGTTTAGAAAATGGTTCAGTTTATATAACATTTTGCGTGATTACACATGTTTTTTTTTTTAAAAGTTGGTCAACAAAAATTATGTCTGTGCCAGGACACTGGGATACTGTATGATGTAAAAAAAACTTCTGAACACTGCCATTTGCTGGCAGGTCCTGGTGTACTCAGTCTACATTTTGGGTATAATTTATTATTACAATTTATAATTCATGGAGTTGGCGCCATTATGGCATGTGCATAAATGCATGCAACACTTTGACTTTAAGAAGCAAGACGTTGGATTCTCAGATGCAGCAGGAATATTAGAGTCAGCAGAAAGACTTCTACAAACAGCTCAAAGCAACACACTAACTCCAGCTGGGAATAACATTTTGTGAACCCTTTAAACCATAGGTGTCAAACTCTGGCCTAATTACATTTGGTCCACGACGCCATACCAAATTACTTTTAGAGCTGGCCTACTGGTATTATACAGCTAATATATATATTGTTTAGTATTAAGCTTTGCTTGTTCCATATTCAGTTTTTCAGCAAAACTTGTTTGAGTCCATAAGAAAAGATTCATTCTTATATCTAGAGGAAGATTTTTTTCAATAAATATTAATGTTAGCCCGCGACTTTGTTCCAGTTTTGAATTTTGGCCCACTGTGTATTTGAGTTTGACACCCCTGCTTTAAACTGTGGTCAGCATTAGTGAGTCTCATTAATTCAGCCTGTCACAGGCTCTTTTTTTCTTCATCATGGTAAAGAACTCACCTGAAAGTTTCATTTGTATACCTTTCACTCTGTTACATATGTGAACTTGTGCAGCAAAATGAGTGAATGAAAAGTCTGTATACGTAAAAGCTATTTGTCCGATGTGTCCTCTGGCCTTTATAGACCAGTGTTGATACTGATCTCGACTCTAAATCTTAACATTTCCACGCACAAATCCCTGCCTGTGTAAATCGAGCTTGCGCCCTCTAGTCTGTTGATTCTGGGCACTTCACAGTGTTGTCTTATCCGTGTTGGCTAATCCTACCCTGTGGAAGCCCTTTGCCTTTGGAAAAAGAAATGAGTCTCGAGGTTGCCACTGGGTCACTTCAGCTTGACCCCCTGATTGGGTGTAGTGACAGGAGACGGATTAGACTTTGGGGTTGACCGAATGTAGCTGCTGGCACTGCTCCAGAGTATAACGGAGCGAGAAAGACTCACGGCACTGTTTGATCTGGCAGTGAAGGGATTACACTGCTGGACAGGTGGGTCAAAACACAGCGGAGCTTTAGAGGAGGGGGCATGGTGGGGGGTAGCATTCAGATATTTGCTAGCAGCTCCGAAGTAGGGCACCGGTCGGGTGTATCGTGGATTTGAATATTAAGTGATGCGTCAGATATGAGGAAGACGAGGCACGTGTTAGTTCTGATGTTAAAGGTCAATAGTGCTAATCTGTAACTAGGCTGAGAGGATCCTCTTTAGGCTACTTGATATGCAAATTTACCAGCCAACACTCCTTACAGCGGCAGGGGTGAAGCATGCTGGTAATGAGGGTAGGAGGGGATTCTCAGGAGTTAATCCCCCAAATCCATCTGGGAGGTAGAACAACACACAAGCAAACGTGGCTGACTGGCGTGGCTTTGTTCCTTTCTGACTTCCAGTGGAATGAAAGGATATGGAGTCTTATATTGCATGAATGTGAAGATGGGACAGCGGGACACGATTTTTAATTTTTTTTACTAAAGATTCAATGAAGAGGATCAGTATTCTTCAATGGCTCGTTATTCGGGGAACAAGGACCTGCTGCTCTTGTTAGTGTGCTGGCTTGGAAAATTGTGATATCCGTGGAACAGTGCTGCTTTCTTTGTTTCTTTACCATCAGTCCGCAGAAAAAGCTTTTCGCAGTTGAGAAACGCAAATGCCAGAAATAAAGAGCGAGAGTAACCCAAAGGAAGAGGAGATCATGGATCAGGCAGAGGGTAGGCTTGAAGAAGAGGGAGACGCAACTCTAAGAAAACCCACGAGTACAGGGGCCCGTTTGTGGGAGAGAGTCCGCAGCAGTCTGATCAGACCAAAGGTAACGTGGTAATGTGGAAGTGAGCTGCGGGCTGTCTCGGAAAGCACTTTTTTCCTCCCTTCTGGCAGATATCTAAAACCCTATTTCTGTCAGGCTTGAACTCTTTTGAGATTTAGAACGTGTAGTGTAGCGCCTGTGATTGTTTTTTTATCTTTTGGATAAAGAAGCATTATATAAGAAAATTGTTTTTCACCGAGCAAAGGATTATCTCAGTGAGATTCGATGGTTTCTTGGGTGACAGAACATCTGTCGCATTGGACAGGCACGGTGCTTAGTGGTGAGGGCGTGATGTTATCACATTACTCATGCCTGATCACTGTAAATAAAAGCTGGCAGTTGCTGTTAGTCACATGCCTCAAATAGATTAGTGGAATGGGATAACACCAGCAGAGACATGTGGTGCAATTACACAGAAGTTTTCCCTAAATTTGTTCTCGCTCACTAACTTTCAGTTCAGATCAATAGGCGCATGTTTTCTATTTTTTAAATTGTGAACTCATCGTCCATTTTATTTATTTTTCTTTCCTTCTAGTTGGATCCACAGACGCTACAAAGTAAAGACTGGCAGAGGACAGTCATCACCATGAATGGGGTGAGTGTTTCCAGCTGACCAGAGAGAACCGGCTGAATTAAGGAATGACACTGAAGTCGGCAGCTGATTGATGGGTTTCGGTGTCGAGTCCATGCAAAATTTACTGGAAAGATAAATGTTGAGATTTAAATGCTGGTTCTCCTTGTTTGTCTCACCATTTCCTCTTATTAATGATGAATAGATATTAAAGTATTAAGGCTTCTGAAAATCCACTTTAAGATGTGTCAAATCTGCCATCCATCATCTTCCGTTTAACCAGTTCGTTTGTTTTTGTGTTTCTGTTTAACTGGAATCGACTGTGCCACGTTGTTAAAGGAGATCAGTTATGTTTTCCTTATCTCATATTAAGATTAAGACAATGATGTCAGAGCATGTGCGAGTAATCCCAGTGAGCTAAAAGCTGAGTGACGAGTGCAATGAAAGTAGGTAAACATAATAACATCTCAGGCAAGTAGCTCTTGCACCGAGCAAAGAAGCCCCACAGACGTGCTGTTAAAACCTTCAGTTTGAGAGGGGCAGCCAGGCCAAAAGCAAGCTTAAAGCAAGGACGCAGGGAGGGAGAGCAGCTTGTTTCAGATGGTGGATGAAATAAATATGATAACTGTGGACCATCTTCAACTGTGAATCATGCAAAGCTACTCTAGTAGAGTCCAAGATGAAAAATCGACGCTAGAAATGAGCTTGAACCGAGGTAATATATAAATATGGAGGTCTATGGGGCTCGACTTGCCAGCCTGCTTTGGCCACTTGCCAACAGTTGCTAACTTTTGATTAACAGTCCAGTAAAACAGACATCATCAAGTCACTTTGCTGCCTCTTTATGTTATGTTTTAGGGTTGAACTTAGGCTGACTTTATCTAATCTTTTCGTCAGATTGAGGTGAAGCTTTCCATGAAGTTCACCGGCAGAGAGTTCAGTTTGAAGCGAATGCCTTCCAGGAAGCAGTCTGGAGTCTTTGGAGTGAAAATCAACGCAGTAACAAAGTGAGTAGCTGTTATGTGTTGACTGTCATTGTTATCTATTTGTAAGATTTAATATGTTTCATTATGTCCGTATATGTGAAAGTTTGTTTGTGTGGGTTTGTTTTTGCCGTAATACCAGGACCCTAAAGGTGAAGCACCAAAGTGGAATTCTGACTTTTTTCATTTTGTCATTCACGCCAGAAACATATCAAACTACCTAATGTGGAAAAAGCTTATTTGACTGTAACTAAAAAACAAAAGGAAAGAAGCTAGACCGCCACAAGTCAGAACAGATTGATGTAAATGTGGTATTTAAAAACATTAGTACTGGTGATAAAGTAAATAGATTCAGCCGTGGTCTGACTTACATGCCCTGTTTCTACGATCTGTGGAATTCTTAGTAGGTGTAACCTTGTTTTTGTGCCACTGCGTCATTAATAGGCGAGAACGCTCCAAGGTCCCGCTCATTGTCCGCCAGTGTGTAGAGGAGATTGAGCGACGGGGCATGGACGAAGTTGGGATTTACAGAGTATCTGGTGTCGCAACTGACATTCAGGCGCTGAAGGCTGCCTTTGATTCAAGTGAGTTCACTTTAAACTTGAAGACAAATGTAAGAAAAGAGTCCTGAGAAATCGACTTCCATCCTGCTCAGTATTTTTTTTCCCTCAAAGCTCTTGTATTCCTTGGTATATACTGACAGATGTCTCATTTGTCTTGCAGACAACAAGGACGTGGCTCTCATGATGCGGGAGATAGACGTAAACGCCATCGCTGGAACACTGAAGCTGTATTTCCGTGAGCTGCCGGAGCCTCTTTTCACTGATGAGTTGTACCCAAACTTTGCTGGAGGCATTGGTTAGTCACCACCTCATGCATAACTCACCCCTACAGCATCTTTGTTGGTCAGGAGGAGATACATTTGTTGTTTTTGTCACCAGAATATTCATATGTGCATCTGCCTTACAGCTCTATCTGACAGTGTGGCCAAGGAGAGCTGTATGGTCAACCTTCTGCTGTCCCTACCGGAGCCTAATCTGTTGACTTTTCTCTTCCTGCTTGACCACTTGAAAAGGTAAACAGCTTTCATTAAATCTGTTATAGCACGTACCGAGTTATCAAAATAGAAGACACTTTAAGAACATTAAACAAGACTGTCAAATCTTCAAAGAATTACATTTATATATCAAGGGGTTTTTTTGCCTCTTAGGACCAAGAGTACTGAGAAAGCAGAATATGATCATGAGCTCTGAATAGTGTTATAAGCAGCTGAAATCAGTTTGCTCTGTAGGGTAGCTGGACATGTAGCCTTAAACATAGGGTTAAAGTAGAGCCAATGATTCTTCACATCAGAAAAGCCCCACAGACATGGTTCTTGGTGGTACTTGATCTTTGTGATTTTCTGGGAACCCTGAGGTAGACTCAGAACTTCCGTAAGTGAATTTATCTCATCTGGCCTGGGAAAATCTTGGAATCTCCCAGGAGGTACTAGAAAACATT